>NW_022990951.1:94426-601856 GCF_902827175.1 Gymnodraco acuticeps
CTTTTTAGGATCAACCACTTCACTACACCCCCTCACCCCCTCTATGTCTGTCAGTCATTGATTACCTCAGGTTGTTACGAGTTGGCAGACCCAGGTATGTCCATAGAGGTTCCAAACGTGGGTTTGTTTACACCGGCTCAGCTGACACTATCCCAACTGTGTGGTCCCGGCGCCTCGTCATCACAACAAACCACACGTGTGCAGTGTTAACCTGAAGCCCTTGGCCTGTTTGATGGCATCACTGTTTTACCAGCCATTGCAACATATAACAACTCCCCCACATTCATGTTGTTAAATACCCGCTCCCTTAACAACAAAGCATCACTTATTAATGAAATCATCATTAAGGAAATTGGATTTTCTCTGCCTCACTGAGACATGGCAAAACCAACAGGACTTCCTCACACTCAACCTAGCCACCCCCCCAGGTTATGCTTATCTCCAACAGCCCCGCTCCATTGGTCGTGGTGGTGGGCTGGCAGTCATCCACAGAGCATATCCCTGTCAAACAGCTGCTTGTGACGAATAAAATCTCACTTGAGTGCATTGCCTTCTCAGTGGCTGCCCCCTCAAAGCAGCAGGTCGTCCTCATTTACCGCCCCCCCAAACCTTCCACCTCATTCATGTCTGAGTTGTCTGAGCTTCTCACCTCAATCTGCTCCATGTCCCCATCCACACTACTGCTAGGTGATTTTAACATCCACGTGGACTCTAGCACCTGCACCTTTGCCGCTGAGTTTCTGTCACTATTGGAGTGCTTTAACATCACGCAGCATGTCCAAGGTCCCACCCACACTAAGGGCCACACCTTGGACTTAGTGTGCTCAGTGGGCACTAAATCTACCCATCTCCAGGTTTTAGATCTCGCTGTTGCCGACCATCATGCCATCTTGTTTTCTCTACCTATTCCCCTGCCGTTGCAGCGCTCAAAACGCACCATCACTTTCAGGAACATCAAGTCAGTGAGTGCACCTGCCCTACACACCATGGTAGCATCCCATCTCGCCCCATATCCCCCTAATACCCCTGTTGATGACCTGGTAGCCTGTTACAACACTGCCCTAGCGCTCACCCTTGATGCTCTGGCCCCTTTCAAAACCTGTACCGTCTCCTACACCTGCCCTGCCCCATGGTTCACTGCCGAACTCCGCTCCATTAAGGCTGCTTGTCGCCGGCTTGAGAGACTCATTAGAGGAACTGGTCTCACTGTCCACCGTGAGGCATACAAGGACCATGTAAGGGCCTACAAGGAGGTGCTCACCCGGACCAAAGCTCAATACTATTCAACCATAATCCACGACCAACAACATCAACCAAGAAAACTGTTTTCAACAATAAATAGTTTACTCCGCCCCATTGCTGCCCCACAACCTCCTGGTGCTCGTGACCTCTGCTCGGACTTCCTGGATTTCTTCCAGGCCAAAGTAATTCCATCCACTTGCAGCTTAGCGCACCTGCCCCCCCTGCTCCTCTCACACAGCTTGTACTCCAAGCGCCGCTGCTCCAACTGCACGCTCCTCATACTGCCACCTCTCTGCTTTCGCCCCTGTGGATGCTGTCCAGGGTGGCTAAACTGGTCTCTAAGGCCAAGCCCTCCGCCTGCTCTCTGGACCCCATGCCCACTGTCCTAGTAAAGGCAACATTACAAACTGTTCTGCCCACCATCGTGGACATAATTAACTCCTCCCTGCTAACTGGCATGCTACCCCGACATCCTTCAAAACCGCCTCAGTCACCCTCATTCTGAAGAAACCCGGACTTGACCCAACTGACCTCAACAACTACCGGCCAATCTCCAACCTTCCCTTCCTTAGTAAAAATCTTGGTAAAGAGCAGCGCCCGACCACCTCCACCATCACATGTCCAACCCATGAGCTCTATGAACCCTTTCAATCTGACCTACTGGAACCACACCAGCACAGAGACTGCCCTGATCAAAATCACCAATGACCTCCTCATCGCAGCATGACTCAGGCTCCTCACTACACTAATTCTCCTTGACCTCTCTGCAGCCTTTGACACCATCTCCCATAATATCCTCCTCACCCGCCTGTCTGAACTCCTTGGCCTCACTGACTCCGCCCTCTCCTTCTTCCACTCATACCTCTCGGACCGGACACAGTTTGTCACACACACTGGCTGCAGCTCCCCCTGTGCCTCTGTCAACCATGGAGTCCCCCAAGGCTCGGTGCTCGGTCCCCTTCTATTGCACTCTGAATCTCGTTATCCTCTGTGTATAATGACATAAAAGGCTTTAACTGTAACTTTATTTCACAATATCCATCTTCCGATTGGTGATATCATCCGCAGCCATGGTCTCTGTTTCCACTCCTATGCCGACGACACCCAACTGTACATCAGCACAAAAAACCTTCTGCCCATCTCCCCCCTCAGTCACTAATCAAATGCCTTACCCGAAATTAAAACCTGGATTGACCACCAACCTTACTCAAAACTAAACAGTGATAAAACTGAGCTCATGGTTGTGGCCCCCAAGGCACTGCTCGGGAAGTGTTGGAGATCTGCTCCTCACATCGACGGTTCATCATCTCCCCCATCCCCTCAGGTCCGCAACCTTGGTGTTGTCTTGGATTCAACCCTCTCATTTCAAAACCACATCAAATCCGTTTCAAAATCAGCCTTCTTCCAGAAGGTGGCGGTAAATGCACCTAAAAGTTGTTTGCCCACCGCCATAAAATAATAGCATCTATATTCAATACAAAACAAGGTTGGGGTTTTATGAGATGGGGGGGAAAGTAAAGTGGTAATGATCAGGTTAAGAACTGGACACGGCAATCTCAATAGTACACTTTTCAAAATAGGAAAACATCCGACAGGGTTGTGTGATATATGCAATGAGAATGAAACAGGCGAACACGTCTTTTTGTCATGCAGAAACCATACCCAGCAAAGACAGGAAACAAACTTGGAAATGTATTTGAATGTGGAGAAAGAACTCAGGGGAGGGAAATGATATTTCGTTGTATAGGAAAGACTTTAAAAAGCGTGAGGAACAGTACAAAATCCAAACACTAGGGATGCTTTTTTCTTATCAACTTAGATTTGTTAGAACATGTTTTCAACTTTAATTGACTGAATTTATTTGACAATTGGGCTTCTTAACACATGAATACTGTGTCATATATTTGAACATATATATATTAAGAAGTACAATATAAGACAAGCAGAAGTTTATTATACTTAAGTTATTATACTACGATTCAAAATGGGTCCCCGGGCCGTAGTCTGGACACCCCTGCCCTCCATCCTACACCCTACCAAACTGTGCGTCCAGTCCAACAAGTGTGCAGGGGAGGTGTGTTATCAAAACCCTCCAACAGGAAGTCTGCATCTCACCTGACTTCACCTGAGCGACCCAGGTTATTTATACATGCTGTTACTCAACCTTTACCCCTAGATTAGTAGGGAACGAAACACACATTTACACTCCCTATTATTACTTCAATTAATAAAATGTCTTAGCAAGACTATCCTTTGTTAATATAACAAATAAAAGCCCCTCAAACTAAATGTTTCAGCCGTACCTTAGATGTCTCCTCTACCTCTTCTTGTGGGTTCTCAGAAACAGGGTCTGAAAAAGATGAAAACACTATTATTCAATCATAAAGTTTATCTAATCTATTTCTTTCTGAATTAACTTTGATAACAAGCCTTTTTCACGGCAGAGATGTCGACTTGCCATGCACACAATACGATTGGATGAACCAATAATGGTGGCTCTGATCCAGAAATGTTTGCAATCCAATTAAGCAATGTTAAGTCAGTCAGAAACATATTGACATATAAGTCGAGATCTCTGCTGAGAAAAAGTCTCTTCATATTGCCTTGTAAACATGCTGCTGTTAAAAAACTATTGCCCAGTTTAGGATCATTAAAGGTCTCATATTATACTGTTTTTCATCAATATATTACAGGTCTCAGATATATACAGAACATGTCTCTGAAGTGTTTGGCTCCAAACACCAAACAGATCATTGCAGCATTACCCATAATCCCCTCTGTTTCAGCCCTGTTTCCAAAGTGCTGATTCTCTGTCTGTTACTTTAGATCAGTGTTTCTCAAACTTTTTCGTACCAAGGACCACTTAACCAATAAAAAAAAACTCACGGACCACTCCACAAATATCCCAAAAACACATCGTTTTTCTAGAACAGATTACAAATCGCCTGAAAATGGTACAATCAGGCGGCTACATGTGTGACAAAGGTGTTGCACTGGGCTATATCATGCAATCGAAAGAAACTTAAGCTCGCTCCATTGCGGAGATATTCCCGCGAGAGTGCTGAAAACTTACATTTATTCATTTATTTCAAATGAGAAATGTTACCAATATACTCACGGACCACTAGGGGGCGCTCACGGACCACCAGTGGTCCGCGGACCACACTTTGAGAAGCACTGCTTTAGATTAAAATAAGGAGCCCCTCCCCACACCCCTCTGAGAGAGATTTGGTTAAAAAGAACACAATGGTGCTCTAGGAGGAGATTCAGGTGATAAGGTGGGGGGGGGGGGGAGTTACCTTGGTTGCTGATTGGCTAACGGTTACACAAGCCAAAACATTGTTATGACATCATAAAGTGGCCAAAATCTGATCAGCTCATTTTCAGACAGATTTAAATATAAATGGATCAGGACAAAAAGAGAGAGAATCTTTGTTCTGAAACTTTCAGAGTCTCTTTCCACAGAGGGGACACATGCTGATGTAGAAGAGACATGAAGAAGTGGATTTTGCATAATAGGTGACCTTTAAAGTAGATACAATCTTATCCAATCTGCAGTTGAATTAATTAAAATAGGAGTTGTTAGCTTCAGATCTTTACTATTAACACCTGTCACTATACTTCCTGTTTGGATCTGTTAAAATGCTCTCTTTGGTGAGCAGCTCTGAGGCGTTTCCTCTCAACTGCTTGAGATTCCTGAGAAAGAGATGCCATACATAACATGTTAAAAGCTACATCTGATTGGCTGTTCATACCTGCAGGGGGAGTGGCTTCAGCCTCATCCTGCTGCTCCTTGGTCTCCTGAGCCTCTGTAGGTCGGGCTCGGTCTGCTGCGAGAGGAATCAACAGGTCAACAACGTCTGCAGAACGCTTAATGTCTCCCTTTTTATGTCTCATAGTGTTTTCAGTCACTGTGAGCCACCAAAGATGCACTGAGTAACTTATAACTAACATTTTCCGGACATAAGGTGGGAAATAAGAACCAGAGATGTGAGACCGACATGCAACTTGTACGTGAACTCTTTAAAATCTGAATGTATTGGCACTGTAATGATGATGAGTTCAATTATATATGATTTGCTATAGGCCCCAAAATGGATTCAAAAATGAAAGTTCTGTTGCCAATATATTAGAAATATATAAATGTCAAAGTAGTACCAAATTGTTTGATAACGTTGACACTTGAATTCCAAATCAAGATTGAATTGAATCCAGAGGTGGCTGCTGTTTCAGGCTTTTTCAATAACTACTGGAGCGCGGGGCTAATGCTAATAATACTTAAGGTAAGGTACTTTTTTCTCCCCAGGAAAGTACCACCTCTCTAGCAGGGCACTAAAAAAGGGGGTTAAAGTTCTCGGAAATAAGTTCTCTTTTTGGTGTGAACGCAAAATTCCAGGCACTAACGGAACTAAACGGGAAAAGTACTCCGGTGTGAACGCGCCTCTTGTGACCAGTGGTGTGGTGGGGATTTTTTTACTGGGGGGACGCTATTTTAATTAGCTCCAAACAATGGCCGCGCGCAGTGCACTCACAAAACGGGCAGACAGGTCCACAGAGACTACCGTATGCTTAATCCTACTTTAGTTACTGTACTGGCAAAAAGCAGACGGCGCTGCGCTCATAATTACTGTGAAATGTTATTATGTTTTTGTCATTATTACAAAAAATACACACTTGCAAACTGATAACACTGGCAATAATTGTATATGTATTAGACTATTGAAAAAAAGATCATGCTCCAAATAAGTGGGTTACCCCGCGCATCCAACGCCCACTACACCACTGCTTGTGACTGTATTAACTGGGCCGTCCAGCAGCAATCTAACAACATATTGGGAATAACGCCGGCTGACTAAATGTATTTATGTTAACCAAACTGACAAGTAATCATTAAGTAAATAAACAGTAACTATACAATCTGTTGAATCGCGGCATTCAACATCGAGGATTTCGTTTGAGGCCATTTTTGGGGGTATAATAGATATTCAAAACTCATTCGAAAAAACCTCAACATAAACTTAAAATGTAAAGAAATAAAATACTATTTGGTAAACCCTGAAGGCAAGATGGCCGCCGTGTCTCTAGCTCCTGCATTTATTTCGTTTTTGCATCTTTGGAATTGATTAAATGTATTATCATAATAAATCAAATTGTATTTCACTGTCCAATATTTAACCTTACATTCTGGTTCTTTCACCTGCACTATTTTATTCAAATGTGTCGTACTCTGTTTCATTTCCAATAGTTTAATTTTTGTATTATTATTGTTATTTTGTTGTCTTGTGTCCTTTTATATAATGTGTTGCATTGTTGGAGGAGCTCGGGACCTAAGATTGTAATTGCCATAACCACACTGTAGCTACTGTACACATGATAATAATAATGAAACCCTTGAACCTTGAAATATCAACCAGTGCTTTACCTCCGCAGCGCTGCCCTCCCCTTCTTCTGAGGCCTCAGTTTGATTGACAGCTGTCTGCTCCAATGCAGAGGCTTCATCTGTGGCTGCTTCTGACTCCTGAGAGGAAATCAGAGAGAAGACAAGATGACACAGAAACAAAACAAGTTTAACGGCAGAGAATAAAGCATAGATTTTAGTTTAGATTAGAGCTTTACTCTTTAGTTATGATGGTTGTGATAAAACCTTAGTTATCAAAGTCTGGAAACACAGACATTGAGAAGTTTAGAAAACATTATCCACAGAAATTACACATAAAACAAGATATAAGAACACCTAAGACGTAGTTAATTAAAGGCCTTTGCACAAGGACATTGTCGAGAGCCATGTATGGAAGTTCAACGATATACCAAACAGTAGTTCAGTTTAATATCTTTTTTATGGTGTGCATGTTTTTAGCAGAGACGAATGGCTAAAACTAAGAAAATAAGGCCTGCAATGAAATACACCATGAATTATTTTATGATAAACACACGGAAAGCGTTAAAAAGTTAATGTTTTGACACTTCAAAATGGCACCAACAATCAGAAATATTGTGTTGGCATGGTAATGGTGCGGGGGTTTGGATATAAGTTGATGGTGATATTTCAAAACTTTTTTTTTTTTTTAATATATATTTTATTGAGCATTAAAAGTACAAAACATATTACAATTACAGAATAAGAAAGGGACAGAAACATAATGCTCACTTTCAGTTTTCTATTTTAAACATCCCACCCCCACCCCGCCTCAACCTCAGGTAAGAAACAAAATGATTGTTTTTACGGAAAGTCACCCAGATCACTCGTATTTAAAACTGTTTCAGGGATTGACCGTCTTGTAAAAGACAAACGGGTCGTATTTATTTAGAGCAATGAAAGCTATGGCAAAGCTTCCCACAAGCCAGAATATTCTTATAACACTAGATGACTCAGCAAATCAGACGGCGTGTCTTCCCTGTTTCTTACTGGAAGCTAAAAGCACAAACAATGCGGCGACTCCCAGTCAGATCTGTGATCTCTTCCAGATGTGCAGAGGGGAGCCGAGGCTCTGCCAGGAATCAACAAATACTGACGGCTTTATGAGTCGTGAATAAAACTGATTAACATTTCTGTTCCTTTCTGAACCGTCGGACCCGTTTGGTTTGAAGAAGGTTGAACATCATAATACAAATAAGGATAGATAGAAATCCTCTCCTTGGATTTATTTATACTAATACACCATTACATGTCACTTGCTGGACGCTTTCATCCAAAGCGACTAACATACATTCAGTACTGTGGGCCATCCCCAGGAGCAATTTGGGGTGAAGTCTCAGGCACACAACGACACGCAGTGGGACTCGAACTTGCTATCCTCTGATTCGAAGATCAGCGCATTAACCCACTGCGCCACACGCCTCCCACACCACTGTTTATATTGTAATATACACAGTGTATATTTTAGTACCATGTGCACAGTTTTACTATAACTTCTTGTTTTATTATATTTTATTAATAGTTTTTTATTGGACATTTAACTTCATATGTTTATTTTGTATTTTATTAATTCTTGGACATTATTTGCTTCACTTTTTACATTTATAATACCTTTATTCTTGTCTTAGTATTACACATTCCTACTTTACTTTATTCTAACAATAAGAAACCAAATTGAATTAAAAAAATTGAAGCAATTTAATAAAGTTTTCTGATATTGATTTTACTTTAACTTGTTGTGTTTAAATACATATTTTCATTTTGTTTATCTTTTATTCACGTCATTCTAAAAACCAGCAACAAAACATATTAAATCAATAATAATTTAGTAAATGAATAAAGGTTTCTGATTTCTGTACGATTGGATAAATGTGTGTGAAAGAAATCAGTTTGAAAGCTTCATTAACTTTGAAAAAAATAAATAAACTGATGAGAACATCTTAGCAGCACTTTTCAGTAAAACACTTTAATATGAAGTAATAGATGTTTGTTGGAGTAAGACTCTCACACACCTGTGACTGATCCCAGGCAGATGTGGGAAGTAGTGGAGTACAAATACTTAAGTAAATGTTTCTGGTTTCAGTACTTTACTCCACTAAGACTTTTTATTTTCTACTTCTTACATGTTGAACTCAAATACCTGTACTTTCTACTTCTTACATGTTGAACCCAAATACCTGTACTTTCTACTTCTTACATGTTGAACCCAAATACCTGTACTTTCTACTTCTTACATGTTGAACCCAAATACCTGTACTTTCTACTTCTTACATGTTGAACTCAAATACCTGTACTTTCTACCTCTTACATGTTGAACACAAATACCTGTACTTTCTACTTCTTACATGTGAACCCAAATACCTGTACTTTCTACTTCTTACATGTTGAACTCAAATACCTGTACTTTCTACTTCTTACATGTTGAACCCAAATACCTGTACTTTCTACTTCTTACATGTTGAACACAAATACCTGTACTTTCTACCTCTTACATGTTGAACACAAATACCTGTACTTTCTACTTCTTACATGTTGAACCCAAATACCTGTACTTTCTACTTCTTACATGTTGAACTCAAATACCTGTACTTTCTACTTCTTACATGTTGAACTCAAATACCTGTACTTTCTACTTCTTACATGTTGAACACAAATACCTGTACTTTCTACTTCTTACATGTTGAACACAAATACCTGTACTTTCTACTTCTTACATGTTGAACACAAATACCTGTACTTTCTACCTCTTACATTTTGAACCCAAATACCTGTACTTTCTACTTCTTACATGTTGAACCCAAATACCTGTACTTTCTACTTCTTACATGTTGAACCCAAATACCTGTACTTTCTACTTCTTACATGTTGAACACAAATACCTGTACTTTCTACTTCTTACATGTTGAACACAAATACCTGTACTTTCTACTTCTTACATGTTGAACACAAATACCTGTACTTTCTACCTCTTACATTTTGAACCCAAATACCTGTACTTTCTACTTCTTACATGTTGAACCCAAATACCTGTACTTTCTACTTCTTACATGTTGAACCCAAATACCTGTACTTTCTACCTCTTACATGTTGAACACAAATACCTGTACTTTCTACTTCTTACATGTTGAACCCAAATACCTGTACTTTCTACTTCTTACATGTTGAACTCAAATACCTGTACTTTCTACTTCTTACATGTTGAACCCAAATACCTGTACTTTCTACCTCTTACATTTTGAACCCAAATACCTGTACTTTCTACTTCTTACATGTTGAACACAAATACCTGTACTTTCTACTTCTTACATGTTGAATTCAAATACCTGAACTTTCTACTTCTTACATGTTGAACTCAAATACCTGTACTTTCTACTTCTTACATGTTGAACCCAAATACCTGTACTTTCTACTTCTTACATGTTGAACTCAAATACCTGTACTTTCTACTTCTTACATGTTGAACTCAAATACCTGTACTTTCTACTTCTTACATGTTGAACTCAAATACCTGTACTTTCTACTTCTTACATGTTGAACTCAAATACCTGAACTTTCTACTTCTCTCATTTTCCAAACAGCTGGTTCCTTTAGTCTGAATGTGTGTTTGGTGGCGTGATCATTATTCTTTAGAGTCATTGCGTGCCTATTGATTTGAACACGATCCGTGTATCCATCATTTCCTGGTCTTCTCTAAAGAAGAGGGACCAATGGAAACGTTGTCATGTTGCCGTTGTTCAGCATGGAAACATTCATTAGCTAACAATGACATTATTGTTCTATTAATATAAAGGGAGGTCAGGTACTCTTTAAAACAGCTGCTAGTTATGGGTACTTTTTACTCGAAGCCCATACTTCTTTACTTTTACTTGAGTAAAGAAGTTTAGTCAGTACTTCTACTTTCACCAAAGTATTTAAAACACGAGTATCTGTACTTCTACTTGAGTAAAGGATGTGTGTACTCCTGCCCTCTCTGATCCCGGGTCACTAACCTGCGTCTCCCTCTGCTCCTCTCCGGGGGTCAGGGCTGCGTCGGGCTGATCACAGATCGCTGCTCTGGGCTCGACCTCTTCCCCTGCCGCTTCAGGTGCCTCTTCTACTGGAGCTGACTGCAAACATGAACAGGTAGGTGGTTAAAAAAATAGGCTTAAAGAAAAAAAAAAACACTTGAAAGCTGCTTTTTAAAGAGTCCTCTCCTGCTGATGTTCAGGTGTATATCAGTATGTAGTGTCTCTACTTTAAAGAGTCCTCTCCTGCTGATGTTCAGGTGTATATCAGTATGTAGTGTCTCTACTTTAAAGAGTCCTCTCCTGCTGATGTTCAGGTGTATATCAGTATGTAGTGTCTCTACTTTAAAGAGTCCTCTCCTGCTGATGTTCAGGTGTATATCAGTATGTAGTGTCTCTACTTTAAAGAGTCCTCTCCTGCTGATGTTCAGGTGTATATCAGTATGTAGTGTCTCTACTTTAAAGAGTCCTCTCCTGCTGATGTTCAGGTGTATATCAGTATGTAGTGTCTCTACTTTAAAGAGTCCTCTCCTGCTGATGTTCAGGTGTATATCAGTATGTAGTGTCTCTACTTTAAAGAGTCCTCTCCTGCTGATGTTCAGGTGTATATCAGTATGTAGTGTCTCTACTTTAAAGAGTCCTCTCCTGCTGATGTTCAGGTTTATATCAGTATGTAGTGTCTCTACTTTAAAGAGTCCTCTCCTGCTGATGTTCAGGTTTATATCAGTATGTAGTGTCTCTACTTTAAAGAGTCCTCTCCTGCTGATGTTCAGGTGTATATCAGTATGTAGTGTCTCTACTTTAAAGAGTCCTCTCCTGCTGATGTTCAGGTGTATATCAGTATGTAGTGTCTCTACTTTAAAGAGTCCTCTCATACTGCCTGTGCTGCAGCACCTCTTTTCACCCTCTGTCTGAAACCAGAGCCCAGTCTGCTCTGATTGGTTAGCTGTTGTAATTGGTCAACCGCTTAGAGATGTCCCGCCCCTTAGCCTATCACGCACAATGTGCTGGAGCGATATCCAATATAAGTGTGAGTGTTACATAGTGATGTCACTCTGTAAAGTTGTAAAACATGAGCAAACAAAGCTATTATAAAAAACGACAAAAATGTCACACAAAAAAAATACAACCAATTAATTACAACGAGAGATGTGCAGGGGGAAAAAGTGACAATATTCTACTTTATACTTTCGGACTTCCCTACTCAGAATGTGAATCTTTAATAACTGGTCATGAATGCATACAGGCATTTATTCTTTCCCCATTAAGGAAAGGCACTGCATTTTTTTTAGCAAAATATACTCAAACTAAGAGAACAAATAAATATGTTATTGGTGCATTTTTTTATGTAGGCCTGTGTTCATGGTAAAAGAGGATCATGTCAGCGAGCACATTGATGAGTTTCTTGTTTCTTATTGGACAATAATTGAGCTCCAAGGTACCGGCTGGCTCCAATTGGCTGACAATGAGAAACTTTAAATCAAAAGACAAACTATCACAAAAATATGATGTTAAATGTGTTTTTCAGATTGTAGTAAAATTCTCTCTGCATGCAGGCCGGATATTATCAGACCATCCGTTGAACAATAAAGGACAAAAATAATAAACTCTGTCTGGTGTTTAATGTAATTCTGTTGAAAGAGAACTGTAGTGTGCGGAGCTTCACTCATCTTCAGCAGAGACAGAAAAGTGTGTAAAAACAGCCACTCCTTTATCTTCAAACACAATGAAACGTAATCAGGACTTTGTAGCTAAAACCACAGAGTTATTCACACACAGACAAAACCACACACACACACACACACACACACACACACACACACACACACACACCACACACACACACACACACACACACACACACACACACACACACACACACACACACACACACACACACACACACACACACACACACACACACACACACACACACACACACACACACACACACAGACAAAACCACACACACACACACACACACATCTCAGAAGATTATCATTCTGTCACACACAGTTTCCGTCCAAACAGCATTATCTACTGCCTCACTGGGCCGACAGAAAACAACAGAGACAACACTTTGATACACACACAGAAACACAGCCACACACACACAGACTTAAAATAACAAACGCACACAATCTAACAGATTCAGACGAGACAAGTAGCCATGACATGAGTGTGTGTGTAATTCAGAGGGTTAAAACAACACTGGACTTACGGTTCTGTCCATCTATCATTACAATTACCACAGTGACTGGGCAACAGCTATGTGTGTGTGTGTGTGTGTGTGTGTGTGTGTGTGTGTGTGTGTGTGTGTGTGTGTGTGTGTGTGTGTGTGTGTGTGTGTGTGTGTGTGTGTGTGTGTGTGAGTGTGGGAATGTGTGTTATTGTGAGGGTACTGATTTCCGGCTGCTACAGAAACATTGTTTTAACCGCTTCTTTCTGTTCCTCCATCATCGTTTATCATTAATTAGATAACATGATATATTGTGGATTTTTTTAAAGCTCTTTGGATTTTTAACTTAGTTTTAGAAGAGCAAACTGTAGCCACTTTATCATATCATCATGTTTAAGTTGATGTGTATGTAGTGTCCCTACTGTCTGTGCCATGTCTTCATGCTTAATATTCAAAAAGCTCTTTATTTTTTCTCATACTGCTGATTGGTCAACCGCTTAGAGATGTCCCGCCCCTTAGCCTATCAGGTACAATGTGTTGGAGCGGCAGCCAATATAAGCGCAACCTATATAACACACTACAGGAAAGAGAAACCCCTTAATAGGATAACAGGGCCTCTTTTGCAGTCTTCAAGCCAGCATTTGAACTGGGGACCATCCAATAATAAGCCTGCTTCTGTCACTTCATGCTGCTGCTGACTTCTCTCTGTAGTTATGTGTTTGTTATGATAAAATCAACCTTTATTAATCCTTGAAATGCAGGTGTCAGAGCAGCAATAAGAGAGACACAGGATAATGAAAAATCCAGGTAACAGTATAACTAAAAAAAAACTACTAAATGAGGTTAACATACAGTTATGAAAGAAGATAATTGATTTGATTTGATATACTTTATTAATCCCTCGTGGGGAAATTGTTTCTCTGCATTTAACCCATCCTAGTGTTAGGAGCAGTGTGCTGCCATTTTGAACAGCGCCCGGGGAGCAGTGTAGGGAACGGTGCCTTGCTCAGGGACACCTCGGTAGCACTTGGTCTTGCCGGGACTTGAACCTATCGACTTCGCCACCACCGCCCCTATAATTATGAATCGATATCTATACATGTCTAATGATGCACGATATGTGCATTTCTCTGCTCACCTGTTCCTCTGCAATCGTTTCCTCCTCTTTCTTTTCTCCTTCCTCACTCTCTGGGTCTGTTGTTTTTGTTTCTCCTGCAGGAGGTAGCAGCTGCTCAGAGACCGACTCCTCTTCTCTCTCCTCACCGAGCACCTCCGCAGACTCCTTAACGTCTGTCCTGGACTCTGGAGCAACACAAAAAAGACACTTTTTAAAAGGGGTTATGGTTAAAACGTATACAATATAGGTCCAGTTTCAGGTCATTTATAGGTAGATCTGGTTTGCAGATACAAGACGATGGATCCGTTATGACACACATTCTAAAACGACAGACAAATCTCTACTAAAAAAGTACCCACTGCTTCATCACCTCGTACAAACGTGAGCAATCCAGAAAGCTAATAGATAAAGCGGCATTTCTTCCATAGCATCTGTGTGACACTGCTACAACTTGTTAATGTGTGCGATGGCTGCTGCATTACAACGTATTTCAAATGTACCAGCTGGAGGTTTTGCATCCACATGATTTTCCTGGGTGATGTTGTTGAGTTTGGCGTCTGCGACATCTTCTTCTTCGCTGGTGGCAGGTTCTGGTTTGATGCCGTTCTTCTTCAGATGAGCGCCGTCTTCTGCCTCCTGCTTGGCATCCTGAGCTAGAGAGTACAGCCTATAACACAAAAACACATCTCCTTTTAATACTGGACTTTTGTTAATACACCTTTCGGTCATTTAAAAGACAGGGATGCTCATACATGCATGTGTTTCTTATCATCTCCATCCAAATCCATACGTCAAACTCATTCGTAGCACTTTGAATTGCCTTGTGTTGAAAGGTGCTATATAAATAAACTTGCCTTAGCAGCTTTTTAGTATACGCAAAGTGACCAAATCGAGTTTGCTGTTGATAGATACTTTTCTCCCACAATGCAATGCACAGAGGAAATGGAGGAGCAACCTACGGCTGGAACTTTTTTTTTTTTTTTTTTTTTTAAATGGTGGATTCTGGCAAAACAGCTCCAAAAATACCTTAGAAAACAAAGTTATCAAACTAAAGAAAGACACTTTGCCGTCTTCATGAATGTCATTTTTTATGAACTTAGTGATAAAACAGACATATTGTGACCCTTATTATATTGTACATGATTAGAATGACATGAAGGCACAGCTCACGTCTTGTGGCATGTTTTTCGTCTTGTATAAGTTAAGGAGTTTCTGAAAAATGGTGTGAAGTGCTTTAAGGAAATGTCTTGAGAATTAAAAACAAGATCAAAGTGCTTCCTGCGTCATCGCTGCAGAAAACTGACTGGGGATCAGTCCATCATGAGTCGAGCAGCCAAGAACTACAGATGTTTCTGACTGTCACGATGAGAAATTCAAAGAGTCTGAAGGGTGTTCACAAGCAGAGTGAATTATGCTGACCACGGGAATGTGTTTGAATGTGACTGATGAGCAGAAAGAAGTGTCATCAAATCAATTTTTATAACTGAAATGAAACCTCAACTCCTCAAAGCAGCTGTAGGAAAAGGGGAATTATAAACATTGGTCTCACATTCAGACCAATGTCATAGACTTGTATTCACACTGGGGAAATCACAGACATGATGTCATTCATTCATTCATCACTTATCTGCCGCCTGCTTAATCTGTTTTAGAGCAGCAGGGATTTAAATCCCAGAATGCACCGGGCAGAAGGCCAGGCGGTCATTCACGAACAGGGACATCCTGTTCAAAGGGACAGATTTAAATCTGCAATCCACCAAAGCTGCATGCTTGTCTTCGGAGTCTACAACCGTAATTCGGAGAAAAAAAAGCACCGTAATTAAATACAACGATAATGGAAAACGCTGTAAAGTAAAGATTTACCAGGGGTGCACATAAATGTTTTGCCCTGGTTCTCAAAGGAGCACCTGGAGATGTTTTTTGGTGCGCATCCTTGAAATGAAATAAACCGTACCTTTTGAGTGGTTCTTGACTTTATGAACGGGGGGGAGGTGCGCTAGTGAGCACGCTCATGAACTGTTCGCCGGAGCCTCGCAGCGGGGTTACTGTGTGGCCCTGAATATTACTCATGTTCAAGCCCCCAAAAACCCTAAAGGGGGCTTTACAGTTTGTACAGAATACAGTATCATCTGTCCTTAGACCCTCCATGAAGACAGCTGAAGAAACCCCACTATTAATGGGGGAAAATGAAAGAAACCTCAGGGAGAGCAACAGAGGAAGGATCCCTCTCCCAGGACGCTCAGATGTGCAATAGGTGTGAGTAAATTTAAAAGATAATACATTTACAACATAGGTAGTGCGTCAGGCACAGCGTGACTAATGATCCAGGAAAATATGTTTAACCCTGTATCAATGGGGACCTCAAAGCCTTTTTTGATAGGAAGAAGCCGGAGACTTTGATGGGGCTTAAGGCATGGATGTATTAACAGAAGTGGATACAGCTTTGGGGGGTGGGGCACCGTTCGTTCCTGTAAAGGTTGCACAGTACTGAATGAAGAGAGCAAGAATCCTGAGGTCTTCTGGGGATCTTCGGCATCATAACGCATGCACTTTTGCGTTTCCTTAAACAGCTGCTGCATCACAGGAGCTTCTCATTCAGTGTCAGCTTAGCCAAATAAATTAAGGAGGGTAAATATTTATGGGTTTGAGTTTTAAGATAAGATTAGATGGATCTTTATTTATGCCTCTAGGGAAATTCAAGTGTCATGGCAGGAACAGAATAAGAAGAAACACAGATATTACACGTGGAATATTTACGGGTATACAAATAATAACTAAAATAAAAAAGCACATTTTACAACTTTTTGAACGTAATGTTGGAAAAGGGCTATTGAAGTGTTCCGACTGGGTAGTTGATTAACGTTAAAATAAAACGATGATATACAGACGTCTCTTTCCCAATGCAAGTCAATGGGAAAAGTCTTTTTGGGCCCAATGGCATCACGGACCCACAAGGAAATTGTAGTTTGGCCTCTACGGAAATTAGTTTCAAAGACATAGCTCACTTCCTGTGGGCTGAGGCTGTTCTGAAGGAGCTGAATTAAGAGCTTTGGCCATCTAAGCACAGCCACGAAAACAGACTAGAAGGTCGGATAGAGGCCAATAGCTCCATGTAAGGTGTGGGGTTAGAAAGATAATGTATATGAAGTGAAGAGCAGCTGTTAACAGGACCCTAGAAAGTGCAAATTCCAACAGGTTTGCCCAACACAGAGGTGACACCAACAACACACCCCTGTGAGTTCAGCGGGACACACGGGGCCCTCAATCACCAGTGCCTCCTTTCACAACTCTTCCTCCTCTCTGTCCTAATTTACATTTTCTCTTCGTCTTCTTCCTCCTCTGTCCTGTCCTTAATAATATGTTCTCTTCGTCTTCCTCCTCTCTTTCCAATTATTGTAACATCCGGTCCAGACTCGAGTTACATTTTTATAAACAGATCAGTGATGTAGACACTTTTAATTAACGCAATCGGTGCCATGAGGACATTGCATGTATTGACGATACAATGTTTTTATCGGATCGTTTTAATTGTATTGTTTTAAGTAAGTCTCTTTCCTGTCCTTCTTCCATCGCCCTTCAGATCACTCGTCGAGCATGTCCGTTTTACCTGATATTATCCGAATTCTTAACAACATTTCTCATAATTTCCTTTTATCTAATGTAGTTATTGGGCACTATTGGAGTATTTGTGTATAATATGTTCATGACTGATGTGAATGCAGTGTAAATAAACCATTGACTGTATATCAATTTATCTAAAACATGTAATGACATTTGATAAAATGTTGATTTAAACATATGTATTGTTTTCTTGACATGCTAGGGCTTTACTCCTGAATCTATCAACTGTTAAAGTGTGAAAGGAAAAAGGTGGACTCCTCCTACTTGCAGAATGTGTAGTAACAAGTTGGACTTACTTCATCCAGCCTGAGTAGATCTCATGAAGGTTGGGGGTCTCCTCTGGAGTTTCCACCTAAACAAACACAAAATATTTTTAGAGAACGTGTTCCAAGAATGTCTCATCTATAATCAAGAGTGGCTGGACAATATCCCTTCAACCCATCTTGGAGAAAGCTAATTTCCTGTTGGTCAGGAATTTAAAGCCACAGGCTCCCGGAAAGGAATCCATGCAGCAAGAAACAAAACTGGCAGCAAGAGAGTGAGTGGAGATGCAATGATGAGCAGGGGAACGATGCCTCTGACAGCAGTGGTTGGTTTAATTTGAGAGATTAGACATTTTTCTCTATTGTAGTCTTCCTAAAACTTTGTCAGCAGAAACTTTTGACTTTATTTTTAGCCCGTGGGCCTGAAACCTGAAACCTGTGACCAGCCAAGAGTCTCGATGGCAGACTTTACAAATAACACATATTTGTAATTTGTCTTTATTTCAGTGCAACACAATAAGAGTGACATTATGTAGGAAACATTATTACAGAATAACACAGCGACTCGACAAAAGGGTTTAAAAACTTACCAAGCATAAATTGGTCTGATTTTAAATTAAGTTTTCATTAAAATGTTGCAGTTTTTAATAATATAGCCTACAGAAAAATACACACGACGATATACTAGCTCTTGGTACAGCCTCTTGGTGTGTGTGGATGCAGCATGGCTCTCCACGTGCACTCTGATCATTTTAGGGCTGCAGCTAATTAATCAATAACTGTTATTATCTTTTAATTATTGTTAATTTAACAACATCATTTAGTAGTTCAGCCTATAAACCTTCAGAAAACAGTGAACGAAATGCATCAAACTTTCCCTTAGTTCCTTGTAGGACTTAAACTCAAAGATATTCAGCTTCTTGATATGAAATTAAAATATTTAAAATAGAAACACATGTGACAAGCTAATTCTGGGCATTTTATGCTTGAAATATTACCTGAACAATGTATGAATTATAGTTTATTACCTGCCAATTAATCAACTTACAATCAACTCGTTTATTAAAATGACTCATCAATGCAGCTATAGCACATTTATATCAAAATGTACAACTTTAATCATTAATCAACACAAACATGTAAGGGGGTCTGAATGGGTCTCATTGTGCAGTAGCAGGCCCTCAGCAGCGTTGTTTTCACAGCCATGCAGCTCCTGAAACATTATGTTCTTTTCCTTCAGGAGGCCTGAACAGCGACACACATGTGCTCATAAACACACTCACACATACATACGATGCCCTGAAAATCACTCACTGCAACACTGGAGCAAGAAGCACACTGAAATCACATATTTAATTCAGTTAATGTAAATAATGCAAAACGCACCTGCTCGGTAAAGAAATAGCATTAACAATGGTAAATATGATCAGGAACAATGACACAGCGGGAGGTAGAATCAGATAGGGTCGGTTTTACACTGAGTAAAGCAGTGAATTTTGAATAATCTGAGTAAAAGTACCTACCTGAGCAATGTGTTTCTCCAGCACCTTGGCAGCTTTCTTGTATCCGTGCACCTTGAGGTGCTGGAAGATGAGGAACAGCAGCGTGGCGTCTTCCTCTGAAGCCATTATGTACGACTGACGGCGGAGAAACCAGCGAAAAACTGGAATATTATATTATGTTATTAACAGTTCACTTCATGCTCGCTATTTAGAGTGCAGCCATGAGCCTCTGACACACGCCCCCTTCGAAATGCATCATGGGAAGTGCCGTTTTTGCTAGGGGGCAGAACAACAACAAGAGCATGTTTTTGGGATTTGATTTTTATTAACATGATGTTAAACGGACAACTGACACATCTTACGATAATATCATGATGGAAAATAGTATTTAGAAATATTACAGATATCTTTACATATCTACTTACCCATCCTGTCCATGTGTATCCATTCATTATAAGATAAGATATAGTTTATTGATCCTGATTTGGGAAATGTTTTCATCACAGCAGCATAGATAAGACATTGCACATGAATTTAAGGTAAATACAATACAATAAAAATAAAACTATACATATCAGCAGCAGAAGATAAACAAAATACGCAAAACAGTAAATATACGTTCAATAATGAAGGATATAAATCTATAGAATGGGTTTATTGGATACACAATATAAATGTAGTATGTATATAAATGATGTATTTATTTGCTCTATTTTTGTAGTCTACAAGTTAGAAACACTTATTTTGTTGTGTGTGCTTAATATATATTTATATAAACGTATTTTATTACATACATGTGACCATTGTGGTCCCATCTATGGTTTTCTGCATACTTGTTGTCCTCATCCTTAGCTGTTATGTCTATTTATGTGTAAGTATATTGAGAGCAATGCAAACAAGTTGTATGTGTGCACATCCCTTTATTTATTTATATATATATATATATATATATATATATATATATATATATATATATATATATATATATATATATATATATATGATATACAGTCTATGGTGCACATTGTGGATCGTAATTACAGTTACTACAATTATTTAGAATAAAATCGTTGAAATGTATTCTTTCTAGATGAAACTTAAAACAGGTTTGAATAGATTTAATTTGTTAGGCATCATCTTATCCATCCATGTTGTTGTTCTTTCTAGTGGTTTGATATAAGGCTAATGGCTAATTTGCCTCTTTTGATAGATCACATTTCAGAGGTCTGACTTCAGAAACATTTAATAGGACTTTTGACCTGAATAACCTACTGTTACAATGGTTATAGTTTCCTAAAAGAGTAATTTGCACACTGGTTAGACACAATCTAGTCTCTGCCGTGTTATTAGTCACTCTATTCTACCATGTAGTCCTAGTTCTGTAGTCCTAATTATGCTAGCATAGTGACCACATGTGAGTATACTAACATAACCTGCAGATTAAAGTGTTTTCTGGTCACTTCTGTATGCTTTATTAACATTGTGGATTAAATAACCTATCCATCAACTCAAACTATGCTTGACTTTAATTGACAACATTTTACCTGCTGCTAGTTAGGGGTCCACACTACCAACCCGGAAGTGACAACTTTCAGTGGGCTTTAAACTAAGGGACTGTACCATTATGAGCGGAGTGCAGGGGTGTTTTTTTTTTTCTTATTTCAGCCAACAGTCTTTCTAAGTATCGCAAAAAACTGATATTATAAACATTTCTCTTTTAGGACATTTCGAATTAGAATATACATGTAATTGTATTGCCTTCATTGGTTACATTTGATTTGTCTGTACCCATTTAAAGCTGGGGTAGGTAATTTTGGAGAAACCAGCTCGAGTGCGGTAGAATTTGAAAATACACAACCGGAACAAATCTGCCACTTCCTTACAGAGCCCCTCCTCCAACACACACGAACGCGCACATGACCAATGAGGGCACGAGATAAGTTTGTGCACAGATGGAAGGCTGACAGGCAGGTAGGCCATCCAGTTACTTTAGCCGGCTCAGATGATTGGTCGTGCTTTTTACAGCGCTACGGCTTCCACAGATGACATTTAATTATGTATTTATTGTCAAAGCATTTCATGTATTCATTGCTATCGGGATGTTAAGAGCATTCCATGGAATATAACAAAAAGTGTTTCTGAAATAAATTACATACCCCACCGTTAAAGCCCATGTAGAAGCTCCTTGGGTCAGTCCAGTTGCAAACCTGTCTTTTTCTTATAAAACACATAAGAAACAAATACGATTCGTAGTTGTTTTCACCACCCAGAAACCTGCAGGTCCGCTGCAACTCTTACTACTTTTAAATCCAGGCTGAAGACTTTTCTTTTTGTCGCTGCTTTTAATTGAACTATTCATATCTTAGACTGCACTGTAACTTTGATCCATGTATTTTTTCTTTTAATGTTTATTTTATTAGCTTTTCTTTTTAATGACTGATTTTAAATGCCATTTTCTTAATCTCTTTCATTTTTTGTAAAGCACTTTGAATTTCCTTGTGATGAAAAGTGCTATATAAATAAACTTGCCTTGCCTTACCTTACCCAAACCATCATGACCTGATCTCTGGTGTCATGTGTTCTCCCACCACCACGCAGCCAACACAACCACGCACAAAATATGAGTTACTAAAGTTGGTACTTTTATATGTATGTGCAGAAGAGGATTAGGGCCACGAGGACACATTTTGGGATGTGACAACAACAACAAAAGGTTGAGTTTGACTTTTTTCTCAGAACTCGACATTTTTATTTTTGTCACATCCCAAATGCTGCTAAGAGAGACAGCCGATAAGCCATGAATGAAAAAGAGCTCACATGCTGCCTTTTTCTAAATAGGCTTGCAACAGACACCTCCCATTGGTACATGGCCTAATTAGAGCTTTTATGGATTTTACTCTGTTTCTTCTTGCATTATTTCTTCTATTTTTATTGTTTTATGTCTTATTTATGTTTATGTTGCATTGGAGGAGGAGCCTGGGATTTAAGATTTATATTGCCATAATAACTCAATTGACTCTGGTCTTGCAACACCTTCCATTAATGCATTGCCTTGATTTCTTTATGAATCCTAATTTCCGTTCTCGTTTTGCTTTATCTCCTTGTGACTTTTTGCAGTTCTGCACAGCTTGTTGCGTAAAGAGAGAAATTCCTGGTTTGCTCCGGAATGCCAGCTGGCTCCTCCGGTTCCTCTCAGCTTGCAGTCAAAGCGTTTGACCGGGGATCTGTCCGGGATTACAGCAGAGAGGGGAGTCCGACACGATGACATCAATTACAAGATAACAAATGATCGTATTAAAGACGCGAACTGTCGTTAAAGCAGTACAATGCCATCACCATTTTCCCCTGGGTCAAATTAACACCAATTAAACCAAGCCTACCGGATGTTGAGCGTTTCAGCCTTCAAAATAAAGCTGGCACGATAGGAAAATCAATGTTATTAAGTGGTTTGGCTGATTCTAATTTACTGCCCCCTTACATATGATGATATTTTTGCTTGTAAGATTACAATTAGGTTTTCTTCAGGCAGAATCAGTACAACATTTCCCCACAAAATCCAATTAACTAAAAGTATAAAGGACCATAAAAACGAAATGATGATAAAAAAAACTAATTAAAGAAACATTTTCTAACATTAAAATATACAAAATGTTCATTAAATATAAATAAAATATAGATGTACCCATACACATAAAATAGAATAAAAATATGTGCAGTGTTGGTATGACAAGTGGAAAGCCAGGCAGATACAGTACTTAAGTACAATTACTTTCAGTAGTTACATTACACCACTGACAACCAGAGTATCATACAACAAACTGAAGTAGCTTAGTAACTACACACAGCATTTAAAAACAAGAACAAAGATATGACACCACTTTACAACAACACTTATGTGCAATATGTTTTTATTACAACTGCTGCTTCTCCTAGTTAGCTCCATTACTGTAACAAGACTCTTTATGTGCCATAATGATTTTACTAATGTTACATGCCACACTTCACTCTACAGTGCTACACTCATTTTATTGTATAAATGCTACTGCTATTCAAGATTCAAGGGTTGTATTATTATGTGTAGCTACAATGCTTTTTACCTAAGGACTACCTACTTCAGTGTTTCTCAAACTTGTTCATACCAAGGACACTTAACCAATAAAAAAACACTCGAGACCACCTAACTCCACAAATATCAAAAAACACATCGTTTTTCTAGAACAGATTACAAATCGCCTGAAAATGGTACAAACAAGTGGCAACATGTGTGATGAAGGTGTTGCGCTGGGCTATATCATGCAATCGAAACTTAACCTCGCTCCATTGCGGAGATATTCCCGCGAGAGTGCGGAAAACTTAAATTGATTAATTAATTTCAAATGTGAAATGTTACCAATATACTCACGGACCACTAGAGGGCGCTCACGGACCACCAGTGGTCCGCGGACCACACTTTGAGAAGCACTGCAGTGTAAATTGTATCATTTGTATTTTAAATACTATATGCATGCTTTTTTATATAATAGTGTTCTATTTTCTTCACCATACTTTGCTGTAACAACGTAAATGTTCCCTTTGAGGGACGAATAAAGGAATTCTGATCCTGAAAAAGCTTCTGCTGTTGTGTGTTTTATTTTGACAGGTCACACCGGAAGTTACCCCCAGGTGTTGTGTCTGACTTGACTTTGGTCGTATTTCATTATTGAGAGTGTGGACTCTCAGACTGAAGGAAGGAAGGAAGGGTTTGTGTGGAAACTTGAGGACATGCGACGTCTTCTGCAAACTTTACTCAACTCTCTGCCAGCTGAAGAAAGACCCGAATAGTGAAGAATGAACTGAGGAGAGGAAGAGGTGAGGAGGGGGGAGGAAGAAGAACTGTTCACTCCCATTGATCACATCGAGGTATTGATTTAGGCCTGGCTTTGACATAAAACACAGCTGTATTGAGGAATAGATGTATGTGTGTGGAGCTGTTTGCACCTGGATCAAACGGTGATGTGAGGCTGAAAGCACTGTGTTATTGGACTACAGTGCTTTAGTAACTTGATAACATGCTGCAGACTTCAAGCCCCATTTCATGCAGGACCAGTCTGTGCTTGCAAAGCTGCAGAGCTGGGAGAAGTACTCAGATCTTGTACTTAAAAGAAAGTAGAAGTACCAGAGTGTAGGAATACTCTGTAGAAGTCCTTCATTCAAAATGTTACTCAAGTAAAAGTACAAAAGTATTAGCGTCAACATAGTTGAAGTAGTGATTGTGCAGATTGGTCCATTTCAGAATAATGTGATATGTTTTATAATGATTGATCATGAAAGTGTTCTCAAAGCTGGTAAAGGTGCAGCTAATGACTTTGTATACTGCAGGGTAGCTGGTGGATTTACTCCAGGTTGAACTAAGTCTGATTTAACACTTGATTATATTTCACATCATTCATCCACATCTGTAAAGTAACTAAAGGTATTAAATACATGTAGTGGAGTAGAAGTACACGATTTACCAGTGACTTGTAGGGGAGTAGAAGTACAAAGTAGCATAAAATAGAAATACTCAAGTAAAGTACAAATATCTAACATTTCACTTAATTACCGTACTATAGTAAATCAGAAAAGTACACGCAGCGGGGAACAGATGTGTGCCTTTATCATGAAAAGCAGTATCTTATCTAAGGGGTAGCCAGCTGAAACATGTACAGTAGTAATGTTTGCCACACAGCTGCTTTTAGTCACTGTCATGGATATGAAATCATCGGTGCATCATGACTGTAGTGTAAGCATGTCCTAGATTATACAGATGTGTTCAATCTGCCTCCTGTTTCCTTCACAGAACACTAATCTGCACGTCCAACTGCAGCTCTCAGAGACAGTAAAGGGTTAAGTTTAAAATATACCTATAAAATCAGCGAATCAGCCCTGAAACATCTGGCAGTGGAGGAGGAAGTATTCAGATCCTTAACATCGGTAAAAGTACTAATACTTCACAGTGAAAGGTACTATTACCTCACAGTAAAAATACTCAGTCACAAGTAAAAGTTCAGTTGATCGTATTCTAATTATTTTCTAGGTACCGTAGTTTAACTGATAACCAAGCATTACATGTTTATAACCTCAAAAAATGGGAATACTCGAGTGAAGTACATGTTCCTTTGATTTGTATGTAGGGTCAGTACTTCATGTACATTTACTTTGTTACATCCACCACTGAGGAGATGGCCAGTGTGTTTTATCTACAGAGGAACAAGGGTTTCTTCTCTGAGAGGCGAGAGCAGCGTCTGGCAGCATTCCTTCATGTGTTGCTCACTGCCAGTGATTCAGGCTTTAATAAATCACACACACCGCCTCTGTCTCCTTTTGTTTGCTGGAAACTTGCTGCTGGATGCACTGTTTGTTGGGGAGGCTTTCTAAAAACGGGCTGAGGATCCGACTATTACTAGCTTCATTTTAAGGTCTGAACTCCGTTGTCACTTTGTCACAGTGTGTTCTGTCAAAGTACAAGTGAAATCCTAAAATAAAACACAGTCCACTTGTGCTGGAACAAGGTCTGCAGACATCTTTGACAGAAAAGCATCTCAAATGTTGGTTCATGTCCTTTTAAAGTATATATAGTATAGCAAATGACACCAGGATGGCCGAGTGGTTAAGGCGTTGGACTTAAGATCCAATGGGCATCAGCCCTCGTGGGTTCGAACCCCACTCCTGGTATTATGTTAGGGAGGTTGTGGCTCAGTGGCATAGTGCGGGCGCTGATCTTCGGATCCGAAGGGAATAAGACAGTTCACCCCAAATGCCTCCTGTGGGGATCGATCACAGTATTGAATGTGGTCAAGTTGCTTTCGACAAAAGTGTCTAATGACATGTAATGTAGTATATTTGAGGTTGTTTTACTTTGGCTCACAACTTATTGAGGTTATTTTTCACATTTATGACCAATAAGCTGGTTAATAAGTCAATTTATTTGTTGAATAAAGCATTAGCAGATCCATCAAGTTTGACTTTAATGTGTGCTCTAAAATCCATTGCAACACACACACAAAATAATATACAGACAAAAACTGAGTATTTTAAGTTTCACGACATTAAAAGTGTGCGACAAAATTACCTTTGTGCTAAATAAGTAGGCAGATATATATGCGTGTAGATATCATCTTAATATAACGAGTTAAATCGAGTAAACATTTTGAGTTTGGACAATATTTACCATTAGATCACGTAAAACTGACTAGTTCAATTGTGGTAGGTCTCCTTTTTAAAATTGCAAATCAATGAGCAAGATATCTTTATGCCGGTCCTTGTTTTTCACACGATTCTAAAAAAAATAAAGTAACTTAATCTGTTGTAACGTCCCAGCTGGTTGGGAAAAATGGGCGCAACACATAACCAGATGTACTTGGTACAATTATTGTTGTTTTAATAATAAACTCATATCAAATGGCATACAAAGAGTTATCTAATCAACAAAGAGTATATTGGGTTCTGGTTAAAGCAAACAAATACATAAGAGGACTCTTAAACTAAAAGCTATTTACAATTCTAATTAAGGCGACCAAACAATAAAGAAAACCTCAATACTCCAGTGGTTTATCAATGAACTAAATTACAGCCAATGACAGCACTCCTGCTCCTAATGCCGCTAACATGAAGTTAAGTTCAGTGTAAACTCTGAAACATGGCCCATATTCAATATAACCACACATACAGTTGCAAGAAAAAGTATGTGAACCCTTTGGATTCTCCACACATAGCGTTGTGTGTTCCTTCCAAACAACTCAACTTTGGTTTCATCTGTCCACAGAATATGTTGCCAGTAGTGCTGTGGAACATCCAGGTGCTCTTTTGCAAACTTCAAACGTGCAGCAATGTTTTTTCTGGACAGCAGTGGCTTCCTCCGTGGTGTCCTCCGTGGTGTCCTCCCATGAACTTCATTCTTGTTCAGTGTTTTACGTATCGTAGATTCGTCAACAGAGATGTTAGCATGTGCCAGAGATTTCTTTAAGTCTCTAGCTGACACTCTAGGATTCTTCTTCACCTCATTGAGCATTCTGCGCTGTGCTCTTGCAGTCATCTTTACAGGACGGCCACTCCTAGGGAGAGTAGCAACAGTGCTGACCTTTCTCCATGTATAGACAACTTGTCTTACCGTGGACTGATGAACATCAAGGCTTTCAGAGATACCTTTGTAACCCTTTCCAGCTTTATGCAAGTGAACAATTCTTAATCGTAGGTCTTCTGAGAGCTCTTCTGTGCGAGGCATGGTTCACATCTGGCAATGCTTCTTAAGAATAGCTAATTCAAAACTGGTGTGTATTTTTGATAGGGCAGGGCAGCTTTAACCAACACCTCCAATCTCGTCTCATTGATGGACTCCAGGTTGGCTGACTCCTGACTCCAAGTAGCTCTTGAAGAAGTCTTTAGCCGAGGGGTTCACATACTTGTTCCACCCTGCACTGTGAATGTTTACATGGTGTGTTCAATAAAAACATATAATTGTTTGTGTGGTATTAGTTTAAGCAGACTGTGTTTGTCTATTGTTGTGACTTAGATGAAGATCAGAACACATTTTATGACCAACTTATGCAGAAATCCAGGTCATTCCAAAGGGTTCACTTTTTCTTGCAACTGTAAGTACAGTAATAGAGGATATTGTCCGTGCTGCACCAAAGTCACATTCAGAGTTTCTGCTCTCTCAGACACAACTTATATTTTCATCGTAAATTATTGTCTTTATACAATTCCAAAGATGATATGGTGAAAGACCTCCTCGGTTTCTTGCAGCAGATTGATGTGGTTCAGATGTCCATTATAAATGTGGTTTTATGATCCAAGCTGAGTCTCCAGCGATGGCATGTGCGTGTGAATGTGTGCCGACTCAGAGCTTTACTCCCCTGGTGTTTTGTTTGGTGGAAGTCCTGTTTCTGTTGTTGAGGTTTCTGTTGTTCCCTGCAGTGAAGATGCACGCTGCCGCCGCCGTCGCCGTGGCTCTCGCTGTGCTGAGTGTTTTCTGCCGCGTCGACCAACTGTCTGCAGACCGGGCCAAACCGAACCAGAACCAGACCGACAGAAACAACCGTACAGATGAGGCGGAACCAAAGAAGAAGAAGAACCAGCCGCACATCATCTTTATCCTCATAGACGACCAGGTGTGTGTGTGTGTGTGTGTGTGTGTGTGTGTGTGTGTGTGTGTGTGTGTGTGTGTGTGTGTGTGTGTGTGTGTGTGTGTGTGTGTGTGTGTGTGTGTGTGTGTGTGTGTGTGTGTGTGTGTGTGTGTGTGTGTGTGTGTGTGTGTGTGTGTGTGTGTGTGTGTGTAAATGTCTCAAATCAGATGCTTGGAAAGCAATTAACTCCTATAACCAGAGGTGGGAGAAGGACTCAGATCTTGTACTTGAGTAAAAGTAGAAGTACCAGAGTGTAAGAATACTCTGTTACGAGTAAAAGTACAAAAGCATTAGCGTTCAAATATACTTGAAGTACCAAAAAGTAAAAGTAGTCATTGTGCAGATTGGTCCATTTCAGAATAATATATATGATATGTTTTATAATGATTGATCATGAAAGTGTTCTCAAAGCTGGTGAAGGTGCAGCTAGTTTGAAGGACTTTGTATACTGCAGGGTAGCTTGTGGATTTACTCCAGGTGGAACTAAAGTCTGATTTAACACTTGATTATAATTCACATCATAAACTGAAGGTATTGATTTAAATCAGCCCCATCAGCATCAGCCTTATAAAGTCTCAGGTTTTATGAGTGACTATTTGTAAGTCATAAACAGCTCCTTTTGAGAAGTCGAGTAATGATGCATGCTTCCAATAAAACGGCCAGATGATGCTGATGTTGCAACATGGTCATTTTGTTCCCTTCTCACATAAAACAAAACTAAATGTTACACAAGAAGGTACAAAAAACAAAGTCTGGTAGCCTTCTGCATGAGCGGGAGGGAAACAGATCAATTGCTGCTCCATGCAGAAAAATATAAGTTTGATGAAACAAGACATATTGGCAATTTATTCATTTAAAGGTCACCTATTATGCTAAATCCACGTTTTCATGTCTCCTCTACATCAACATGTGTCCCCTCTTCTTCACGTCTTTTCTACATCAACATGTGTCCCCTCTTCTTCACGTCTTTTCTACATGAACATGTGTCCCCTCTTCTTCACGTCTTTTCTACATCAACATGTGTCCCCTCTTCTTCATGTCTCTTCTACATCAACATGTGTCCCCTCTTCTTCACGTCTCTTCTACATCAACATGTGTCCCCTCTTCTTCACGTCTCTTCTACATCAACATGTGTCCCCTCTTCTTCACGTCTCTTCTACATCAACATGTGTCCCCTCTTCTTCATGTCTCTTCTACATCAACATGTGTCCCCTCTTCTTCATGTCTCTTCTACATCAACATGTGTCCCCTCTTCTTCATGTCTCTTCTACATCAACATGTGTCTCCTCTGTGGAAAGAGACTCTGAAAGTTTCAGGAACAAAGATTCTCTCTCTTTTTGTCCTGATCCATTTCTATAAAAACCTGTCTGAAAATGAGCTGAACAGATTTTGGCCACTTTATGATGTCACAACGATTTTTTGTCTTGTGTAACCATTAGCCAATCAGCAACCAAGGTAACCCCCCCCCCCCTTATTACCTGAATCTCCTCCTAGAGCACCATTGAGTTCTTTGTAACCAAATCTCTCTCAGAGGGGCGTGGGGAGGGGCTCCTTATTTTCATCTAAAGTAACAGACTGTTAGGAACCTTGACTCAATAGCTTGGAGGACTCAAATGCACGACCCAGAGACAAAAAGGTTTTGAAGAAAAAATAGTCTTTACTAGCAAAAAACAAAATCACTCTTTTAGAGGAATGAACAAACTGACAAACGTAAAGCGCTCTCGTGGAGGGTAAAAGGCAAAACACTGACTTTCATTAAACAATGGCTTAGATCTTACTTCTTGAACAATGAACAAGACGAACCGACAACTAACAAGGGGAGACAGGACAATATATACATGAGGTAAGTGGGCACAGGTGGAAACAATCAGGGGCGGGGCAGACACTGATGATGGCGGGAAAAGGAACCAGAGCAGGAAGTAAAGGGACCTGGAATGAGACAAGGTGAGTACAAAATACAACAGGAAGTGGAACATAAACTAAACTAACATGACAAAACTTAACATAATTAACGGGACACAACAGTACCCCCCCTTCTAGGGCCGACTCCTGACGGCCCAGGCTGCTCAGGGTGACGATCATAGAAGTCACTGATGAGTGTCTTGTCCACAATGAACGTTGAGGAGACCCACAAACGTTCCTCAGTGCCGTAACCCTCCCAATCAACCAAGAATTGTCGTCCTCGGCCCCGTTTGCGACCGCCAGAAGTCTCCTGACTGTGTACACCGGGCCACCTTCAATGATCCGGGGTGGTGGAGGGGGCTTGGAGGCGGGAACCAGAGTGCTCTCTCGAACTGGCTTGAGTTTGCTCACGTGAAACGTGGGATGGACCCTCAAAGATCTGGGGAGTTTGAGGCGCACAGAGACAGGGTTAATGACTCTTGAAATTGGGAAAGGACCCACAAACCTCGGTGCCAACTTCTTGGAGTGAACGTGTAGGGGTAGATCCTTGGTGGAGAGCCAGACTTTCTGGCCCGCCCTGTAGAGGGGAGCCGCACGCCGGTGACGATCCGCCGCTGACTTAATCCGGGTCGAGGTCCGGAGTAGCGCATGCCGAGGGCATGCGCGGATGGAACCTTGACTTCTTCCTCATTAGCAGGGAAGAGAGGAGGCTGGTACCCATTAGCACACTGGAAAGGGGAAAGACCCGTGGCAGCCGAGGGGAGAGTGTTGTGGGCATACTCTATCCAGGTAAGGTGATCGCTCCAAGTGGTCTGCTTCTGGGACACGAGGCACCTGAGGCATGTTTCGAGGTCTTGGTTCAGGCGCTCTGTCTGACCGTTGGACTGCGGGTGGTAACCGGAAAATAAGCTGACGGTGGCGCCGAGGAGCTGGCAACACTCCTTCCAGAAGTTGGAAATGAACTGTGGTCCTCTGTCGGAAACTATGTCACTGGGGAAACCATGGATTCTGAACATGTGAGTTAACATGACCTCTGCCGTCTTCTTGGCAGAGGGAAGTTTGAGCAGAGGAATGAAATGTGCCATCTTTGAGAAACGGTCTACCACCGTCAGGACGGTAGTGTTACCTTTGGAGGGCGGTAGTCCAGTCACAAAGTCCATGGAGATGTGCGACCATGGTCGCTGAGGCACTGGGAGGGGCTGGAGAAGACCCATCTGGGCCCGGGACGAGGTCTTATTCCGGGCACACACTGGACAGGCCGCCACGTACCCGGAGACCTCTTTTTTCATGGCCGGCCACCAGAACCGCTGTTTTATGGCAAACATTGTTCGTCGGACGCCCGGATGGCATGTGAACTTGGACGTGTGAGCCCAGTGGATTACCTGAGAGTGTAAAGACACAGGGACAAACAAGCGGTTGCCTGGACACTCGCTGGGTGCCGGGCTCACAACATTCGCCTGCTTCACATCTGTTTCTATCTGCCATGTTACCGACCCAAACACACAGTTCAGTGGAAGGATTGATACTGTTTCCTTGGCATTATGTTCAGGCTCAAAGAGACGAGACAGTGTGTCTGGCTTACGGTTTTGTGTACCGGGCCGAAAAGACAATATGAAGTTAAATCTGCTGAAGAACAGCGTCCACTGACGTGAATTTAGTCGCTTGGCTTTCCTAACATATACTAAATTATTGTGGTCAGTCCAAACAAGAAATGGTTGCTCCGCCCCTTCTAGCCAGTGTCTCCACTCCTCCAAAGCTGCTTTGACAGCTAGTAACTCCTTGTTCCCCACATCATAATTTTTTTCAGCTGAGGTCAACTTACGCGATAGATAGGCACAGGGGTGCATCCTGTTATCCTCGGAGGATCTCTGGGACAACACAGCCCCGATGCCCTCGTTGGATGCGTCAACTTCAACCACAAACTGTCTCTGGGGATCCGGAACAGTGAGTACAGGTGCCGTGGTGAATCTCTTCTTGAGGCATTGGAAGGCGGACTCGGCCTGGGAAGTCCACTGAAAGGAGACTTTAGAGGAGGTGAGAGCATGCAAAGGTGCGGCTACAGAACTGAAGTTGCGTATAAACTTCCGATAAAAGTTGGCAAACCCCAGGAATTGCTGAACCTTTTTGCTGCTATCAAGAGTGGGCCAGTTGGCCACCGCACTGACCTTGGATGGATCCATCTGCACCTGATTGGCGGTGACAATATAGCCCAGAAAGGAGACAGTGGTTGCATGGAAGTCGCACTTTTCAGCTTTCACATACAACATAATTGACGGGACACAACACAGACAGAGAATTAGCACTTTGGAAACAAGGCTGAAACAGAGGGGATTATGGGTAATGCTGCAATGATCTGTTTGGTGTTTGGAACCAAACACTTCAGAGACATGTTTTGTATATATCTGAGACCTGTAATATATTGATGAAAAACGGTATAAGCATAAGAAGCTCAAAACAAGAGTCAATAGCAACAGCAAAAAAAAGCTGTTTGACACCCACATATCCGCTCTGCTGCTCATCCCACAAATGCATGTTCCTCACAAATGTAGCACCATTTAAAAAGGGAAATACACAGGCTTTCCAACGGTATAAGATTCATTACCAAGAAGAATTCTTGCAACAAAGAAATCATCTACCAAACACAAATGTCCTTGCTTTTTGAGTTTAGTTTAGTTAAAAAAAAGGACTTTCCCAAGTAGTATTCAAACCGTTAATTTGTCCCTACAGATGGATAGTCCAAATGCTCAGTGTAAATCATCTCAATCTGAATAATTCAACACAGGGCTTCAACGACATCGGCTACCACAACCCGACCATCAAGACCCCCACTCTGGACAAGCTGGCGGCGGAGGGCGTGACTCTGGAGAATTACTACGTGCAGCCGATCTGCACGCCGTCGCGCAGCCAGCTGCTCACCGGCAGGTTAGCAGGGTTTTCAGGGGCTTCCTGCATGACGTCGTATTCGTTTATTTCAATCAGGAGATACAAGTTTTGCAATGTTTCAATATATATTTATTGCCAGGAAAACACAGATGCATGTAATGGTGTTTAGCGATTAGACCCCGTTGTGCGGGAGTATCACTCGGGAGGGGAAACCCGAGCCGATGATTCCCCCTCTGGGATCTAGACACTGGTGCTGGTGAAGGCATGAAGGGATTGATGGAGGTCGGTCTGAAGTGGAGTGGTTTAAGCTTGACCCTGGATTTGGAAGAAAGCAAGGTGGAAGGGGGGGAGGAGGGCTGCGTTGAGTCGCCTGAAATGACAACTGTGTGAGGAAGGGGAGAGAGCAGATTTAACCTGTTAAGCCCGAAGGTCCCCGCCGGCGGGGACCCTGGGTTTTTTTTTCACGACACTGTGTCTCAGGGCATCTTAATATTTAAAAACCTATTAATGTGTTATACCAGATTAACGAGAAGAATCTCAGCTAACTGACGATACGAACCATTTTTACCGAAACAAAACACAAGTCTCACAAGAAGCGTTAGCATTAGCCCTTAGCTAAAACGGGCAGATGCTACTTCCGGTGCTAACTAGCAAAAACGATCTTTAAAACTTAATATTTTCTGCACAAACTACATATCATCTGAAAGCTGATACTCCACAGATTATTTTGTTATAAGTATCATCACTGTAGGACACAAACTCACTGAGCTAACAGCCAGAACAGAGAAGAAGAAAAAACAACAGTTTTCAAAACCATAACAATAAATATGTCTTACCGTTGCTGTTTTGTGATCAAAGCTCGTGTTCAAGGGAATACAAACGCTGTTTAAGGTTAATCCAATGTCTCTTAGTCACTTTAGAATTGTTCCTGATAATCTATCATTACATTCATGGCAGCAGAGTAGGTATAAAGTTTCGCAGTCCCGAGCTAATGCTGTCTCATGTGCTGTTTACGCAAACCTCTCTCTACTTGACGTAAGTGTTTAGCGGGACTTACTAACTGTCACTCGATTCTATTGGCTCTAACGGTTCAGAAAAGGTGTCAATCACCCAAATCGACCAATGGGTTCCAAAGATATGATCCTGCGTAGTATAAACTACGCCCGCTCCGGCTCCATAACGCATTACGCAGCCAGAAGGGAGAGCTTCACCACCGAGGCGAGCAGGTGCTAGAGATGCTAGCTGACGATAGCGGGGCTATGATCATACCAGATGACTCTTCGTCGGATGATGAAGATCTCCTCCAGCCAGACCTGGATCCGGACAGTAGTGACTCGGATGTTGAACTTCCACCACGGGAAAGGCATGTAATCTCTCTGTTTTTATATATTACTTATGTGTTTGGTGGAACTGCGTCACAGTGCTAGCTTAGCCAAGAAGCTACAGGAATGATTAGGCAAAATGCTAAATAGTGTTACTTGTCTTTTTGAAGTTACATTTTCTAAATGAATGGCCAGTGAATGAATATACATGTGTTTACTTATTTATTTGGTGTAATATTATTCATTTATAGTCTAATATTATCCTATAAGTATAAGCCAGTGAATTAATCTAATCTCTTTGTTTTTCCACATTTGTTAGATGAGGAGTGACCCCAGCAGGACAAAGCCACACACCCAGAAGACTTTCAGGGAGCAGCTTGCTGTAGAATTGTTGGAGTTTGCTGAAGGCCCTGCTGAAGGCCCTGCACCTCCACCACCCCCTCCTCCACCACTCACATGCATGCCCGAGTATTATGGGGAAGATGCCACCAAGGTCAGGAAGAACTGCAGGAGGTGCCTAGATGCTGGACTCAAAAGGGTGAAGACACCTGTGTACTGCAGGAAGTGCCAGGTCCCTCTATGCTTCACTGTCAAAAAGAACTGTTTCAGGGAGTGGCACGACCTAAATACTGGAACATTCAGGTAGGTATAAAGTTCAGGTAGGTATAACGTTTTGCGAGTGTTTATTTAAAAAAAAAATACTTGTTGTTTTTATATACCTAGTGTGATTTTATTGTATAGTGTGTTGGTAAAATATTTGTTGTTTTTACAAACCTACAGTGTGGTTTTATTGTATAGTACGTTGGTAAAATGTTTGTTTTTACATGCCTATAGTGTGTTGGTAAAATGTTTGAAATAAATCTGCCCCAGTTGGAGTCAAATGTTACCTATGTTTCCGTTTTTTTTTATTGTGCAAGTACACCTACACACAATGACCTACAGTGTGGTTTTATTGTATAGTGTGTTGGTACAGTTACATACACACAGCTACACTTACACATACACACCTACACATACCCACACAGCTACACTTACACACCTACACATACCCACACAGCTACACTTACACGTACACACCTACACACACTCACTCACACACACAAAAATATTTTAAAATAAAAAATAAATTTAAATTATTATTATTTTTGTTTTTTGTTTTTTGGATGGAATGAATACCTATAGTGATGATTCAATGTAATACAATGATTTGTATAGTCTGGTACCTGAAAAAGGTCAAATGGCACTGATGGAACCAAATGTGCCCAAAGCTTATTCCGCCTGGACTTTATTTTCATAAACCTCTCTAAAAAGATCAAATGTCACTTGTTTTGCCTCAATCTTGATACAGGGTACTTATTATATGTTATACTTTGGATTCCTAAAGCTTTTAGGCTACTAACCCATCATTCAAGGTTGGTCTTCACTATAAGTAATGGGTTTTCTTTAGGCGGAGACAGGAATTTATATTTTTTTGCTATGTTCCATCTGAATTTACTCTGACACAGAAAAATCTATATTGATTCTGACACTTCTACATCCAACTCACAGATGTAACCTTGCTTTGATAACAACAATTATTCATATAAACCTTTTAGAAGTAAAGTTATAGTCATTTGTTCTGGGAATGTCATTTTCGAGCCTGAAACCTGAAAAACAGGCTCGGGGTTTAACAGGTTAAAGGTTTAGCAATACGCTATGATAGGCTTGTGGGAATAGAGCGAAGTGATAGGTTTAGCTGGGGAGTGACGCCCCCGATCACTGATTGAGAGGAGAGAGAGTAGTAAGATGGGAACATGTGAATGAATGAGTAAAGATGGTCTTCCTGGTTGAACTTGCGCTAAGCTTCATTAGTTATTTACCACCCAGAACTAAGGGAACTGAGAACTTCCACCCAATGTGCAATATAAATATCATTACTTACATTACAAAACACTCGCTGCTATATCACATGTGCAATATCATTATTGTTAATTATTAATAATGTTCTATAATAACGTGCAATTACGTATCTGCCACTACGTTTTTTGCACTACTAAATACTGTTAATATTTACTTCATTATGTGACCTTCTATGTTTCCTGTAGATATTTAATTGCTCTTTTCACTGCACTGTTGGTGTACAGTTTTATTATTATGCATCTGAGTTTATTGTATTTTTGTAACTCTGGCACAACAATTTCCTTCGGGATAAATAAAGTCTTATCTTATCTTAACTCTCAGGTCTTCTGGTCGGCTTTCTGTCCCCAGAGTCAGAACTAAAGCAGCGTTCAGTTATTATGCTCCAAATATCTGGAACAAACTCCCAGAAACCTGCCGGTTTCATTGATTGATTGATTGAAAAGTTTATTAACAGCTTGTATATTGGGTACAGTACAGTACAGCTCAAAACATACAATTGTTAAGGGGATGCAGACCAGAGAAAGACTTTCGTCTTGTTTACATCAGGGTCCCCCATTTCCAATTAATCATATAATTTAAGACATATAAGACTGATTCAGAACATGCATACATACTGCATACATCCCTGGCCTGCCGTAAAAAGCACCCCCTAAAAAAAGATGCTTCTATTAATCCCACCCTCAAGCACTTTGGAGGGTATAGTTGTAGGACCAGTACCAATAAATGGAGCAAGTTTCATGTATGTGACACGTTTATTGTCAGAGATAGCAAGGGGTGCATATCGTGGCAACCAGGCTATTCATAGAAAGAACCACCCAAAATAAAAATGTATTATATTAATCCCACCCTCAAGCACTTTATGTAAAAATAAACAATACATTGTAAAGCACAAGTACAAGCAAAAGTATACAGACAGGACGTCACAATTAAATAAAAACATATATTAAATAAAAAATTAACTGAGAAATAAGTGACGAATGAATGCAAAATCCAGGATTCGACGACTCAACCATCAAAAAGACAACATAGAATAGCGGACTATACATTCAAATGCGCGTTCCCGTGTCACGGGGTGCATTTCACGACAGGGGTGCATAAATTGACACAACACCGGCAGCCAGGTGTCCTCAATCAAAGCTGATAGACCAAAGGGAGAACCAACCTGATCTCACCAGAATGCGTGATTTCAAATGTGTGCTCTAAAATGATATTTATAAATGACTATTATCATTATCATAAGCAAGACAATAAATGGAAAACATATGTAGAAAATAAACGTATTTGAGATACGTTCATAACGAACGTAACGTGGGAGAAAATACGTTTCTAGCTAAAATACGTTTCTAGCTAAAATACGTTTCGAGCTAAACGTAATGCAATTTAGTTCTGTGGGAACGTAATTTTTAGGAGACAGGGTTGCCATAATACATTCTGACGAAAAATACAAATTATTATGAATACAAATAAAATGAAAGAAGCCTCCCGTGAGTTACTACAAGCTATAAAGTAGATTTTAAAAACGTTTTATAGAATAAAAGCTCACTGCAGGACGTTGTAGAAATGCGTGTGTGCACCACGACAAGCCTCATTCACTTTACATTGGCGTTGTTTGCGTGGTGCAGACACGTAAATGTAGCAAAGTTCGTGACTCCACCACGCAATGCGGTGTTAAGGAGTCGTGGTGGAGTCACGCATTCTGGTGAGATCAGGTTGGGGAGAACATTAAAGGAACACACACACACCACAAGAGATAGCATGGCAGGGGTCGTCACATACAGTATATAATGCCATCCATATTACATAAAACAACGTTTCCATATTTCAGATAAATCCAGTGTAAAATCAATCGGGGTGACCTCGTTGTCTCAAGCATTGAAACTATAAAATCTCTTTCAAACACGGACCAATATAAAACAAAAATAATCTTAAAATCCTCCGTTCTTTAGAAACTGAAAGCTGGACATATTTGGCCTTATGGCGATGATTGAGCTCAACGAGTGACATTGTTTTAAATGTCTCAACACCTAATATGATACCCATGTAACTTTGTTTAAATCGCTGCTTTTCTTTGTTAGCCATGGATGTGTACTTAATAATCTTTACGTGTATTCTGTTATCACTAATGTGTTGTTCTCTATATGAGTGAGCGTATTCTTTATTATCACCTGCCTTGTTCTTAACCTGCTTTGCCACGTTTTGCAGTTACTGCGAGACTAATAAAGGAATTCTGATTCTGAGACACTTATGGGGACGGATATTTGATAAGTGGGATGTTCCTCGGTCAGAGAGCCAATCAAATGTTGTTTTTCTCCCAGATATCAGATCCACACAGGCCTGCAGCACTCGATCATCAGACCCAGCCAGCCCAGCTGTCTGCCCGCTCACATGGACACGCTGCCCCAGAGGCTCCGAGAGGCCGGGTACTCCACTCACATGGTGGGCAAGTGGCACCTGGGTTTCTACAGGTGAGATGGTGCTTCACAGGTGGAGTAATGTGGAGCATCTGTCCTTTCTCAATATTAAAGGTCTCCTATGATGCAATTCGTAGGCATATATTATAGTCAAAATCTGTCAAATCTGTGACCAAATCGGCCTTTTACCACCTAAGGAACATTGCCAGACTCCGACCGTCACTCTCGGAGTCGGTTGCCGAAACCCTAGTGCATGCATTTGTCACCACCCGCTTGGACTACTGCAATGGTGTCCTGTTCGGGGTTCCCAACAAAACCCTGGACAGGCTCCAGTATGTCCAAAACTGTGCTGCTAGGGTACTCACGCACACAAAGCCGTGGCAGCACATCACTCCCATCCTCATCCACCTACACTGGTTGCCGGTCAAGTCCCGCATATTTTACAAAGTCCTCCTCCTTACCTACAAATCCCTCCATGCCCTTGCCCTCCAGTACCTATCGGACATCCTTCACCAACATGCCCCACCTGCGGTCCTCAGACTCTGGCCTGCTTACCACCCCCCGCACCAAACTGCGAACCTTCGGGGACAGAGCCTTCAGTGTGGCAGCCCCCACCCTCTGGAACGCTCTCCCTGCGGATGATTCGCAACATCCCCACACTTGACGCCTTCAAAAGGGCCCTCAAGACCGATCTGTTTGCCAAGGCTTTCGGCCCCTAATCGATCTGTTGTTTTGTCTTTCTGACTTTTGTTTTGTTATGTTTGTTTTTGCCCTATTACTTGTAAAGCGACCTTAGGTCCCTTGAAAGGCGCTATATAAATCCAAGCTATTATTATTATAGGTCTCAAATATATAAAAATATATAAAAAACATGTCTATTAAGTGTTTTGCTCAAAATACCAAACAGATCACCCATTCTAGCCATGCCTCATACCCCTCTATTTCAGCCCTGTTACTAAAGTGCTGATTCTGGGTATAAAGCTTCTTTTTTTTAAAGAGGGGGGCGGAGCTTATGCGGGAGAATTCTACCCAGATACAGCTAAATGCTGCAGTGATTAAACACCATATCATGTTCAAAACCTACCTCAAATGCTTTATCTCTTGCGGGTTTACCACAAGGTGGGTCAGTACCTTTATATATCCTGATTTTCTTACATATACTCTCTCCAGTACAGGTTAGCTCTGAGTGTTAGCGATGCTTGCTAATGTAAACAAAGACCATATTACGTCCAAAACACCTGGTGCATTGTTTCTGAGTGCAACGTTTCTGATAGTGCCGTGGGTCCGCATGGATGCAAATCTGGATCAGATCCATTGTTCCCCCATTTTAGAGATTTGGGTACGGAGGAAAAGAGAGGGTTTTGTTTTCTGACACTTTGTGAGTTCCCTGACGCACCGGGGACACACATTTATGTATAAAAGACATCAAAAAGTGCATTTTGCATGATCGGAGACCTTTAAAGCCCTTTGAACCTTTGATAGAAATCCGTTTTCTTTGTCTCTCCTGCAGGAAGGCGTGCCTGCCCACCAGAAAGGGCTTTGACAGTTTCTTTGGATCTCTAACAGGAAGTGTGGATTACTACAGGTACAGCTATAGGATTATTATGTTCACATTTAACCCGGATTAACGTACTCACAGCTCCATGGTTTCTCTTTTGATGACTGGATATAACTGGACTTGTCTTCACACTGTACATATTACATTTATATAAAATGTAATATGCTATTCCTTGCACTCTTAATGTATATAATATCCTACTTTTACATCTTGTTAGCTGTCATTTGGCCCCTCATAGTCTTGTTTTATCATTACATGTTACTTGTGACGCTGCTGTGACGAGTATATTAGGGGATCTTTAATATTCATCCTTGTTTGATGTTGTAAATGGAGCGGATGTGATGCAAGAAACATCCCAGACTTGATCTGACAATAAATGATGATCGTATCTTAGCCCTAACTCACGTGTCTCCCTCTGTCCTCAGCTACGGGTCGTGCGACGGACCCGGGGTTTGTGGGTATGATCTCCACGAGGACGAGGGCGTGGCGTGGGGCCAGGAAGGGAAATACTCCACAACGCTTTTCACACAGAGAGCCCGCAAGATCTTGGAGACTCACGACCCCACGGAGAGGCCGCTCTTCCTGCTGCTCTCCCTCCAGGTATCACTAGGACAAGTCAGAATCAGCTTCACAGAATTACAACACCTTCAAATCCAAAAGAGAGACAGAAAACTGCAGAGAATATGTGAAATACAACACAGCCTTTTTTGCTTTGATCCCGGCTTATGTCTGGATGTGGCGAGTCTGAAACTTGACAATAACATGGCCTCTTTAGAGTGTTTGTTTATCTGTGAGCAGACACTGTTTAGCTAACATTGTAAACCATTTGATTAAAGCATGGAAATGTGACTTACAAGGCTTTCAACAGAAAGAAAAAAATGACATTTGTTTATTTATGTATATTTAATTTCATGTTCATTGGATGTGAAGTATCTGTCCTCACAAGGAAAGGCTAAACAAAGGGAGTTTTACTTCATGTTTCCACATAGGGAGTAGAGAACATTGAGTTCAAACTTAAGCATCATGAGTAAGTGTTGTGGTGCATTCTGGGAAATGTAGGAAATGACCAACAGAGATGGAGAAAATAAAAGGTTGAGTAAAGTGGATTAGCTGCACTAAATTATAGGATTTTATCCAAAATAACCTAGTTTAAAATATCAATTTACAGTTTAACACTTGCATAATATAGAAATAAATAATACCCTGATACAAAAGCTGATCACAGTTTAAAATAATTTAAACATCAATTATTAATTTGACTAAGACGAGTGGGCTTTTTTCAACACTTTTGTGCATTTACTTTTTTTTAAAGCAACCTTTATTTATTTCACACATTTTAGTTTTTATGTATATTAAGAAAAACAGTCAGATTCTTATTTCTGTAAATGTTTCTCTTTTAGCCCCTTTTTCCTCCCACAAACAAAAACATGAACCCATATCATAACTAACAGATTTCCCATGAAACATTTGACTACACTAGTTTAAATAATAGTAATGATTATAGTGTACTTCGCATTGTTGTTTGAATGTATTATGTTAAGTTCTGCACCAGAAATGAATTAAAAAAAAATTCAAAGTGAACTTGTGTAAATACCCTGTTGTTATTATTTTCCTGCAGGCAGTCCACACTCCTCTGCAGCCTCCAAAGTCCTACATCTACCCCTACCGGGACATGGCTAACGTCGCCCGCAGGAAGTTTGCCGCCATGGTGTCCACGGTGGACGAGGCGGTGCGAAACGTCACCTACGCCCTGAGGAAGTTGGGATACTACAGGAACAGCGTCATCATCTACTCCACCGACAACGGAGCCCAACCGTTCACAGGAGGCAGCAACTGGCCGCTGCGAGGACGAAAGGTACCAAATGACGTATGTTGTGCGTGAGTCAAATCAAATCAACATTTATTCTAGCCCCAAATCACAAGAAGTGCCTCAAAGGGCTGTACAAAGCAAACAAAATACAAACGTCATAGCATAACAATTATAAAAACATTATACAACATTATACCTCAACACAAGTATTGCCATGGGATAAAAGCATATGTAATGTTGATGGAAACTAAGTGATGGAAGCTAGTTTACAAGGAAGACAGATGCGAATAGATGGGTTTTCAGTTTGCTTTTAAAGGAGTCAACGGAAATAGCTTCGCAGATCTAAAATAGAAGACGATTCCAAAGGAGAGGAGTCTTACTGCTTGACGTTGACGCTGAGAAGACTTGCTGGCTTATTTACATGTAAACTATTCAAGTTGTTGAGGACATGCTAAATCTAACATGTCGTGTAGAGCTGAAAGTGAGTTACTGATGACCCTGTCATTATGGTAACAAGAAGCACCTTTGTTTTCTGCCCCAGTTTTAGAAAAAGATCTAAGAACTGCCACGGTTACATTATTGAATTAATTCAGCAGTTTTTGGATGAGGGACCTTAGACGTTTAGTCTGGTTTTTTGTCCTTTCTGTGTCAAACAAAGAGGGGTTAACAAATGTACATAACAACTTGCATGAGAATATAACCTGGCAGTGTTTTTAGGGCACATATTGGGAAGGGGGAGTTCGTGGAGTGGCGTTTGTCCACAGCCCGCTGTTGAGACGCAGGAGACGGGTGTCCAAAGCTCTGCTGCACATCACCGACTGGTTCCCCACTCTGGTGGGCCTCGCCGGGGGAAACATCAGCCAGGTCAGTGGCACTCTGCACTTTATTAAAACTTATTTTGTGAATTTGTAGCTATTTCTACAGTTTTCTGGCTGTCTGGGTTTGTCTAAAGCAGGGGTGTCCAAACTACGGCCCGGGGGGCCAAATACGGCCCGGGGCCCTCAGCTAATTCCAAAAGTATAATGAAATATGGCCCACAAAATTAAACTTGTGATTGTCATATATTGTATTTCTTAAATATATATATTACACATATATAACACACATTCATGTGTTAAAAAGCCCACTTTTCAAATATATTTAAAGTTTGGAAACATTCTCAAACAAATCTTAGTTGATAAAAGTCCAATGACTTAATAACATAACAAGCTTGAAATACACCGTTCATATTTCCTCTTTCTGTTTTAGGGAATGAGCTGCTAACACAATGAATGAAACCCTATGGAAAGCTGTGATGTAGGCAGTTTCATTTTCAAGTATAAAGCATTATTTACCTTTGATTGATTTTGCTAACTTATAACTAGGGATGGGTATCGTTTGAAATGTATCATTCCGATTCCGGTTCTGCTTATCGATTCCGGTTCTTATCGATTCCCCGTTTCGATTCCAAAATTGTAAAAGAAAGAGGTCAAACGTTTAGATAACAAAATTATCTTTATTTTTTTAAGCTTTAACTGACATTTTTACAAATAAAGAATATACATGCAATACAAATGTATTGCACAATAGCTGTGCTTTATTTTAACGGAGCTATGCCTGTGGCAAGCTATTAACAGGCATTACACTGTGCCTTGTCTTTTTATTTTTTAGTGTAGTGGAGCATCATTTTAGAGTGTTTACCGCGATCCATCTTTGGTGTTATGAAGTGACTGAGCTCGTGAACTGTCTACGGGAGGGCGGGGGGAGCCTCGCTGCGGGAAAACTGTGGACCTCTGTCAGCGCAATTTACATGATGCCGTTTTAAAAAATTAAGGGCGGTGCCGGCCGTCAGCGTACCGAGCCGGCCGTCAACGGCCCGCTGACGACCGGCCGTTCTGTGATTCTCCAGAATACACAGATGGCCAGTCCTCCCTTACCCTGGCTGTATTCCACCGGGTCACCGCGGCGCAGACAGACCCGGTGGAATACAGGGTCTACCGCGTTTAGGAACCGTTAAGCAGAACCGAAATTGTGTATTGTGTATGGGTATTTGTATGGGTTCTCATCTGGAACCGAGTTTCGGTTCCCAACCCTACTTATAACAAGTGTTGTGCTAGTTACTGAAAACCAGTAACTAGTTACCATTACTAGTTACTTCATTTAAAAAGTAACTCAGTTACTTACACCCAAAAAGTAATGCGTTACTGTAAAAAGTAACTTTTTTTTTACTTAAAAAAAGGACTCCCATTAATGCCCTTATAGCCTTCATTTCAGTACTGTTATTGCATTGGAGAATAATACAATCTGTTGATCAACTTGACATGCATTATATGCAATCTGGATTGCATCGATATTAGCTGGCTTTCCATTTTTATATATTCTTTCTCCAGGTAGTTGGAAAAAGTTTTCCGTCCCATATGCCGTGTGCCGCCCGGACATGCTATCATGCTAACTAGCTCCCTGAAAGCGGGTGACTCCACTGTAGCAATAGCCTGCATGTGTTCTACAACATACCGTGCAATGGCTTTATCGACTTTTCCCTGGCCAGCAGTCCCTTGGTTAAAATCCAGCCGCTGTTGCTTAGGTGGAGGTGGAGAGGCGTTGGATGAGTCTGGGTCTGTGCCGGTCTTAGTTACTAGCTTCGTCCCAGCATGTTGTTTTTGCAGATGTTTTAAGAGATTTGAATTACTGGTTTGGGCAGTAGATAGGCTCTTTGACCCGCCAGGACACAACTTACATTAAACAGAAACTTTCTTTTCTTTGTGCTCGACAAAAGTGAAATAGTGAGAATATCTCTAGGTGGAGAAACTAGACTTGAGCTCCGCCGCCGCCATGATAGTCTTGTTAGTAAACAACGCAAACACGCCCACAGCCCGTCTCCGCATGTGACACAGGAAGTATTTAAGTACATTTACTCAAGTACTGTACTTAAGTACAGTTCTCATCTCTGTTCGCCTGGCTGTTGACTATATAAAAAAACTAACGCAGTAACGGAGTAACGCACCATGTAGTAACGGTAACTGAGTTACAGTACTGAATTAAAAAAGTAATGCGTTAGAGTACTAGTTACTGCCAAAAATAACGACGTTACAGTAACGCTTATAACTGAACTGATAACGCGATACACCTCACCTCTAGTGAGCGGCCCAGCCCTTCATATCTTTTTCTGGATGTGGCCCTCAGTGAAAAAAGTTTGGACACCCCTGGTCTAAAGCTTCGGATAGCTCATGTCCAGTGGTGTAAGGTTTCTAAGTGAATGTAGGCCTACTCAAGTACTGTAGCTTAAGTACAATATCGAGGTTCTTGTACTTCACTTTACCATTTCCATTTTAGGTTACTTTGTACTTCTACCCTTTACAATTCAGAGGTAAATGGTGTACTTTTACTCCACTACATTTAAGTCGTATACCTTTAGTTACTTTATAGATGTGGATGAATGATGTGAAATATAATCAAGTGTTAAATCTGACTTTAGTTCCACCTGGAGTAAATTCACAAGCTACCCTGCAGTATACAAAGTCATTCAAACTAGCTGCCTTTACCAGCTTTGAGAACACTTTCATGATCAATCATTATAAAACATCATATTATTCTGAAATGCACCAATCTGCACAATGACTACTTTTACTTTTGGTATTTTAAGTATATTTTGATGCTAATACTTTTGCACTTTTACTTTAGTAACATTTTGTATGCAGGACTTTTACTGTAACAGAGTATTCTTACACTCTGGTACTTCTACTTTTACTCAAATACAAGATCTGAGTACTTCTCCCACCTCTGCTTATGTGTTTTGATTGTACTTGTATAAGTGGTCAGTGGAAAACCAGGATGTACAACTGACTATTTCCTATACTTTTTAGCACTTTAAAATAAGTCTTTAGCTTTGTACTTTGTCGCATGTAACTTGTATTTATTAGCCGCTTTCACACCAAGTAATTTGCCGTACTTAGTTCCCAGCACTTAGTACCCCCATGGAACTAAGAGCAGATCGTGTTCACACCGGAATAACTTCCTTGAGGGAAGATTAGGCAAATGAAGCCGCTGACGTCACTTCTTCTTCTTCTGCTTTGGGTTTACTGGCAGGCCGCAAACAACTTCACTGCGTATACTGCCACCGAAGTCCCCGGCCGGAAGTCCCCGGAGTTGGGGACTGGCTTCTACTGAAGCCTTCCGAGTAAATAGCCAGAACGCCGACACCTCCTCATCACTCCACCGCTCCTATGTTATTTGTTTTGTTGCCATAAGTTAGTCTCTTTCCGTTGGTGCGCTGGGCTAATGCTAATAATGCTAATGCGAGGAAATAAAATGGCGGCGTCACAAAAACTTTTCTGAGTTTTACGGGGCGTGGTTTGCAATTCGCCCAGCCAATCAGAAATTGGAACTTTTTTCCCTCCCCTTCCGGTGGACCTCCATGGGACCTTATTTCGGGAAAAATGTCAACCATTTGTGCAGATAGCATGAAGTAGAAAAGATTGCAGATGCTAATGTAGCGTTAGCGTTAGAATTTCTCCACCGGGGGCATCCGGGCTTAAAGGTGTATTATAGAATTATCACACTGGTGTGACAGTACTCTTCAAAGGGTTCACGAAATATGACTACTACTCTTACTGTTTCACATTTTGGGTTACTTAATGTTACTTCATGTTAAGGCTAATAAAAATGACAAGGCTAAAGGCTGTAATGCTAACTAACGTGCTTGCTACTAGCTAGGTAGCTAACTTGATCCAGCCACTCCTGGTCCTTTCATCAGACGGGAAGCGAAAGAACGAGCAAGACTCATTGCTGGTATGATAACAACCTGGTAGCACACAGGCATCTTGTTAAAGTTATCTTATTTTAGCTATCTCTTATATTTAGTGGAGGAAAACAATTATGACATCACTTACGCGACTCTGGGATTTGTAGTCTTTCTAGTTGTGTATTTTTCATAGTCTTATATTTCAACAGTTTTACGACAAACTGTGACTTTTTTGACATGGAAATGATTTTTTAAGATTGACAAACATCATATGTGTAATTCATGGCACAATTCAAACGGGATCGAAAGATACGTTTTCTCTCCCCATTGACTTCAATACATAATTTTTCCGAAATAAGGTCCCATGGGTCGGAAGTAGATGGGCGGGACTTTGCCTCTCTATAGTCCCACCTCTCTAGCAGGCACTAAAAAGGGGGGTAAAAGTTCTCTGAACTAAGTTTTCTTTTTGGTGTGAACGCAAAATTCCAGGAACTATCGGAATTAAACAGGAAAAGTATGGGGACAAGCACTCCGGTGTGATTGATGCTATTTTATCCTGGCCTATCTTATTTTTCAGAATATTAAAGGGTAGAGTTACCGGGCAGAAAGCACACACTCCCACTGAGTACAATACTGACTTTATTGTGCTGTAAAACAGAGCAGATTTACAGTTGTTTTTTTCTCCCCGCGGCCACTAAAGCTGCTGATTCTGTATTTAGTTTTGGTGTTCTCTAGTTGTTTTGCATACTCTACCACTGATTTCACATTCAAGCTAAATGTGGAGCTAAATCCACGTTAATCTTCATTACAGTCTCTGAATTTCACATCGCTACTGTAAAACTATCATTTTGTACTATCATGTAGATAAGTGTGCTTTTGACATATATAAGTGCACTATTTCTAAACAACGTGCCTCATAGACACTTTGAGGTTCAGTTCAGACATAAATCACTTTTATTGGCCCGTCTGTGTACAGCTCCCAAAGAGTTTTTTGGCATAATATGCACGTGGGTATTCATTGCCAAAGCAGATAAATAAGGCTATCTTGGCTACATTAAGCCAGCGTTTGACTTGTGCAGAACATTTTGTAACTCTATTAACTGAGGGAATGTATTATTATGTATGCCTGTGTGGTAAATGTTTATTTTTTTCTGTCATGCAGTAAACACATGGACTGCTTTAACTCTCATTAACAACAAGATGTTCTTTATATTACTTTATACAAGTGAATTTTGCTCTGAAATGCATTTGATTTGTTAGTGATTATTATATAACTATTTTAACCCCTTTTCTAGACCAATGAAACAAATGTTTTGGGACCATAAAGCAGTTAGGGTTAAATGCGTTTCGTTTTAAAGGTATTTGGTTACTTTGTGGTGTTTTTTAGCTTGTACATTTCCTCCTTTTTAACACATGAACTCTCCATTTCTAGATGTGTGAGCAATACATATTAAATACTTTGTTTAGTGTCCCTATTCTCCAGCTTCAGATTGCTTGCTTGACTGGGTGTCCCATTTCACATATCTCAATGATGTCCTATGATTGTACTTGTTTTTCTAAGTGTGTATACATAATTGAATTGAATATGTGTCACCCTCTCAGAGTCAGGGTCTGGATGGATTCGATGTCTGGCCCACCATCAGCGAGGGGAAGGAGTCGCCCCGTCAGGAGATCCTTCACAACATCAACCCTCTGCACAAACCTCCGCTGCAAACCATGAAGTGGGACGTCAGCACGGAGAGAGCTAAGGGTACATTTAACGTCAAAATTATATAAATGTCAAATAAGGATGCATTCAAAGGATAATTTGCCGTTAAGTATCAAAGTCTTTACTCAGGTTACGGTGCATGAATTCAATTCACTTGTGAGAAATCTGCACAAATGTGGCTGTCAAATTTGAATCCATGAACGCTTATGGTAACAATTGTCATCATTTTTAGTGGAAAGACTTTAGCGAGTCATAATCTGTGCAGTTCAATGGCTTGATTTGGTTCTACAGTTTTAATGTCACTAAAAGATACAGTATATTTATGAGTGAATTTCTTAATTCTCTGTTATGATGGAGTTTAATCACTTGTCATGGATATAACTAATATATATTTTTTAATATATTCTGTTTTCCCACTTTGGTCGAACCTTATATGTTCGTATTTCCTTCCCATCTAGCAATTTCTCCAATATGGATATCATCATATATTTCTGTCTACGGATAATTGGTAGATGTTAGCATGCTCATACTTTAAAGCAGCTGTTAAAGACTCCTAGTTCGTAGCCAACACATGCAAAAAAAACGGATTCATAGAAGAATTCTAAATTCAGATTTGCACAGAGGGAAGTTAAAAAGGGATAGGAAGAAGCTGAGAAGAGAAGTAGGCAGGAAAAACAGGAGAATCTCTTACAGACATGGGTGTAATTTCCACTGGGGACTGTCCCCCCCCACTTTTTTAAATCCCGCTTGTGTCCCCCCCCACTTTTCTAATGTGTTTTATTTTTTTATTTTACGCAAGCGGTCATCGTCACGGAGGAGAACACAGCGTCTCTGTGTGTGGCACGAGCGCATTTTGTGTGAGTGTGCGAGCGACAGAGAGAGAGAGAGACAGCGCACCAGTTACGGGGTTGTTGTTAGCATCTGGTGCTAGCTCGGAGCTAATGGAGATTAGAAGCTGTTTCAGCAATAGGGAGAGGTAAAGGACTCTGAGTGATTCGATTGTAAACTTTAGTCTAAGTTATCTCAGTGGGTCTCAAACGGTTTGGTCATCTTTGTAAACAAATATTTCCATCTATTTAATATAGTTGTAAAAAACAAGTTAAGAAATCATTCCAATATAGGTCAGTAAAAAAAAAAAAACAGGAGTTTAAAAAGGGGAGTGATTAATAAAATATGCATGAATAAAAAGAAAATATGCAGACTAGGTAAGATAAAGAAAGGAGAGAGGAGTTTATCAAATATTTGTTATTGGTTGTGAGCATATTCTAATGGTTTTTTGATTATTGAAATATATACAGCTCTCTTTCATATGAGTGTTGAGAGCTGTATCCATACATCTCCCCTCAAAGAAATACATCTTACACTACACTACACCTTTTCCTTGGATTTTACTAACACCGTAGTCCCTAATATATTTGTAGAAAGACAGGAAATGGAATTGAATCGAGAAAATGTTTCAACATTAAATGTTTTCACTCCTCAAACCAAATGTACACCCTTGCTTACAGGAATTATGCATTTAAAGAAGGTATAAATGTAATGTTATCTGCTGGGGGATGGCATCAGCAAAACCAGTCAAAAGTGAACTTAATTTTCCTCATTCCTCAAACTTGTGTTTTTTTAAATTTGTCAGCAAGCAAATCGAAAGGCACAAAGAAGCCGAAGAAGAAGAAGAAGAAGATCCTGAGGCAGAAACCGAAGCAGAAGTCAGCTTTTAGGGTGAAGAAACCCCATCCTGCTGCTAAACCTGCACCCACACTTAAATCCAAGCCCTCTCCCAAAACAAAGCTTAAGCCCTCTCCCAAAACAAAGCTCAAGCCCTCTCCCAAAACAAGGCTTAAGCCCTCTCCCAAAACAAAGCTTAAGCCCTCTCCCAAAACAAAGCTTAAGCCCGTTCCTAAAATAGCAAAAAAGGAAGTTATCAAACAAAAGCTTAAGCCTGTTCCCAAACCGAAGCTTAAGCCCGTTCTAAAATCAAAACCCACATCCAGGACAAAAGTTTACCCCCTGACCCCGAGACTGCCGACATACAATCCATCGGGTTCGGGAACATCTCGCCCTAAATCTCAGCCTCAGATCCAGCCACGCTTGAAGCGAAAATCCAGGAGAAACACATCGCAGAACTTTTCACACTCAAGACCACCTCAACGTAAATCCAAGACGGAGCACACATTACATTTCCAGTCGAGGAGGACGTCCTCCCAGTACCAGAACATGTCTCAGGCAGGAGCACCGCAGCCTAAATCCCATCCGACGCCCCGGTTTAGTTTCCCGTCAGTGTGGGACGCTTCGGTCCAGGCTGCCATCAGAGTGGGAGACTGGAAGCTGCTGACAGGTGACCCAGGCCACGGAGACTGGGTCCCGCCACAGGTACTGCATCACACTGAGACCCCATATGAATAAATGTGTCTTTTGATTGTGTGTATATCAGAATCAGAAACAGGTTTATTACCAGGTAGGTTTACACGTACGAGGAATTTGACTTGGTGTCGTGGTGCATACATAAAAGTAAAACAAGAATTAAAAACACAGGTAGAGAACTAGAAAAATATAAAAAATAATTAGGCTACAATTATAGTAAAATATAGCAGTATTTACATGGAATGGAATAAAAATTGGCAGTAATAAGAAAAATAAAACAGATATTGTTGTACATTGTGTGCATTCATGTAATGCATAGATAGGTATATACATATTTTTATATACATTTGTTATTGTTTTCGGGATAGTGGGAAATGGTATTTCGATCTCTCTGTCTGTACACACAAACTGAAAGATTGACAATAAAGTTGACTTTGACTTAAATGGATAGTGGGATTTTTTGAAGTGTTGTGTAAAATATAAACAGATAAGTGCGTGTGGCATGCCTCATTCTGGAGTAGCAGACATGCATGGAGTTAGGGGAAGCAAGTTTATTTATAAAGCACATTTCGTCACAAGGCAATTAAAGTGCTTTACTAAAAAACATTAAAAGCATTAATCCATTGTGCAACAGAGACACATTATACAATTAATTACATTCAAATTAAGCTAAAACAGAAAACAACTTGTATACAATACTGTCAGAGATGAGCGAAGCAGGCAGGACCCAAACGCAGATTTCTCAGAAAAGACACCTTTATTTCAAGGCTTAAATGAAACAAACTTGGACAAAACAGAACTCTCACCCCGTGAACAACGTCCAACTACAACAAGGAACTCACAAAGACTAACAGAAAACACAGAACCTAAATGCACACAGGACTAATCAAACAAACAAGAGACAGGTGAGGAGAGAGGAGAAAACACAGGGGCACCAGGTGAACACAATCGGGTAATCAGGGAGGGAAAACAGACAGAAAGCAACAGGCAGGAACAGGAGGTGAACACTTTACAAAATAAAACAGGAAACCAAAGACAGAAAAAGACAAGACAAAACACAACACAGACAGATCGTGACAAATACAAGAGTCAAAGTTGTAGTGCAGTATTAGATATTGATAGTCATTTGATTTAATAAATGTTGGTGTCCTGCTATGGATGAAAGCAGCAGCCAATCGTTATATAGCCACCTAAAATATAGTCAAAGTACCCAATATCCTGAATAATTGCACCGCCATACGACCTTTTCCTAAGCGGCTTCCTTTGCTTTCTTAAAAGCCACCATACCCAATTCAGAAAACCAGTAATTGTACCATTGCAGAACCCATTTGATGCTGATGTCAGTTTTTTCGTGTTGTTATGCAACTTTAGTGTATTAATAGGGTATGTTTGTATTCACCTGTAACAAAATAAACGTAACAATCATGCAGCGGTACAACAAAAACGTCTGTGTTCTGCGACGTAAAATCCCTGTTTTTGTCAATGGAGTCTGGTGGCTTTGTAGAGACATGTCTTTCGCTTCTCGCCAGAAAGGGTTTTCTATGGAAGTACTACAAAAGGGTAATATTGAAAGTTAGAAACCAAAGACACACAGCTGGTAATAGAGAGAGAACGAGAGAACGTCCCTCTGGAGGGAACACAGGGATTTTAGCCTTTGCAGACCATTTACATGCACTAAAACCTATATAACACACTACAGTAGAAGGTATAGCCCCCCAAAGAAACGCATTATAGGGCCTCTTTAAACATTTTTATCTTTATTTTGTTGCTCAGGTTATGTCCACTCTCCCTGGTCGCTGGTGGAACCTGGAACGTCCCGTCTTCCCGCTCCCCAAATCCTCCTCCGCCCCGAAGAACGTGTGGCTCTTCAACATCACGGCGGACCCCTGCGAGCGGCAGGACTTAGCGGCGCAGAGACCGGACGTCGTGCAGCAGCTCATGGCTCGACTGGCCTTCCACAACCAAACGGCCGTGCCCGTTTATTTCCCGCCCGACGACCCTCGAGCCAATCCCAGCAGGCACAGCGGGGCCTGGGTTCCCTGGGTGGAGGAAGAGGAGGACGAGGAGGGGAAATATCACGGCGTGTACAAGACAGAGAAGAACAAGAAGAAGAGGAAGAAGCCAAAGTGCCCGCTGTGCAAACTGCAGTCGTTCTTTCTGAAACTGAACACCGGGATGATGTCCAATCGGATCTGAGGAGTCCACTTTTTGTAATATTGTTTGGTACATCGTCGCTTCCTTAAATCAATGATAAGAGAGATAACCAGGTGAGTTAATTCCAGTAAACTCTTTCATGACCATGTCTCATACGAAAACGTTTCAACATGTATTACTATGTAAAATATGGACACTATGTTACATGCAGGATTGTAGCTGATTCAGGCTTCCAGTTCACCCAAATCACAAAGTATTTCATGACCTGTCCCTCGTGATATCCGGCCATGCAGATACTGTCTTTTCAATGATATTTGCCACGGTTTTTGGTCATTATTGGTGGATTTGTTCCATCTTGTGCAATAATCTTGGAATTTAGCAATCAACAGCAGGACTATCTGCATAGCAAGATGCTGACTAAAGTAAGCAGGAAACTGTTTTTCTGATATGGGTGAACTGAGACTTTAAATTCCTAACTTTTTTGATGGTAAGGGGTTTTCTTGACTGTTGTTCCCTGATTTATTATGTGATTAAATTAGGGCCGGGACTCGATTAAAAAAATTAATCTAATTAATTAGAGGCTTTGTAATTAATTAATCGAAATTAATCGCATTTTTAATCGCATATAAATATTTGACCTAAGAACAGTGAGAAGCAATTTTTTTTCACATGGATTTTAGTATACCATTAGGCGCATTCACACCGCAGTACTTTTCCCACAAAGGTTCATGAGAACTTAGTTCATGAGAACTCTTTGAACCTGGGGGGTGGATTAGGCAAATGAAGCCGCTGACGTCACTTCTTCTTCTTCTGCTTTGGGTTTACTGGCAGGCCGCAAACCACTTCACGGCGTATACTGCCGCCCAAAGTCCCCGGCCGGAAGTCCCCGGAGTTGGGGAAGGCTTCAGTAGAAGCTGCTGGGAGTCCCAGCAGCTTCTACTGAAGCCTTCCGAGTAAATCGCCAGAACGCCGACACCTCCTCATCTCCACCGCTCCCATGTTTTATTTTGTGTTGCCATAAGTTAGTCTCTCTGCGTTTCTGCGCTGGGCTAATGCTAATAATGCTAATGCTTATAATGCTAATGCGAGGATAATAAAATGGCGGCTTCACAAAACTTTTTGGGAGTTTTACGGGGCGTGGTTTGCAATCCGCCCAGCCAATCAGAAATATAGCTCTTTTCTCACAAGAGACCCGTACGAAAGTCCCTGCTCTCTAGCAGCTCTCTGCTCTCTAGCAGGGACTTTCGTGGGGGTAAAAAGGTTCTCATGAACTAATTTTAGTACCGGCTCTTTTTGGTGTGAACGCGATAAAAGAGGCTAACGTCCACGCTAGCTTCCACGCTAGCTGCTATATGTTTTGCATTGAGGTGATACTTGAGGCTTGATGTGCTGCGGTGATATGCGAATTCCTTTTTGCATAATTTGCACACAACCGTGCTCTTATCGACGCTTCCATCCGTCCGTTTTTTAAAACAACATTTCCCACTGTTGTTCACTGTGGTTTGTTGTTGTCTGAAGTCATGAACGTTAGTTGGTGCTCCAGTATAATCGGTACGCCTGAAACTCATCCAGTGAGAAACGTTCCGCGGTGCAAAAATAAGTGCGATTAAAATGCGTTAATTTTTTTAACGCGTTAATTTTTGTGTAATTAATTAATCTTAACTAACGCGTTAAAGTCCCGGCCCTAGTGATTATATATATTGTGTTTCTCACAGAGGCAAGTGAGGAAAAAAAAAATGTGGTGATCCATTTTCTAAGTCTGATTTAGAAAATGTTTGAACATTTTTGAAAGTTCTTTCATTATAATCAGTCTTTTCTAATTATTGTCACTTAAAAACTGACAGAGTTCTTGACAAAAGGGCCGACACTGTGTGACAGAAATGTAATTTTACTCTGTAAATAATTTGATTATGCTACTTTAACTTTGAGCAGAATGAAAGCAGAGAACCACTGTGATCAAAACTCTGTAAAGTGACAGTTATTAATGAATGTTTACACCAAGTGTTCATACCATTCATACCAACAGCGAGGCCCTATTATGCTTATTGGGGTCTTCCCTTTCCTGTACTGTGTTATATAGGTTTTTGTGCATGTCAATTGTCCATTGGACTCCTTTGTCTGCTTCAGGGACACAGTGACATCACTATGTAGCACTCGGCTTATCGACTAGCGCTCCAACACATTTTACGTGATAGGCTAAGGGGCGGGACATCTCTAAGCGGTTGACCAATCACAACAGAGCCGGCCAGCTAACCAATCAGAGCACACTGGGCTCTGGTTTCAGACAGAGGGTGAAAAGAGGTGCTGCAGCACAGGCAGGATGAGGAAAATAAAGAGCTTTGTGAACATTAAAACATGAAATGTCACAGTAGAGACACTAAATACAAATATTAACCTGAAAATGAGCATAATAGGGATTCTCTCTTAGGTTTTGAAACAAATGTTTACTATTAACAGTGAAATTGCATGATTGTGATATTTTTTTTTCTATCAATCTGTAAGTGATGTTGTTTGTTGTCACTCTCATAAACCACAAAAAGGACAAGAAGGTTTAATATCTTCACATTTTTCTAGTTTCTAATATTCTTTGATAAAGAAAGTGTGTGTGTTGATTTTCTTTATGTGTGAGTACGGCTGTTTGAATGTATCGCCAAAGACAAACAGTTTGACTATAAAGGTAATGTTTATGTATTTAATTCACTTTATTCTACTGTGTGAACAGCAGAACATGACATGTCATCTTTAAACTCATTCAGGCCTAACGAACATATATTTAAGCATTTTCAAGTTACTAAAAGACAAAAACAAAAACCTCCACGGGAGTTACATTTAGATATAGGGTTTTAATTCTAACAATGTTGGTTATATATTTACCAGATTTAGGGGAAATGTTAAGTAATTTAAAGCTTTTTTATGTTTAAAGGAGTATTTCAAACAAATGGAAGTATACCAGAAAGCGCTGGAATAAGTTAACGGATAAATATTATTCTGCTCTGGTTTTCCTTTTCCTACTGAGAGCTGTGTAATAATCTTTTGAGTCCATTGAAAACAAAAATAATATTAACGACCGCTTTTCCCTCATGCTATCAAAGACATTTCAGAGATGTAAAAACATTTGCGTTTTTTCGTTAAGAAACCACGTACATATTCAGAAAAAAGACAGGAGGTGTTGCAGCAACACTGGAAACCTCTGAAGTAAGATGTTGGGTTTCTCCCTTTGAGCAGGACACCTAACCTCTAAATATTTCGGAGTATTTACACAACATTTTACAAACCACGACTGTGGCTCTCTGCAGAGTGAGCGTGCAGCAGAGAGCACCTGAGAAAACGTTTAAATGTCCTCACCCTGAGTAAATAAAGGTAAAATAAAACTAACTGTGTCCTGTTATGTTTACTGGAAACAGCAAACCATTCAACATGGGAATTCAAGTTTAGTAGAATGTGTTTTTATGGGTCGAGCTCCTGCCTTCAATAAAAAAAATGACTTTAATGTCAATGAATGGTGACTTTTATTATGAGGCAGCATTTGGAAACTTTATTTTCTAATCTGTCACTAATATGATGCCTCTTCAGTGCATACACCTAATTAATGCACAAGTACATATGGCTGTAGTTTCTTTCTTTAAACTACGGGTTGTTAACGTGTCCTCCAGGGGCTGTGTGTGCTGTGCAGAGCCTCGACGGACAGGTTTGTGTCAACTTGTTGGTGGTGATGGTTGTGTCCCCGCACCCTCTCCCAGCTAAATTGTCCTGATTGCTGTCTTTTTTATTGTTTGGCTTAGACTTTCTGGTGACGACAGTGTTCCCGCTTCCTCTCCCATAAAGTTGCCCTTATTATGCTCTTTTGAAAGTTCTGCTTGTGGCGTTGTGCCTGAGCTATCATTAGCATTTTAGTTCCCAGCTTTAGCTGCGTTTCTCGTTCAATTTAGTATGGAAAGCCCAGGGTGCCATATTTTGCCCGTTTTTTGTTTAGGTGCAGAGAGTAAGGTAATTACTGGCCATAGTTACTACTGTAACTACGGTCCTAGGCTATGTAAGCACTGGCCATGGTTACTACTGTAACTACTGTTCTAAGCCGTGTAAGTACTGGCCATAGTTACTACTGTAACTACGGTTCTATGCCATGTAAGTACTGGCCATAGGTAAACACTGGCCATAGTTACATTACATTACATTACATTGCATTTAGCTGACGCTTTTATCCAAAGCGACTTACAATAAGTGCGTTCGACCAACAAAATACAAACTTGAAGAAAACAGAATCATAAAGTACATCAGGCTTCATAGAGCAAAAACATTTCAAGTGCTACTCAACTGGCTTTAGGTAAGCCAGTCCTTTATTAGTATATAAGTGCTTTGTTAATAGTTCTATCGCTCGAAGTGGAGTCGAAAGAGATGAGTTTTCAGTCTGCGCCGGAAGGTGTGTAAGCTATCTGCTGTCCTGATGTCAATGGGGAGCTCATTCCACCATTTTGGAGCCAGGATAGCAAACCCACGTGTTTTTGCTGATGGGAACTTGGGTCCACTTCGCAGCGAGGGTGCAGCGAGCCGTTTGGTTGATGCAGAGCGGAGTGCACGTGCTGGGGTGTACGGTTTAACCATGTCCTGGATGTAGGAAGGGCCAGATCCATTCGCAGCACGCAAGTACCATTGTCTTGAAGTGGATTCTAGCAGTTACCGGAAGCCAGTGAAGGGAGTGGAGGAGCGGAGTGGTGTGGGAGAATTTAGGAAGGTTGAAGACCAGACGAGCCGCTGCATTCTGGATGAGCTGCAGAGGTCGGATGGCACATGCAGGTAGACCAACCAGGAGGGAGTTGCAGTAGTCTAGGCATGAGATGACGAGAGCCTGGACCAGAACCTGCGTCGCTTTCTGTGTCAGCTGGGGACGTATCTTCCTGATGTTGTAAAGCGTGTATCTGCAGCAGCGGGTTGTAGCAGCGATGTTTGCAGTGAAGGACAGGTTGTTATCTAGGGTCACACCCAGATTCCTTGCAGTCTGAGTCGGGGAAACAACAGAGGTGCCGATGTTGATTGTTAGGTCAAGAGTGGGACAATCTTTTCCCGGAAGGAAAAGCAGTTCAGTCTTGTCAAGGTTGAGCTTGAGGTGGTGATCAGACATCCACTGAGAGATGTCAGCTAGACAAGCAGAGATGCGTGCGACGACCTGGGTCTCTGAGCGGGGAAAGGACAGAATTAATTGGGTGTCGTCAGCGTAGCAGTGGTATGAAAAACCATGCGGGCTAATGACAGATCCGAGCGAGTTTGTGTACAAGGAGAAGAGGAGGGGACCAAGAACAGAGCCCTGAGGGACCCCTGTAGTTAATTGACAAGGGTCGGACTCGGACCCTCTCCAAGTAACCCTGTAGGTGCGGTCTTTGAGGTATGAGGTGAGGAGGGAAAGTGCAGAGCCTGAAACTCCAAGTTCTTGGAGAGTGCGAAGGAGGATCTGATGGTTCACCGTGTCGAATGCAGCAGACAGGTCCAAAAGGATGATGACAGAGGAGAGGGAGGCTGCTTTAGCAATGTGCAGTTCCTCAGTGACAGCAAGGAGGGCAGTTTCTGTGGAGTGACCTGCCTTGAAACCAGACTGGTGCGGATCCAGAAGGTTGTTCTGATGGAGATAGCAGGAGAGTTGTTTAAAGACAGCGCGTTCAAGTGTTTTAGACAGGAACGGGAGGAGAGAGACAGGCCTGTAGTTTATAATATCAGACGGGTTGAGAGTGGGTTTCTTTAGGAGAGGGTTTACTCTTGCCTCCTTGAGACTGTTTGGAAAGTGACCAGAAGTTAGAGAAGTGTTGATGAAATGGGTGAGAAACGGGAGAATATCAGGAGCGATAGTCTGAAGGAGGTTTGAAGGGATAGGGTCCAGAGGACAGGTGGTAGGGCGGGCAGAGGTAATGAGGGTAAGAACCTCACTTGGAGAGAGAGGGGAAAAGGAGGTCAGTGTGTGGGTGAAAGGAGGGTCTGGTGACCCAGTGGTGAGTAGAGGTGAGTCAGAAAAAGAAGAGCGAATATCATCAACCTTTTTTTCAAAGTGGTTAACAAAGTCGCTTGACAGAAGGGAGGAGGGGGAAGGGGCTTTGGGGGGGTCCAGGAGGGAGGAGAAGATGGAAAATAGTTTTTTGGGATTGGAATAGGAAGATTGGATCTTATCTTGAAAGAAAGTGCTTTTTGCCTGAGAGATCGAAGCAGAGAAAGAGGAGAGGAGAGCCTGATAGGTTAGGAGGTCGTCATGGTGTTTGGATTTCCACCATTTCCGCTCTGCTGCCCGAAGGACGGTTCTATTAGCACGCAGTGCATCATTTAGCCAGGGAGCAGGAGGGGACTGACGAGCCTGCCGAGATGTGAGAGGACAGAGAGAGTCCAGAGAGGATGAGAGAGTAGAGAGGAGAGTTTCTGCAGCAGAGTTTGGAGGCAGTAGTTGGAACGAGTCAGAGGAAGGGAGGGCTGAGAGCACCGATGAGGCAAAGGTAGAGGGGGAGAGGGAACGAAGGTTACGGCGGACAGGTGCAGGATGAGAAGAGATTAGTTTGTTATGTTTGGAAAGGGGTAGAGAGAATGAAATGAAGAAGTGATCGGATGTGTGGAGCGGGTTTACAGAGAGGTTAGAAGTAGTGCAGTTCCTTGAGAATATGAGATCAAGGACATTGCCAGCTTTATGAGTTGATGGGAACGGAGACAGTGAGAAAGCAAAGGCGGTTAACAGAGATGTTAGTTCGTCTATCTTCCCTGTCTGGAGGTTGAAGTCTCCGAGAAGTACAGCGGGAGGGCCAGTTTCAGGGATGTGTGAGAGGAGATTATCTAATTCCTCCAAGAAGTCCCCCAAGGCGCCTGGTGGACGGTAGAGAACAACAATGGTTAATTGTATAGGATGGGTTACTGTGACGGCATGGAATTCAACGGTGGAAGGAGTGAAGTTAGGTAGCTTGAAGAGGGAAAAGCTCCATTTGGGAGAGAGCAGGAGACCAGTGCCACCTCCTCTGCCAGTGGGTCTGGGTGTATGGGAGAAGGAATATGCTGTGGAGAGAGCTGCTGGGGTGGATGTGTTGAATGGAGTAATCCAGGTCTCAGTGAGAGCAAGGAAATCCAGGGACTGCAGGGAGGCGTATCCAGAGATGAAGTCAGCCTTAGGAACAGCTGACTGGCAGTTCCACAGGCCGCCTGAAAGTAGATGTTGGATGTCAGTGGAGCATGTGGGATAGACGAGAGCAGGCAAGTTATATCGATTACGAGATACACGGGGCCAGTGATAATTGCGAGAAGACACATGAACAGGAATGGAGAAAATACACATGATTATAGCCTGAGGGGCTAAACAACCAAATAAAATAAAACACCAGCGATACTTAGCTCAATCAAAGTAGGATTTGCCTCCTCTTTGCCTACCTCGTGACTCCCGCAGGACTCTAATGTCTTTGTCAGTCTTTGACTCCCGCAGGACTCTAATGTCTTTGTCAGTCTTTGACTCCCGCAGGACTCTAATGTCTTTGTCAGTCTTCGTCCGTCTGAAGCTGACGCTCCAGGAAAGTGCTACCTAAAATGGACACCTGATTGCTGAGTTCTCACAGCTGTGGGGCCACGCCCCTTTAATTAGTTAACTCTCTGCAGCTGGTGGCCCTCAAAAGGAAATCGAGACTGGCTCCCTCCTGAGTTGTTATTGTCTTTTAAGTGGCCCAATGGTTTTACAATTACATTAAACCCTAAGTTATAAAGTTATGAGTTTAACCCTTAATACAGTTACACCTACTCAATAAAGCTCTTAGTATTCTACAAATGTTGAAATCAAAGTTAACCCAAGCAGTCAGTTAGTTCAGTTTTAAGGTTTCAGTCAAATGACTTGTCCCAAGTTTCTGCCTGACAGATACTGGGAGGCGTGTGGTGCAGTGGATAGAGCCTTGGTGTTGGGATCAGGGGGTCACAGGTTCAAACCCCACTGCAGCCAGCATGTCGTTGTGTCCCTGGGCAAGACACTTCACCCCAAATGGCTCCTGTGGGGATTGCCCACAGTATTGAGTATGTAAGTCGCTTTGGATAAAAGCGTCTAACAAGTGACATGTAATAATAATACTGTAACGGTTTTGAGATTTAAAATCACAATTTCAGTCAGATCAACTACAGAGCATTGATACAGAGTACACACACTGAAACAGAGAAGTCTAAAAACAGAATGTTACTCACACAATTCTAGAAGTCACCAGTTGATATCCTGTCAAAATCGAGTTGCACACTGTAGTTACTACTGTAACTACGGTTCTAAGCCGTGTAAGTACTGGCCATAGTTACTACTGTAACTACGGTTCTAAGCCGTGTAAGTACTGGCAATAGTTACTACTGTAACTATGGTTCTAAGTCGTGTAGTATACTGGCCATAGTTACTACTGTAACTACGGTTCTAAGCCGTGTAAGCACTGGCCATGGTTACTACTGTAACTACGGCTCTGTGCTGCTCTCTTCTTTGGAAGCTAGTTATCTGGTCTTAAACATTTGTATTATTTGACTTGATCTCGCTTGATTGTTAGCAGCAGCCGCTTGGCTAACGCCTTGCATGTACTGTTACGCTTCATTATTTAACTCAGCTGGTGAAGGCAGTGCTCTCGCTCCCGCTCCCGGTAACGTATTGTTTTGATTGTTAGCAGCAGCCGCTTGGCTAACGCCTTGCATGTACTGTTAAAGCTTCTTTATTTAAACTCAGCTGGTGAAGGCAGTGCTCTCGCTCCCCCTCCCTCTGCCGGTAACGTGGGTGTAGTTACATCCCTCTTTGTGTTCGGCGAGTAGGAGCATTACTCTACTCTTTCCGTTCAGCAGGTAGCTGGGGAAGGCTGTGTTCTGGCACCCGCTCCCGGCTACGCTGCATCCAACTACCTAATGGCTCATTCATGTAGCGCCTGTATGGCTTCTCTTGAGCCCGAGGACGGCCATGACCGCTTTCCCCCTCTGCTTTGGCCTCGAGCATCTGAGGGATGGTCTCAGGCAAAGCGCCTGCATGAGCCGTAGTTTCATGCCTCGGGCGCTCAGAGTGGCTAGAGTCGCAGAGGTGGCACCTCTCCTCGTCACAACTTCCTCCAACTCAGTCTGGCCGTTCCCGGCGACTTGATGGAGTGATGGCTATGGGTTCACCTAAGGTGGATCGGTTAGCTACCGTCGCGGAGCAGACGAAGTCGCTCCTGTTGGCCCTTCAGCCAGGGACCGGTGTGGGGGCTACTAGCTTGCCGCCTGGCCCTCCTTCGGTTGCCACACCTCTGCTTGAGAATGCCATGCTGCTAGTGGCTCCTATATGAAGGGGGTAGGGGCCCCGCTCACCCCCGAGGAGGCTTCCCACTCCTCTGCTCAGAGCTCTCTGCAGGGCACGGAGGATGCCTCCATGGCGGCCATTATTCGTGCGGCCCTGGTACGCTTACAGCTTCAGGTTCCGCAGGCCGACTCGGCTCAGGCTAGCGCCTACTTCAGGCATAACCCTGCCCCTTTTCACTCCCACTGTTCCTCCTTCAGAGGAGTACCTGAGGGAGCTCCATGCATGCTGGAGAGACACCAGGGCCCTCTCTCACTCTGCTGCCATGCAGGATCCGGCAAGGGTGGGGCTGGGTCGCTTGCCATCCATTGAGCCTGCCATTGCCTCCCCGATTCTGGCTCCTGGTGCCAGGTGCCCTCGGCCTCAGTGCTGGGTCACAAACGAGCTACTCTGTAAGGCCTACGACACAGTGGCACGGGAACTCCGTCTCCCATCTGATGCTGGCTGTCTCTACCTCTCTGCAGCAGGCTCCGGCTGAGCCTTCTTTGCTGGCCTCAGTGATACATCACTGTAAGCCTTTACCCTAATGTCTAGGGAATTGGGACGAGTTATGCCCTTATTAGTGCAGACTCGTCGCCAGGTTTGGCCTGCTCAGTCACCACTGACGGAGACATGTCCTCCGTAGTGTGCCAGTCGAGCCAGGGGAGCTGTTTGGGGCAGCTGCCCTGTAGGCACTGGAGCGTGCTGCCCAAGCTAGGCAGATCAGGCAGCAGCTCTCAGGTCTTAATAGGCCTGTGCCCACTCCCAGCAGGCCCAGGGGCCCCTCCAGCCGCCGCACTCAGCCACCAGCTTACAGTGGTGGTCTGCGCAGGTCCCAGCGGCCCACTCATCCGCCTCCCGAGGGCTATCGTGCCCCTGGCCGCCGCGACTCTGGGATTTGTAGTCTTTCTAGTTGCGTATTTTTTGTCTTATATTTCAACAGTTTTACGACAAACTGTGACTTTTTTGACATGGAAATTATTTTTTTAAGATTGACAAACATCATATGTGTAATTCATGGCACAATTCAAACGGGATCTAAAGTTGTCTCTCTCCATTGACTTCAATACATTATTTTTCCGAAATAAGGTCCCATGGACCAGAAGTAGATGGGCGTGACTTCGCCGGTAAAAACCACCAATGAGCGCTCAGCTCGAGACACCAGCGAGTCGTTTCCCAAGCCCCCAGGAAGTGCGCGGGAGTCTGATGAGAATATTCGTGCTGGTCAAACGGCGGAACTACACTTCCTTTAGGTTGCTGGGCCCGGAAACACTTTTTCCCATTGACTTACATGGGGAAAGAGTGGTCTGTAACTCGTTGGATAATTTTTTTTAAACTAAATAAACAACCCAGTATGAACGTTTGTATAGCCCTTATTAAAAACATTCGTTCCTCAAGTTGGAAAAATGTGCTAATAACGTTATTCTGAGAAGATAATATTACCGACGTAGATTAACGTTCCTGTAGCTTCTTATTGCACTTGCAATTGTTTTAGTTACTTGTGGGCTACTTAACATGAATAATCACAGTTACTATCCTTTTACTCCATCACATTTAAAAAAGAAATAGGCTATTGTTATTTTAACTCCACCACAGTAATCCATCATCAGCTTTACTTTTTAGATAAAGTTTTAACTCACAATTGATCATAACAGGCTTCAACATATACAATTGTATATATTACCAAGTGGTTTCATGTACAACCCACACAAGTATCATGCTAAATGAAGCTCTGTTGCTTGGATATCACTAGATCCTGATGTCAGCGTAATATAAAAGTACATAACGATTGATGTGTAATTTAGCATAATTTACTAGCTAGCCGCTAGCTGCTAACGGCCGCCTCGTTAATATAAATCCAGTACCATGCTGTCATGAACGCGCGGTGCTGTTACATGTACGCAAATTCACGTGTTTAATGTGAACGAGCCTTTTGGGCGGCGTGGTTAAAGTTGCGCATGCTCTATGAGTGCACATACGGGTACTTCTCAGGCATGCCGGGTAATCTGTGACGTTTCGCTCTCTCAAAAGTTGGGCCATTTTGTCATCATGCGCCATTGAGCAACTCTCATAGGAATGAATGAGCCCCCGCCTCCCACGCTGTATCCAGTTCTTATTATACATCCATGCAGGGTCGGCGTCATGGGGGGTCATTCGCGGGCCATGCCCCCCCAAATGAGTCACTGTGCCCCCCCAACGCAGGGTGGGCAAGCCTAGCCACTTTGCCGTTTAAAAAAAAAATCATATAAGTGAAAACGTTTCCACTAAAGGTTTTTTGTGTGAAATACGTCAGAAATAAAGAATACAAATATAAAACACAGCCTGAGCTGTGCTCACTGCTGCTCTCTGATTGGTGTGTTGCTTGACCAATGACCCCCGACCTTTGTTTTGTTATCATTACGTGGCTGTGTGTTTAGATGAAAGCCCGGTGGCGATCTGTTCATCTGTTACACTGATTAGTGATTATACAGTAAAGCCATCGAAAATAATATGATATACATATACAGTACAGTACAAGTATCCTATTTCTGGGTCTCTGTGTTTCATTCAAGCTCGGCTCTGTGTGTGTGTGGCACGAGCGCATTTTGTGAGTGCGCGAGCGGTAACGTGGAATGTTGATGTTAGCATCTGGTTAGCTCGCTATGCTAACGGATATAAAGAGCTGTTTCTACACCAAGGTGGAGGAGAGTCCTCTCCTGTCAGACTGAGAGGATCGTATAACCTCAGCTCAGTGAGGTAAAGGACTCTCTCAGTGTTTAGATAGTTCACTTTAGTGTAAGTTATCTCAGTGGGTCTCAAACGGGTTGGTCACCATATATGTAAACAAGTATTTGCGAGGAATACCTTTATATGATCATTATAGTTATTAAAGAATAAGAGAATAAATTAAAAACGGGTATGAAATACTATAGGACAGTAACACAAGAATACAGTTTAAAAGGGGAGTGATTAGTAAAATATCCATAAAGAAAAAGTAAATCTGTGTACAGTTCTGTTTCATATGGATGTTGAGAGATGTATCCATAGATCTCTTCATGTTGCTCTCAAAGTGCACCAGATTGATGCATTTAACTTCAATATTTTAAAAATAATCTTCCCCGGGGAGCATGCCCCCAGACCCTCCTAGAGGAGGTTAGGTCCACACCCACCTAAAACATGTTCACATGGATAGGATACTAAATACATTTGCACCCTTTTTATATGGTGGCCTATGTCCTTATATGTTTCTGTTTTGGTGGTCGTGCCACAACCGTGCATGTATGCACAGGTCATAGGTGCGCTATACAATAGCACTACACTCTGCAATGTGTGTGAAAGACAATAGACTTTACAGCATGTTTTTTGAAGTTGCGTTGGTGTTTGTGTGTTGGTTGTTGACAGCAGTGTGTGCCCCCCATTCGATTTGTTCTAGAGCCGACCCTGCATCCATGGTCGTTTCCCATCAAGCATTTCGCTTCCGCAGCCCGTGGAGAAACTGCGCCACCTCGCCCTCAAGTCTGCGGGCGTCTTTGTCCCGCGAGATTTCAACGTCTCATGTAGGCGAGCCTCCAGAGCAAGTCGGACAAAATGACTAACCATCATGCAACGCACTAGCAAGACGGCGATCACAATTGCGCAGGTCTGCGTCGGTCTCGCTTGTCTCAAACAAGCCTAGTATCGGCTGAGCCGATCCGATCGAGTGGACGGGGCCTATGGGGATCGTCCATTTAAAAAAAGTGATGTTTAAAACTCAGTTAATGGGGCTCATTCACTGGAGCTTCCACAAACAACAACCAACATAATTATTACATTCAAATGAAGTACATTATTCAAGTTTACATTAACTTTTGATAACACGGGAGAAATGAGCGGAAGCGCTCTCTTTTCCTCTCTCCTGACAGCCTGTCAGTATCTCATGCAGCTCACTGACCCAGTAATGACTGAGTGACCCGACAGTGAAGAATACATATATTTATAACTAGTTTAGCTTGTTCCAGATGTAGATCAAATAGCTAAGTCGGTGTGTTTGTTAGGTCTAACTATTTTTCTCCGCTCACCGGTCCGTCACAGCGGGTGGAGCTGCAGGATTTCTGCTTCACACACGTTGCATACCGCTATTTTATTGTCATTTTCGGACACCTTAAAATACTGCCAGACTGGTGAAGCCATTTTGGCGAGCTTGTTTTGCCGCGCACAGAAAAGTGTCATGTATTTTACGTCATGCGATCGGCATTTTTAGAGAGCACCGATCGATCGGCAGAGTGAGCATCAGCCGATCGATCGGAGCATCCCTAAACAGCAATGTGCCAAAACACATTCAAATGAAGATACATCTACATCAACCTGACAAATATGAGCAGGGTTTACTAAAAGAGCTGCATCAGCTAAGGTTTTCATAATTTTTCTTAATCCTAAAAATAAATAAAACATATAAAAATGCAAATATATTTTTCAGAAATTAAAAGATATTTTTATAATTAATAAAACAAAAGACTGACGTTTTCACTTGTGTCCTCTTAGCTCTTTTAACAAAATAAACCCAACATTTAATTTTTAGACATGTAAATATGGCACTCATCTCACATCTTGTGTCTTATGTGTTGTGTTTCCTTCTTCAAACTTTCATTCATGCATTCAACACATTGAGACTATTCAAAAATAAAAAACCTTTAGAATAAAATATCTACAATCAGGGTTCATACACTTTTTCACCAATGACTTTTCCAAGACTTCTCAATTACCTTTACCTAATTTTCCATGACCAAAAAAAATTACCACTGAAAATGGTTTATTTGAACATGGAAGAGGAAAATAAGGTCTGCATATGAAACATGTAGTGCCTATCTAAAACAAATCAAATAGTAGGCTTACTAGCTTCTACACGCTGAAGCAACTGTAGTCAGGGAGGCAAACTCATCAGGTATGAAAAAGGTGACAAGGACCCGAGCCCCCCGACCCCACGGAATATCGGCTTTAAATTTAGGAATAACAGGATTTGAGCAGTCAGAACAACTAAAGCAGCAGGTAATAATAACAGAAACGCCAAAGAGTCACATCTAATAGAAATATATAAAAGCATTTATTTTAATTGTGTAGCAGTCAGTTTATCATTTTGGCTGTTGAGCATTTTGAAAATGTATTTGCATGCCTCTGTTCAAGGCTTAGTCTTTCTATCTGTATAGCCACTGGTGTAAAGTAACTAAGTTCATAAACTCAACAAGTACTATACGTGGGTACAATTTTGAGATACTTGTACTTTATTTAAGTATTTCAATGTTTTGCTACTTTGTTCTTCTTCTCCTCTACAGTTCAGAGGTAAATGGTATTTAATACCTTTAGTTACTTCACAGATGTGGATGAATGATGTGAAATATAATCAACTCTTAAATGAGACTTTAGTTCCACCTGGAGTAAACCCACCAGCTACCCTGCAGTATACAAAGTCATTGAAACTAGCTGCACCTTTACCAGCTTTGAGAACACTTTCATGATCAATCATTATAAAACATATCATATATATTATTCTGAAATGGACCAATCTGCACAATGACTACTTTTACTGTCGTTACTTTAACTATATTTTGATGAGAATACTTTTCTACTTTCACTTGAGGAACATTTTGAATGCAGGACTTTTACTGTAACAGAGTATTCCTACACTCTGGTACTTCTACTTTTACTCAAGTACAAGATCTGAGTACTTCTAGTTTTACTCAAGAACAAGATCTGAGTACTTCTAGTTTTACTCAAGAACAAGATCTGAGTACTTCTAGTTTTACTCAAGAACAAGATCTGAGTACTATACTTTTATTAATACAAGATCTGAGTACTTCTACTTTTACTCAAGTACAAGATCTGAGTACTTCTACTTTTACTCAAGTACAAGATCTGAGTACTATACTTTAATTAAGTACAAGATCTGAGTACTTCTACTAAAGTACAAGATCTGAGTACTATACTTTAATTAAGTACAAGATCTGAGTACTTCTACTAGAGTACAAGATCTGAGTACTTCTACTTTTACTCTAGCACAATATCTATACTTAAGGCTAAAGCTAACGTTAGCAGATAGTGACAATGTATGCTAGCTAGCTCAACGATTCCTTAAATGATATTGCGACAGAAAAACTTTTCAGTTCACATCTCGCTCTGCTCTGAACACCTGAACGGCCTGTTCTAACAGTCAACGAACTCACCGTAGATAATGTAGCTGACCCTCATCCCGGAGCAGCAGAGTTCAACCGACAGGCAGGAAGACTCGAGCTCGCGCTTCATATATTAAAAAAAATAACACCATGCGCGTCATGATGGCACATAACAGTTTAAGACCGCAGATTATTTCGGCGATTAGATAAAATGTAAATTATATTTGACGCAACTTTAGTTACATTTCCATGACTTTGGGAAAAATATTGTTTTCCATAACTTTTCCAGGGCCTGGAATTTGCATTTTGAATTTCCATGACTTTTCCAGGTTTTCAATGACCGTACGAACCCTGCAAGAATATGATTTTTATTTTAGATTCTTCAAAGTAGCCCCCTTTTGCCTTGATAACAGCTTTGCACACTCTTGGCTTCTCTCAGTCAGCTTCATGAGGTAGACAATGAAAAAAGCTCTGGTGCTTTCTCTCTAAAGACTCAGGCATTAAAAGAGAAATAACTAAATATAAATGCATCGATGCAGTGAAGACAAGAACAATCAGCTCTCAGGAACAATGATGGACACACAATGAGTTTAGGAAGTAGAAGAGTTCCTCAAATTACAGGCTATTTCAGTTTACAAAACTCAGCTGTGGCTCCATGATCAAAACCAAGCCAAACTCCAGCATGTAGCGGCTGAGTGAATGTGGTCTGGACTCTGTGGAGGAGAGTCATGGTTTCAGAGATGCTGTAGAAGGACAGAATACCTGCTCTGTGATCCAGGTACACTCCTACTCTGGAGGACAGAGGACCTGAGACGGGAGTGATGATACTGTTGAAACGAAATGAATAACTGTTTTGGAAACACTCTAAGGAACAAGATTTGTCATTGTATCCAAAGAAACATTCAGTCCCACTCCCTGCTCTACTGATATTCTTGTATGTGACTGCTACATAAACTCCTCCCCCTCTCCGCTCCACCTCCCAGTAACAACGTCCAGTCAGACTCTCTCTACTCAGGACCTGAGGCCAATCAGTGAATCGGTCTGGGTGACTAGAATAAGACTGATGTAGTTTCATGCGTGTTGCTTTTCTGCCCCCCTCAGAAAATACCAGCCGTGTGTTTGCTGTGTTTGGATCCAGTGTGATCTCCTGTGAATATTGTAAGAACCCAGCTCTGGTGGTGGGCTCTGCTGCTGACAGTAAAACTTCCACTTCAGTCGGTGCAACGTTTGTCCATTCCTCTCTCAGGACGTCCTGTAGTTTGTCTCTGACTGCTGACAGGGCCGCCGTCACGTCCTCAAAGTAGCTCAGAGGACGGATGTTGATGCTGGAGGAGTGTGTAGCTTCACTGAGGGCTGGCAGTGAGGGGTAGCTGTGCAGAAACTGGTTGTGATCCTCTGTGTGAGACAGCAGCTTCAGCTCAGCGTCTCTCCTCTTCAGCTCAACCATCTCCTGCTCCAGCTTCTCCTGGAGCTCTCTGACTCGACTCACTTCTCTCTTCTGCTGGGATCTGACCTGCTGCTTCACATCAGAGCTTCTTTTCTCCATGAGACGGATCAGCTCAGTGAACGTCTTCTCACTGTCCTCCACTGCTTTATCAGCAGAGCCATTGACGGCCTCCACCTCCTGCTGAAGCAGCTTCACCTCCTTCTCTCCGTCCTGGATTCTCTGCTGGAAGTTTTGTCGACTCCCCTCCAGCTCTCTCTGCCTCTCAGTCCTCTCTGCTGCAGCTGACACCGTGTCGTGGCCTTTGTGTTCGTCCACAGAGCAGAGATAACAGATACTCTGCTGATCAGTGCGGCAGAACATCTTCATCACCTCGTCGTGACGAGAGCAGATGTTCTCCTGGAGCTTCTTGGAGGGCTCCGCCAGCTTGTGTTTCTTTAATGGAGCTACGTCATAATGACCCTGGAGGTGTTTGTCACAATAAGAGGCCAGACACTGCAGACAGGACTTACAGGCTCTCCGTTTTCTCCCAGTGCAGACATCACAGGCCACATCTTCAGCTCCAGCATAGCAGAGATCAGCAGGAGCAGCTTGGAGTCCAGTCTTCTTCTTCAGCTCCTCCACTAAAGCTGCTAACATGGTGTTTTTCAGCAGGACAGGCCTCGGTGTGAAGCTCTGCCTGCACTGAGGGCAGCTGTGGATCTTCTTCTCATCCTCTCCATCCCAGAAGCCTTTAATACACTTCATGCAGTAGCTGTGTCCACAGGGAGTGCTCACCGGATCCTTCAGTAGATCCAGACAGATCGGACAAGAGAAGGTTTCCCGGTCCAGCTGAACTCCTTTCTGCGCCATTTCTCCTCTCAGTGGCAGCGAGTGTCTGAGTTTCACTTCCTGAGCAGTGATGATACCTGTATTAAGCAGGTGAAACAGAGCAATGAGGACACGGTGTGTTATGTTTCCTCCCAGATCGCTTCTCTGGATGTTTTATTACACAACAAAATCATTTAAACATATTAACTCTCTCTCTAATATGCATTTCATAAACAGACATTTCAATTGTATTTCAAATTCAGTAAAACATCTCTTGTACCTTAAATACCTTTTTCAACAGTATTAAATACTACTCTTCTATTTACTGCAAGTCAAAAGTAGCATATCATGACCCAACTGTCATGTGACAATTAAACTTCTGCCATTAATTGCATGTTACTAAAATGCATAAACTGGAGCTAATAATAATAATTATTATTATGTTAACACTCAGTATTTCAGTCTCAGTGTAAGAAACATCCCAGTATTAACCTTACTGTTTTTACTAGCAGTAACTAACTTGTAATTTTCATAAAGTGCATATGTATTCCAAACTCACAATAACTATATATGTACTGGAAATATTCAGTGCCTTCAGAAATAATGTCACACTTGTATTATTACCGCGACAGACCACGTTGTCCCCAAAATGGCGCCGCACCGGGGGAGCTATGCTAATACACACACACACTATTTCACACCTTTAAACACGTAAACAGTACTACAAACATTTTAAACTGTTAGCGGACCGTCACATTATATAGGCGAACCTTATGGGACATTCATTATGATGTGTGCACAGTTTACTAACCTGTATTAAGCCGGTGAAACAGGACACGGTGTGTTCCTTCCAGTGGTCTAGCTGCAGCCGCAGCAAGTACAAGACACGCCACCTGATACGACACTACGGTGGCTGAGAGACATTGATACCGTACATGGCAGATAAAAAACGAATTGCAAATGTTATTGTAGCATTTTAAGCAACTATTAGGCAAATTAATGAAATCTAGTCTATCCGTTTGAGACACAACAGTATATGACTTTAAGCACAAATCATTTTGTCTAATTAATAAATTAAAACAAAAAGGAGGCAGGGCTCGACAGTAACGGTTGCCAGGTTGCCATTGGCAACCATTCAGAAAAAATGTCAACCACCTCTTGGCCTTTGGTTGCTATCAGTGGCAACCAGTTTTTAACATGAAGAAATAAGGACAGCAAACCGAAAATAGATGAATGTTAATTATTAAGAGTGATATTTAATTATTGTTGTGACCAGTCGGAACCTGATAGGAACTTAAGTTGCACGTGCATTGGTGTGATTACGGAGCCAGAAAGCATGCACGTTTACTCACGTGCGTGGTGCGCCGTGTGTTTGTTTTACAACAAATGACGAAGCAAATTAAGTTGTTTGACTTTGGGGTAAAAAGTTCGGCCAACACCTCAACATCTCAAACCAATGTTCAAAGTGATTCAACTGATAAAGCGCAAGATGAACCCGAACGAAAAGCAAAGAGGAAATGTGTAAAGTCTTGGGAGGCGAAATATATGTACATTCTGCTCCGTTGTGCATTCACTTCCGGTAAAAGTTCCTTCAAAATAAGAGTCCCGATCTTATTACTACCAAAATAAAAGTGCTAAACAAAACTATACCATAGAAAAATATTGGCATACAAATATAATCACTTCTATAAAAAGGTAACACATTTTAAATATAGTTAGACATATTAAAAGGTAATTTACAGTTTACAATAATGAATATCTAATTCTATGTGAATGGTTTTCATTTGTAATTCATTTAACATTAAAAATGTATTAGTCTGGTCAATCCAAGACTTCAATGCTGTAGGGCCAGTGGATCTATGGTGGGGGTCAGCACAAAGGTCAAGAAAACCACATTTGAAAGGGAGACAACGGATGACCAAGAAACTAGTGACTTGCTCAATTCATGTTTGAGGGATCTGTGAAGAACATGGCAACAGCTGCACTACTGGTATTTAGTATACCAGCAATTGAGGGTGGACACGTTTACTACCACTTCAGTTTCAAATAATTGTGTTAATTACTTATTGTAAAGCATTTGAACATTCTTTTGTGTCACATGTTCCTTATTAAGTTGATGTATAACTGTATAGTATCTTAATTATTTAAAATACAAGGTAACTAAAAATGGCAACCGTATTTCAGTTTTGGCAACAAAAAGCTGATGCCTGGTTGCCAGCCTGGCAACCACTTTTAAAAGTTTGCGTTGAGCCCTGGGGGGCTTAGTAAACTTTATTTTTCAGTACATATAAAATAGGTAATAATGAGATCATCTATTAATTATGTTTGTCTAACTGATGTATTTATACATAAATGTAGATATTTATGAACATCTAAATATAGTTGGTTTTAAGATATATATAATCACATCATGGGGTCATTAAGGTTTCAAACAGGTTCATGTAAGGTAGGCCTATAACATGAAAACATGATTTTTAAAACTAATTTCTGAATCTCACATTAGCATGTAGTTTGGAATGTTATTGATATGGGCTGGACACACCCCTTCACAATGATCATCATTGACTTCTTTTAGACCAAATTAGGAGGGCCAGTCAGGCCACTAACGAGCTCAATAATTCACATGTATTATTACTTTATAAATTAAGAGTACTAGTCGTCTATTACAAAACCTTTGAAGGAATCGTCATGCATTCTGAATGTTTCTGTACATTAAAAACATCATGGCTCAAGATCCTGTTCTTGTTTAAGATTATTCATACTAATTTGTGAATTTAACATCCATATTCACTCTTCAAAACTGAAACACCACATTTTTTGTAAAGCATTGCAGGCCTAAAGCTCCACGTCAGTGACCTATATCTAATTTCTTCCATCAAACTTTAAAGATGGCAAACAGCATGTTTTTAAAGATTTCATCTTTTAAGAAACAAAATATCAACTTTGAACAGAAGGGTTTAAAAACACGTTTTTAATGCAAATAAACTTGAAACATAAACCTATTTGTCATTTCAAAATTCACTTTTATTGTCTGTGTGAAAGGTACAGTAGGCTATGAGCTATCAGGTTGGGGAAAATAGGACCCAAGTGCAGTTAAAAAATACAAAAAGGTTTGTTAACAAAAAGCGAGCTTTATTATAAAAAGCCGAAGGCATGAAAAACAAGAAACTAATTAACAGAAACAAAACCGGGGAGCACGACAGACAGGAACAGGCAGGAGACATGGCATAGATGACAGGTAGCAGGGACATGAAATGACGATGAACAGACATGGAGCACAGGGGAAGACAAGACTAAATACACAGAAGGGTAATCACAGGACAAGACACAGCTAGACAGGGGAGGCAGAAACACAAGGGCAACAGGTGAACACAATCAGACAATCAGACACACAGGAAACTAACGACAGGAAGGCAAACACAGGAAGTAGGACCAGACAAGACACAAGGAGGAAAACATTTCAGAATAAAGTGGAAAATGAAAACAACAATCCAAAACCATGACATGAGCGAATACATATCAACATTCAAAAATTACAAAGTCGTACAATATATACCATGTGCTACTGTCTAGGATTAAGTATGATGAGACTTTTCAGCCCGCGACCCCCAAAATAACAGTGCCAGATACTGGCGACCCCCGACAGGATAGTGATCTCCAGTGTGCTGGGCAGTGTGGCGGCGGAAGGAGAAGGCACCACCGGAGGAGAGGCGAGCGATGACAGCAGCATCACCGTGGTGCAGATAGGGCAGAACGGGGAGTACATGGGCACGGCGCGGCTCCCTGCACAGACTGAGGGGACTTTACCAGGGAAGCTGCCGGACAGAGAGTTTGATCCTGCCTGCGGCGGGAGAAGGCGGTCTACTCGGCCTGCCCTTGGCTCTGGGGTCCCTCCTTAAACAAATAAATAAAAAGCTTTTAAATAAAACATTCATCTTAAATAAGATTTGATCATTTATTTTAAACGTCAGGCCTACAGCATGGCCACAAACCCCATCTAAAAACAGAGGCTCTGTCCTAATTACCTGATTGCATCCACCTGGGTTACTTGGCTCAACCAAATAACTTTATATAAGTTTACTTTAAACCACACTTAAAATAATAATATAATTATACATAATAGGCCTACATGTCTACAGTATAGCAACTAATACATGTTTTAAATAAATAAACATTCAAATGTGAAAGCAACCTTCAATGAATATTTAAAACGTACACAAAATCAGATTCTTGTAAAAATTAGAGTTCATGCATTGTTCCATCTGTCAAGCTAAGATATACATATATCTTAGCTTGACATGCTCGCTCAGTTAGCATACATATATATATTATGTATGTATTCCATTCCTTTAAATTGAATATTTAAAATATAAATTAGCAAAATAAACACAATTACACTGCGCTAAACAGCCAAATCGACAAACAACCGAAAATCCACAAGACGTGAATTACCTGTACTCGCTGCACCATATTGTCTGTTGTCTGTTCTCTGTTAACCTCCATGTCTGATTAAATATCCTTGCGTCAGCATCTCACGTGTTGGGCGCGCTCTCTTCTGACCATATTTGGAAGTACAACTTCCTACAGGTTCAACTTCCACCGGCTGCGGCTACAGCTGGACCCTTCTCATTTAAACAGTCCTTCGGCGCCACTCGATGACGTAGTATACTTGAAATAGTGGCTCTGCAGCAGGTTTACTCGACATTGAGGGTGTTTCTCAATCTCGAGTAAAGCTGCTCCAGAGCCAATATTTCAAGCATGCTAAGTCATCGAGTGACAATGTCCAGCATACTTGAAATTCTACCGAGCCCGGCGTACTTCATTTGGAGAAATGTTGAGGCTGCACATGAGTAGACTCTGCGGTCTTAAAATCCCCACAATGCTTTGCGCAAGGACCAATTTCCCCAAATCTGTCGCGGAAAATGTAAGGCGGGGCCTCTCATATGACGCACACTTGCTCGCCTGTTCCACTTTTCGTTTTCCGAATGCCAGGAAGTATTCTTGCCTCGCTTCTGAAGCAAGACGCTCGGAAGACATGTGCTACCAAGCAAGCGTACTCGAGATTGAGAAACACCCCCAGAAACGGCCACCGTGGGTGTTTCTCAATCGCGAGTACGCTTGCTTGGTTCCAAATCGACATTCACTCCCTGCTCTGCTGATATTCTTGTATGTGACAGCTACAAAAACTCTTCGCACTCTCCACTCCACCTCCTAGTAACAACGTCCAGTCAGACTCTCTCTACTCAGGACCTGAGACCATCCAGTGAATCTGTCTGGATGACTAGAATAAGACTGTTGTTGTTTCATGTATGTTGCTTTACTGCTCCCCTCAGATAATAACAGCTGTGTGTGTTGTGTTTGGATCCAGTGTGATTTGCTGTGAATATTTTAAGAAGTACACAGGAGATCACTATCCTGTCGGGGGTCCCCAGTCCCTGGCACTATTATTTTGGGGGTCGCGGGCTGAAAAGTCTCATCATACTTAATCCTAGATAGTAGCACATGGTATATATTGTACGACTTTGTAATTTTTGTTTGATTGATTTCGTCCACTGTGGGCAGCAGATACCTGTCAGGTATCACGGCCTTGTTCACCGCCCTGAGGTCGATGCATGGGTGCAGGCCCCCTGACTTCTTCTTCACCACCACCAGGTTTGAAATCCACGGGGAAGCATCAATGCGTTCGATGATGCCTGCGTCCAAGAGTTTTTGCAGCTCGGCGGTGACGTCGTCGCGCAGGGTGAGAGGCAGGCGGCGTATGGGCTGAATCACGGGGTGTACCTCAGGCTTGAGGAGGGGCTGGTGGTCAAAGGCGGTGAGGTAGCCCAAACCACTGAAGAGAGCAGACCAGCGCTGATGCCACGGCGAACCAACAGACAAGATGGCGGCGCCAGAATTGTCCACAAGGGTGAAACCCAACTCACAAAACAAATCCAATCAAAACAAATGTTTGGAGCGGAAAGAGACGCCGGACCGTGGAAACATTCAGGAGCGACTTTGAGGCCCCCGTATCCAACAGCAGCGGGAGGCAGACCCCATCTAGCTCCACCGTGCAGCACTTTAGCGGTCGGGAGATGGCGGCCACTGAGTGGATGGTCGTCGGTGCGTGCGGCCCAGGCGTACGTGGAGGTGGGCTGTGATCCCATCATACAAACAGTCCTCTGTGTTTCTGAAAGAGAAACAACATGCAGAGGAAGGGCAGCGTTGCCCCCTGGGACTGCGGTCAAGCCAGCCTCCACTTCGGAAAACACAGTCAAGCCAGCCTGCCGCAGACCCTCGGGACTGATAATAAGCAGTCATCACTCCCAAATGAGTCCTTCAGGGTTTCCTCGTTAATATCAGTGTCTCGAAAACACATGTTGGCGACTGAAAGACATCCAGTGTTTGGTCTTTTCTGGAAGCATCCTACAGTGTCTCAACTGAAAGAGGACCACAAACACACAAAAAATATAATACAATTTTGAGATTTTGGGATATTTATCTCCCATTCTTTCACTTTTTCGGACATTTTCAAAACCAAACATGTCGTTAATGTCTCTATTTAGTGAACTACAGCAATCTGAAAGCTTGTACATAATTTACATCACACTGCAAAAACATGCAGGAAATGACTTAGCATTTTAAAACGTATGTGGTAAGTTGTCAAAGTGCTTTGTTTTGAACGTTCATCAGTATTATAATCAAAAAGAGAAATATGAACGTTAGTTTTTACTGAAATGATCAAATAAAGTCAACATCTCAGTCTTTACTGAGCTGTGTGGGGTTTGTTCAACTTTTAAAAGATGTTTGAATGGTGATGTACACAGTGATAGATGTTAAGGACTAACGTTTATAATAAATACAGTATTGATTTTAAGATCTTTTCATAGTTCATACAATCATACGTATTGGGATCATTTGTATTAATGTGGACCGGAGGGAGAGGGTGACGAGCATAAGTTTCACTTTCCTTTTTTATTTCAATTCCAACTTTGGTCATGAAGAATTTGTTTCTCTGTTGTCCCCGTTCATAAAGCATAAAGCAACAGCGTCAGAGCACGGTGCAGAGTCTCTAGATGAGTCCCTCGTTCTTATTAAACATCCATGTTGTAGTCCGCTATAGAAAACTGTAGTTTCCATAGTTTCCCCACAGCAGCAGACGCACATTTATGACGTCCGCTGGCGCATCATAAACACGTCGGATAGTGAAAGTGCATTCGGATTCTCTAAAGTACCGCAGTCTCTTCTCCTAAGTCCTTTTGAATTCTCCTATCCACTATCCCTTAACCCCGTGACGTTTCACTCAGAGGTCAAGGAATAGGAGATAGGGTTAGAATTTAGGAGCTGATTTTTGGACTACTCGACTGCAACCTCTGAACTGTTTCTTCATTTACAAACGGAGCCTCGCTTACAATCAGCTGTAAAATATTGGTTTTAAATTCAGGCTTTTGTAGCACACAGCTCCCCACTCATGGTAGCAGTGGTGTAAGAAGTACTGGTGTAAAAAGTAGAAATACTACAGGGTAAAAATACTGTGTTACAAGTAAAAGTACAAAAGCATTGGTATCAAAATATACTTAAAGTACCAAAAGTAAAAGTACTCCTTATGCATAATTGCCATTTTCAGAATATATATATATATATTTATTGAGTTACTGGGTTACTATAATGATTATGTATGTGTTTTATCACAGTTACTAAATGTAGAGCTAATTTGCATAACTTGATGTCCTGCTGCTGGATATCTTATCCTATAAATAACTGTCAAAGTGTATTTAATAATTGATTTATGTTTTGAATGATCTTCTAATCTATATCTAACTAGTAACTAAAAGCTGTGAAACTAATGCAGTGGATTAAAAAGTACAATTCTGTCTTCTAAAATGTAGTGCAGTAGACGTATAAAGCAGCATAAACTGAGACGTATTGGCATCAACCACTATTTACTACTTACTGTGCGTAATGTCCCATTTTAGAATCACATATATTGAATTACCGGATTATTTAATCTTGTATAAATTAATGTGTTTGTTACATCCCTAATAAAGTGTAAGGGAAATGGAGACAGTAACTACGGTGGCCCTGAAGTGCAAGACACCACAGCATTTCACAAAACACAACAGCATTTCAGAAACACCACAGCATTTCACAAAACACCACAGCATTTCACAAAACACAACAGCATTTCAGAAACACCACAGCATTTCACAAAACACAACAGCATTTCAGAAAACACAACAGCATTTCACAAAACGCCGCAGCATTTCACAAAACGCCACAGCATTTCAGAAAACACTACAGCATTTCAGAAAACACCATAACATTTCACATTGGACGGAAAGGGTATTCCTTAGGCAGAACACTTCTTGTTTGTGATTGGACAGAGCCAGCCATAGAAGCACTGCTGTGATTGGTTGTTTTTGCTGCCAGTCAAGAAATTACGCTTCGTGATTGGCCCAACACATCAGCCGTTAGCTGTTAGCACACACTCAGAGCTCACAGCTCCTCATATCTGTTCAGAAACTGGACAAAAGTTCAACATGTAAAAAACACAGACTGTCTATGTCATGGCGAATACAGTCGCTGCTTTATTTGTGTCTGTATGACGTTGTTGTGAGTGTGGACGGAGCAGCTACAGGTTAGTTTAGCCTGATCGATCCGATTCCGATAGGATTTACATGGAGATACGGCCCGCCCCCTCTCCAGCGTCTTGTTTGAATGACAGGAGTAAACACAGAATTAATGCTTTATTAATTCATGGTTTTTAAGGGGCTTATCTCCATGTAAATACTATGGTAGACCACCCAATATTCGCATCGCTCTAATCGCTCGAGTTTCACCGCGGCTGTCAGCTGTGTTTGCTCCTGTCATTCAAACAAGAGGCGCTGAGAGGGGGCGGGGCGTATCTCCATGTAAATTCTATGGGAGATACCAACTACAACAAAATGAACATATTTGACCGTGATTGAATTGTAATACACGTTTCAAAGTGATGCCGAAGTAACTACATACTGATAACGGTTAGTAAACACCATAAATTAACGCTTTGACAAGTCTGCAGATAAGACAGCAGGCGAAAAGCTTTTAAAATGCGTCTTTTCTGAATGGAATCGGATCCATCAGGCTATACTAACCTGTAGCTGCTCCGTCCACACTCACAACAACGTCATACATACATAAATAAAGCAGCGACTGTATTCGCCATGACACAGGCAGTCTGTGGTTTGTACATGTTTAACTTTTGTCCAGTTTCTGAACAGATATGAGGAGCTGTGAGCTCTGAGTGTGTGCTAACGGCTGATGTGTTGGGACCATGTTGACTTGGGACATATTTCGCTGTCGGGTGTTGACCAATCACGAAGCGTCATTTCTTGACTGGCAGCAAAAACAACCAATCACAGCAGTGCTTCTCTGGCTGGCTCTGTCCAATCACAAACAAGAAGTGTTCTCCCTAAAGGAATAACCTTTCCGTCAAATGTGAAATGCTGTGGTGTTTTCTGAAATGCTGTTGTGTTTTGTGAAATGCTGTGGTGTTTTCTGAAATGCTGTTGTGTTTTCTGAAATGCTGTGGTGTTTTCTGAAATGCTGTGGTGTTTTCTGAAATGCTGTGGTGTTTTCTGAAATGCTGTGGCGTTTTGTGAAATGCTGTTGTGTTTTGTGAAATGCTGTAGTGTTTTGTGAAATACTGTAGTGTTTTGTGAAATGCTGTAGTGTTTTGTGAAATGCTGTGGTGTTTTCTGAAATGCTGTAGTGTCTTGCACTTCAGGGCCACCGTAAGTAACACACAACAACCAATAACAGTCAGGATGAAAGAGAACACAAGTTTATTTATTTACATCAAAGAAAATGCCAACAAATGTTCGTTAAGTGAGGAGACAAAGAAGATTATGCCAATTTAAATAAATGAATATAACAAAACTCAAACAAAAAGCCCTCACTATCTGTTCTAGCAAGGAAACAAAACAATTACAGGGTGCAACAATCTACTAACCTAGTGTGTCTAACAGAGTTTACGTGAGGAGAGGTAGAGGGAACCCCAAACGTACCCAAATCCTCCCCCTCCCACCACACACACATTTAACAATACTAAAAACAAGATGACAGAATAATGACCAAATCTACCAGAGACCACAAAGAGGCTCTGGAGTCAGCAGCAGGGGCCCAGTCCAATAGTCCATTTAGAATTTAGGAGCTAATTTTTGGATTATCGGAACGCAACCCAGGTCTGAGAGAGTGAAGGCTTCCTGGATTACCTCATTTAATGACAGGCCCTGGCTGCTGATAGGCCGGCTGAGGGTGAGGGGATCCAATCAGCCGTCAGCCTGAGCTGCACAGGCAGGAAGTGATCACCTGCAGTGAGAAAAAGGGAGAGAAGAGAAAAGAGCAGGAGGAGGGAAACACAACACAACCAGCAAAGCCTGCTTGGCACGTACCAGAGTTCATCAGCTGTTGTGGAGCAACTCCTACTGGGTATCTCAACCTATAATTAATTATACATCATTGTTTAGTCATATTCTCTTTTAGATAATAATCTCAATTTGTAACTAGTACCTACTTTTGTCCAATAATTGTAATGCAGTAAAAAGTACAATACTGGTTTCTAAATTGTAGTGGAGTTGAAGTATTAAGTAGCATATAATGGAAATACTCAAGTAAAGTACAAGTACCACAATATTGCACAATACTTGAGTAAATGTACTTTACTACATTACACCACTGCATGGTAGTAAAGAGCAGTAATGAAGTAATTCATGACTAGAGTTAATGATTATACTGGTCCAAAATCAGAGTAACAGCGAAGCCACAATGAGGAGTACATGCTGCTTTGATTTACTAAACCTTTAGAGGACTTGGAGAATAAGAGGGTAACAAACAACTAAACTGAACTCAGAGACGCTTCACTTTCACATTAAAGAACAAAGACTTCACTTTTGTCTTTTCTTGCTCTTCATTTATAAGGAAAACCCCTAAGATGTTATATTGTTCAGACCTGTGGGAGTTAAAGAATGCAGCTATCATCTCACATCTGGAACATGTAAACAGAAACACAAGTTATTACAAACTAGGTGAAAGCAGGGGAAAGAGGGCCACACTGCATAATATAGAGAGGCACAATGTTTTGTTCCAACATTGAGACTAATCTGTCAAACATGATAAGCGCTATACTGTGTCCATGTTCCTTTGTTTACCAAAGCCTTTTGGGAAGAGGCGTTTGAGGCTCTTGAAAAATCAAATAAACGCATCACAATTCATGCCATCTTTACTTTTGTCTTGCAGTTTTCACTATCTAAGAAGAAACCCCTTTAAATGATATATGTTTAAAAGTCATTACACACTGAACTATCTTTAATGCACTTCTCTCTAAAACCTTGGATTAAAGGACCCTACACACTTTGAGATAATCAGACGTAGTAGTTGACTACGGTCAGAGCCGGCCCGACCCATTAAGCGACATAAGCGGCCGCTTAGGGCCCCTAGCAAAAAAAAAATGTAATTTTTAAAAATTTTTAATTAAAAAAATAAATCTCAGTACACCATCACCGTGATAAGTAGCTATGTTTAATTAATTGTGTTAATATGCCTAGATTGTCTACTCTCAAAGTCATCTATTATATTATTGAGTCAATAATATAATACATTAACCGTGCTTTACCTGAACCTCATCATGACACAAGAGAGGACGGCAGGATTGTAATTTCCCGTGTTCAGTGAATGCAACAGAGGCAAGACACCAGACCAACCAGAGAGTTGAATGGAAATAAACATGTCTTATTGGTGCAGGTACCTATCCTGTGAGCTGTGACAATGTTTAAAATAAACTGTCAGAGTTTTTGAAGATGGACATAAGAAAACATTTTCTTAAAAAATACAACAATTCTCAAGTGGTGGCTCACACAACAACCCCAGAGCCACCACTTGAGCCAGGTAAACAAGGTATGTAAATGTCAGTAAACTAAAAGTTATGCGAACATGTAAGCAAAGCATAAATTACAGCTACGTTGACGTTACTTTGAATCGCGGGGGTAAGCTAAACCGTTAGGAAGTAGCTATAGCTAGCCAGATATATTAAATAAACACTTTGTCATACAATCTAATGGCGAGCTTCCACTTCCACTTCCAGCTTCCAATTCCACTGTAGCTCGCTTTAAGCGTGCCGAGCCGTGCGGGGCCCGTTTTTGGTTGCGTTTCCACTTGGCCTAGTACCGGCTAGCGGGTCCTAATTCACAGTTTTTCTGGCCCCATAAAATCGTGGTTCTAAGGCCAGGAACAACCAGGCTGAGTCGGGCTGAGTATGTTAAACTAGAGAGAGAATCGCTGGCAAGGGGGCTACAACTACAACAAGATGAACATATTTGACTGTGATTTAATTGTAATACACGTTTCAAAATTATGCAGAAGTAACAACAGACTGATACCGGTTAGTAATAAGTAATAACCATGAATTAATGCTTTGACAAGTCTGCAGACAGACGGCAGGCGAAAACCCCTTTTAAAATGCGTGTTTTCTAAATGGAGCTTGGCTAAGCTAACGTTATATATGCTCCGACCGTCCACACTCACAACAACGGGCTATACAGACATAAATAAACCAGCGACTGTATTCGCCATGACACAGGCAGTCTGTGGTTTGTACTTGTTTAACTTTTGTCTAGTTTCTGAACAGATATGAAGAGCTGTGAGCTCTGAGTGCTAAGAGCTAACGGCTGTGTTGTTTTTCTGGGGCTCTCATTGAAGATGACGTCACGGCTCCGCCTACACTGCGTTACTATAGTAACTACCCCAGTTCCTAAACTGTAATGGAAGCGCAGCATTAAAGTGAGCCGGGCCTAATAAGGCCTAACCAAACCGAGCGAGGCTGAGCGAGGCCTGCAGTGGAAACGCGCCATAAATGTAATGTTTTTTAGCGTTACCTGGTGATTTCAAAGAAAGCTCTCTGGGAAATGTTGACTTACTGTTCGACATGAAGCTAGAAGCTACAGTACACAGTTGATCCGGAGTCCTGTCAGTTAAAGTGTTTCATAGTTAGCTTAGCTAAGCATCAACCTAGCACTGAAATATATGGATGTTATGTGACATTATTTCTGAAAAAAAGTCAGCTGAAATGGTGGCATAGTTGCCACTGCTTTACGTGTCAACAGCATGTTTGAACGTATTTGCAGCAGTAAATGTGGCTGTTTGGCCACTGACGTTGCCATAACAACACCTGAATTTAAATGTGCAACCTCTTTTTGTGACAGATTTTTGCAAGAAATTATAATTCTTCTGAATGATATTCCTATTGACAGCTAGTTTCTATGTGAACATTATGAGATGGACAGCCAGAGAGAATAATTGAAAAACATTGAAATACTATATGACAAGAATACAGTTTAAGTGATTTGTAAAATACCCATAAAGAAAAATCTGTTTACAGTTCTGTTTCATATGGGTGTTGGGAGATGTATCCATAGATCTCTTAATTTTGCTCTCAAAGTGCACCAGATTGATGCTTTTAACTTCAATATTTTAAAAAAAATCTTCCCGGGGGACCATCCCCCCGGACCCCCCTAGAGGGTGTTAGGTCCACGGTGTTTACATGCTTATCTATACAATATGTGTGCTTATGCTAACATCATAAGATAAAAGTTGGTTCCGTGTTGTGTGTAGTGAGAATGCGCTAGAGTGAGGGGGGCCCCCAAGCCAAAGCTCGCTTAGGGCCCCCAAAAGTCTAGGGCCGGCCCTGACTATGGTGCTACAACGTGTAGAAAATTATTCTTTGATCGAGTTAAACTTTAGAGAGCGTGGGAAAAAAGAGGGTCAGAAAGAGGATTAGGGGCACATGGGGACATTTGATTTAGGTCTAACCAAAAGTGATTTCTTTATTCTGAGTAATAAATCAGAATTCTGACTTTAATCTCAGATTTCTGAAAAAAATGATATTGTTTTCAAAACATTTTCATAAAAGATATTAAAAAAAAAGTCAGATTTCTGAAATAATCAGAAATTAAAATCAGGATACATTTTTTTCGAGGTCTGACCGAAAGGCTTTTTTTACTCACTTTAATTTCAGATTTCTGAGATTTTCCGAATTCTTTTTGACAACAGGGCTCATTTTCTCAAAACACTTAACACAATTCTCAAAACCACACACCCAAAGTGCACAAACTACATCAACACTTACCAAAACCTAACTTTTGCGCCAAATGGCACACTTATGGCGCATTTTCCATTACAGCGCGGAGCTCGCTTTAAGCGTGCTGTTTTTGGCTGCGTTTCCACTTGGCGTAGTTTCAGCTAGCGGGTACTATTTCATAGTTTTTCTGGCCCCATAAAATCGAGGTTCTTTCCGGGCCAACAACCAGGCTGAGTCGGGCTGAGTATGCTAAACTAGAGAGAAAATCGCTGGCAAGGGGGCTACAACTACAACAAAATTAACATATTTGACCGTGATTTAATTGTAATACACGTTTCAAAATGATGCCGAAGTAACAACATACTGATACCGGTTAGTAAAGACCATGAATTAATGCTTTGACAAGTCTGCAGACAGACGGCAGGCGAAAACCCCTTTTAAAATGCGTGTTTTCTAAATGGAGCTTGGCTAAGCTAACGTTATATATGCTCCGACCGTCCACACTCACAACAACGGGCTATACAGACATAAATAAACCAGCGACTGTATTCGCCATGACACAGGCAGTCTGTGGTTTGTACTTGTTTAACTTTTGTCTAGTTTCTGAACAGATATGAAGAGCTGTGAGCTCTGAGTGCTAAGAGCTAACGGCTGTGTTGTTTTTCTGGGGCTCTCATTGAAGATGACGTCACGGCTCCGCCTACACTGCGTTACTATAGTAACTACCCCAGTTCCTGAACTGTAATGGAAGCGCAGCATTAAAGTGAGCCGGGCCTAATAAGGCCTAACCAAACCGAGCGAGGCTGAGCGAGGCCTGCAGTGGAAACGCGCCATAAATGTAATGTTTTTTAGCGTTACCTGGTGATTTCAAAGAAAGCTCTCTGGGAAATGTTGACTTACTGTTCGACATGAAGCTAGAAGCTACAGTACACAGTTGATCCGGAGTCCTGTCAGTTAAAGTGTTTCATAGTTAGCTTAGCTAAGCATCAACCTAGCACTGAAATATATGGATGTTATGTGACATTATTTCTGAAAAAAAGTCAACTGAAATGGTGGCATAGTTGCCACTGCTTTACGTGTCAACAGCATGTTTGAATGTATTTGCAGCAGTAAATGTGGCTGTTTGGCCACTGACGTTGCCATAACAACACCTGAATTTAAATGTGCAACCTCTTTTTGTGACAGATTTTTGCAAGAAATTATAATTCTTCTGAATGATATTCCTATTGACAGCTAGTTTCTATGTGAACATTATGAGATGGACAGCCAGAGAGAATAATTGAAAAACATTGAAATACTATATGACAAGAATACAGTTTAAGTGATTTGTAAAATACCCATAAAGAAAAATCTGTTTACAGTTCTGTTTCATATGGGTGTTGGGAGATGTATCCATAGATCTCTTAATTTTGCTCTCAAAGTGCACCAGATTGATGCTTTTAACTTCAATATTTAAAAAAAAATCTTCCCGGGGGACCATCCCCCCAGACCCCCCTAGAGGGTGTTAGGTCCACGGTGTTTACATGCTTATCTATACAATATGTGTGCTTATGCTATGCTAACATCATAAGATAAAAGTCGGTTCCGTGTTGTGTGTAGTGAGAATGCGCTAGAGTGAGGGGGGCCCCCAAGCCAAAGCTCGCTTAGGGCCCCCAAAAGTCTAGGGCCGGCCCTGACTATGGTGCTACAACGTGTAGAAAATTCTTCTTTGATCGAGTTAAACTTTAGAGAGCGTGGGAAAAAAGAGGGTCAGAAAGAGGATTAGGGGCAAATGGGGACATTTGATTTAGGTCTGACCAAAAGTGATTTCTTTATTCTGAGTAATAAATCAGAATTCTGACTTTAATCTCAGATTTCTGAAAAAAATGATATTGTTTTCAAAACATTTTCATAAAAGATATTAAAAAAAAGTCAGATTTCTGAAATAATCAGAAATTAAAATCAGGATACATTTTTTTTCGAGGTCTGACCGAAAGGCTTTTTTTACTCACTTTAATTTCAGATTTCTGAGATTTTCCGAATTTTTTTTGACAACAGGGCTCATTTTCTCAAAACACTTAACACAATTCTCAAAACCACACACCCAAAGTGCACAAACTACATCAACACTTACCAAAACCTAACTTTTGCGCCAAATGGCACACTTATGGCGCATTTTCCATTAGAGCGCGGAGCTCGCTTTAAGCGTGCTGTTTTTGGCTGCGTTTCCACTTGGCGTAGTTTCAGCTAGCGGGTACTATTTCACAGTTTTTCTGGCCCCATAAAATCGAGGTTCTTTCCGGGCCAACAACCAGGCTGAGTCGGGCTGAGTATGCTAAACTAGAGAGAAAATCGCTGGCAAGGGGGCTACAACTACAACAAAATTAACATATTTGACCGTGATTTAATTGTAATACACGTTTCAAAATGATGCCGAAGTAACAACATACTGATACCGGTTAGTAAAAACCATGAATTAATGCTTTGACAAGTCTGCAGACAGACGGCAGAGAAACACCTTTTAAAATGCGTGTTTTCTAAATGGAGCTTGGCTAAGCTAACGTTATATATGCTCCGACCGTCCACACTCACAACAACGGCCTATACAGACATAAATAAACCAGCGACTGTATTCGCCATGACACAGGCAGTCTGTGGTTTGTACTGGTTTAACTTTTGTCTAGTTTCTGAACAGATATGAGGAGCTGTGAGCTCTGAGTGCTAACAGCTAACGGCTGATGTTGGTTTTCTGTGGTTCTCATTGAAGAGGACGTCACGGCTCCGCCTACACTGCGTTACTATAGTTACTGCCCCAGCTACTAAACTGTAATGGGAATGCAGCATAAAGTGAGCCTGGCCTAACGAGGCCTAGCCATACTACCCTGTAGTGGAAATGCGCCATTATAGCACAAGACACTTTGTCCAACTACACATGTGGTGCTTTATCTCAAGCACACTCATCTTGTTCCTCGATGTAGACAATTCTTCATGTAAAGATTGTTCAAGTCTAGAAAATAGACTTGAACAAAACAAAAATATGCTGTTATACTTTTATTTTTCTCCAAAAACAATTGGTGCAACATTCATGCAGAACAGTTGTGTAAACAACAATTATGCCTCAAACACAGTAAATGTCTTTTAAACAAAGAACAGAGGCGAGAAAAGTGTTTGTTTGTAGCCTTTATTTAACCAGGTGAAAATCCCATTGAGATTGTTACGTTCCCTACTGGGCTAGGGGAACCAAAGGGAAGTAACAAAATATAAAATCACCGGGCGAGAGAAAAAGGAGAGAAAACGGATCTCTGAAGCCACAAATTGAGGTTTTAATGGACAAAAAGAAAATGGGCTCACCAGCCAACTTGTAAAGTAAACTAAGGTACCAAAGTATACAGGAACACAACTCTTAACAATTCACAAATATACAGGTCTCACACAGAGACAGAGACAGATAGTGATGGCAGTTTGACACTGAAGCTTCGAACGGAGCTTCAACCCTGGACTTCCTATTCCATAGAAGCAGTGCTTCGAAGCTTGCTTCAAATCACGTGACATATGACCATGGGCGTCGCCTGGGGTAGGCATCCGGGGCTTTAGCCCCGGATGTTTTTTCTTTAGCCCCGGACAAATTCTCCCTCAATAATATAATACATTAACCTACTTTACCTATAGGACGGACGGCAAAAATGTAATTTCCCATGTTCGGTGAATGCAACACAGAGGCAAGACGACGCCACCAGACCAATCAGAGAGTTGCATGGAAATAAACGTGTTTTATTGGCTGACAGGTACGTACCTCTCCTCTGTGACAATGTTTACACTTTAAACTGTCAGCCCCGGACGCGGAGATTCTGAAGATGGACATTAGAAGTTTTTTTAATAAAAAAGACGGCAATTCTCAAGTGGTGGCTCACACAACAACCCCAGAGCCACCACCTGAGCCAGGTGAACAAGGTATGTACCTGTCAGTAAACTTACAAGTTATGCGAACATGTAAGCAAAGCATAAAATACAGCTACGTTGACGTTACTTTGAATCGCGCGGGTAAACTAAACCGTTAGCAAGTAGCTATAGCTAGCCAGATTAAATAAACACTTTGTCATACAATCTAAATGTTGTGTTTTTTAGCGTTACCTGGTGATTTCAAAGAAAGCTCTCTGGGAAATGTTGACTTACTGTCTGTGTTCGACATGAAGCTATAAGCTACTTTACAGTAGTACAGTTGATCCTGATTCCTGAGTCCTGTCAGTTAAAGTGGTTCATAGTTAGCTTAGCTAAGCATCAATGTAGCACTGAAATATATGGATGTGAATTACTCAAACTACATTTGTATAGGAATGATTCTGTCCTATTGGCAGATAACTACTCTTAGTGATATCTACAAGAGGTTTCCAATGTAAATTTAACTATTTTCAATTGGTTAGTATTACATTTTGTGACAGTGTGGTGACACTCATTTTAATGAAGACACATTTGTGTATCTTGAAATTCATTTATTTGACAGAGCTGGAAACTGATACATACTTGTTTGTGTTTACCTACACAGTCATCACAGATGAGCCAAACAGAGTAGAGGATGAAGAAATGAGAACAGGAGAAAGGGACACACAAGAAGGAGATACAACAGACAAGAACAACAATGAACAGGAACACCAGAACAGACAAGAGTCAATGGGTAACTGGGGAACTGATTTAGGGACTGCAGATACAGGGCCAAGGCAAGTGAGACATCACTGCTTTCCATCCGGCATGTTTGGCCAGCAAAAAAGATCATTTCAACCAAGTTGGTTTGATACTTTTAAATGGCTTGAATATTCTACAACTGCCAATGCAGCATTCTGCTTTAGTTGTAGAATATATGGCAAACCAAAGCAGTCAAGGGATCAAAGGGACACCCTCACCACCTCAGGATACACAAACTGGAAGCGTTCATTGGATTCTTTTCGAGAACATGAAAAGTCAAACGTACACAAGGCCTCAATTATTCTCTGGAAGAGCTTTAAAGCCACCCAGGTCCACAGGGACATCACACAGCAGCTACATACTGCAAATGTCAGTGAGATTCAGGAACGTAGGGAGTATCTGAAACGCATAGCAGCAGTGACAGCCTTTCTTGGGAAGCAAGGGATTGCTTTCAGAGGGCACAACGAAGCAGCAGAGAGTGATAACAAGGGTAATTTTATGGAATTCATGAAGCTTCTTGAAAACTTTGATCCTTTTCTGCAAACCTATAAGCCACCTTCATGTGTGACCTACCTCTCACCCTCATCACAGAATGAGATGATTGAAAGCACCGCCAACGTTATAATGGCAAGGATAATATCTGAGATCAAAGAGGCAAAAATGTACTCGGTAATGGTGGATGAAGCAAGAGATAATCACACAGAGCAGCTTGCATTGTGTGTGCGATATGTAAGTCCACAAGGCTCAGTGAAAGAAAGGTTCCTTGGACTTTCTCAGCTTGCAGCATTTGATGCTAAAACCATCACTGACACAATAGAGCAGCTACTTGACAAACATGGAATAGGACATCTTAAATGTGTTGCCCAGAGTTATGATGGTGCTGCTGTTATGAGTGGAAAAGTGAGAGGTGTACAAGCTCGGTTTAGAGAGAAGCATCCAGAAGCACTTTATGTTCACTGCTATGCCCATGAACTCAATCTTGTCCTTTGCGCCACTTGCAAAGCCATCCCAGAGGCACGTGACTTCTTTGATCTCCTGGAGTGTCTCTACTCTTTCTTCTCCACATCTCTTGTCCACCATCAGAGATTGGAAACATTTCAGAAACAGCTAGAGGTAGGGAACAAACAACTTGTTCAGCTGTCACACACTCGCTGGGCATGTCAAATTGAGTCGGTGAATGCAATCCTAAAAAACCTCCCTGCTTTGATCCAGACTTTAGGGAGCCTTCCAGCTCAAAGGGACTGGAAAGCAAGCTTTGCAAATTCAGTACCATATACATGCTTGTCCTGTTCCAGACACTGCTCTCAACCACTCAGGGCCTGCACAAATACCTGCAGAAAGAAACAATTGACTTGGTGCAGGCAGTAAATTACAAAACAGCAGTTGAGAACACACTGAAAAGTTACCGAAGTGACGAGAAAGCACATGAGGTCTATGACAAGACCAAGGCCCTGTGCAATGATCTTGATATTCCCGAAACTGTGACACAGAGGAAGAAGCGAAGAAACATGGAAGACTTTGTAGTTGAGGCAACATGTGGAGCAATGTCAGACCTGACAACAGGAGATGACTTGAGAGGGAGAATCTTCTTTCCAGTTCTCGACAGAATGCTGGAGGAGCTTCAAAACAGGTTTTCTGGAGTTGGGGAAAAAATATTAATCGGCATACAGGCATGTCACCCTGCTTCTGAGAATTTCCTGAATGAAGAGGCACTCAAAAATCTTGCACAACATTACAGCATCCACTTACAAACTGAAGAGGTTGTTGTTGCAAGACAATACCTTGCCAGGATAGAGAAAGACATGCCAAGTATCCAAAGTGTATTTTCCCTTTTGGATGAGGATATGTTCCCCTCTCTTAAGGCCATCTTCCAAGCTGCTTTGACAATCCCAGTCACCAGCTGCAGTTGTGAAAGGTCCTTCAGTGCCCTGCGAAGGCTACACACTTGGCTGAGAAGTACAATGGGCCAGGTGAGGCTTAGTCATTTGGCCATCATTTCCATTGAGAAGGAGGTCTTGGCTAATGTGGCCCATGGAGAGGTCATCGACCAATTTGCGAATGTCAAACCAAGGCGATTCAGCCTAACACTTCCACCTACAAAACAATAAAGAGTCTGAAGACAGCGAGTGATGATGGGGAGAAAAACGAAGCAAATGAAAGGTAATGTGATGAAGGAAGCAAGTGATGAGGGGAAACGGCAAGTGAGGAAGGAAGCAGAAAGTGATGAAGGAAGCAAGTGATGACGGAAGAAAGTGATGAGGGGAAACGGCAAGTGAGGAAGGAAGCAGAAAGTGATGAAGGAAGCAAGTGATGACAGAAGCAAGTGATGAGGGGAAACGGCAAGTGAGGAAGGAAGCAGAAAGTGATGAAGGAAGCAAGTGATGACAGAAGCAAGTGATGAGGGGAAACGGCAAGTGAGGAAGGAAGCAGAAAGTGATGAAGGAAGCAAGTGATGACGGAAGCAAGTGATGAGGGGAAACGGCAAGTGAGGAAGGAAGCAGAAAGTGATGACGGAAGCAAGTGATGAGGGGAAACGGCAAGTGAGGAAGGAAGCAGAAAGTGATGACGGAAGCAAGTGATGAGGGGAAACGGCAAGTGAGGAAGGAAGCAGAAAGTGATGAAGGAAGCAAGTGATGAGGGGAAACGGCAAGTGAGGAAGGAAGCAGAAAGTGACTTGAAAATCAAGTGTTTTTAAATATTAAACCCCTTTCTGATTCTGATTCTTTGATTTTTTTTTTACATATGGGTGTTGAGAAATGTATCCATAGATCTCTTAATGTTGCTCTCAAAGTGCATCAGATTGATGCTTTTAACTTCAATATTTAAAAAAAATCTTCCTGGGGGAGTTTCCCCCAAAATAGTACTTTACCTCTGCTTATGTAACTCCGGTGTATTGTCCCCTCGGCAACAGATCACTCACAGTTGGTGATTACTTTCCAGCATTTCAATTGACAGCATATAAAAAGGACATGTGAGCTTCATTGCTTAAGAGATCCTCACATGCTATCTCTTTTAAAAAAGAAGTGTCCAGTCAACAACAAAATATCAGTGATCGTATCGTGATAGTATATTTTTCATAAGCGATGTGAAACATTAAACTTAAAAAAACTCTGTGAGGGCCTAAGATATTCTACAAAATAATATTTAAAAACATTTTAGTTATATTTTTCATTACTTTTACCAAAATAACTTGATTTAATTGTATTTAAAATAACATTTCCAAAGAAATAAATCCTTCGAATCTGCCTGTTCAGTTTCTGTTGGAATGTGAAGGGTTAAATGAAAGAAGCTCCTCTCTGTGAGTGTGAAGACAGGAGCTGTTGGACGTCCAGCTAGAATTCACAGAGGGCCAGCTATAGTAACTAAAATGAGAGAGTAATGTCAAATGACAGTACAATTGACCAATCATATCTTCCTTCTAAATGGGTGGGTGTTATTATCGCGGACTTTATGACATAATAACTCGAGGGAAGGGGGTGGGGGTCATAGGGCCTAGGTATAAGTGCACGGCTCGCCACTGCAAATAGCCAATCACACAAAAAACATGTTGCTGTGACTGTGAGCATTAAGCAATTAAAATTAAACTAAACAAACACAACAGTACGTTATTGTCCTTATAAAATAAAAACATACATTTTGTCCACCGATATAATACAGGCACCTTACCCTCAAGAGATCCTCACGTGCTATGAGAATCTCCCACAATCTATTGCCATAACAAAGCTAATGCAGGCATAGATTTGTGACACTAGATGGCGCAATTGTGTATGTGCGTGTGGGGAGTCTTGCAGTAGAAAATTTGACTGTAGTGCCGCCACTGTGGGCTAAGCCCCGAATGTTTCCAGGTCCAGGCAACGCCCCTGCATATGACGTCCGAAGCAGCAACTGCTTCAAATCACGTGACATGTGACGTCCGAAGCAGCAACTGCTTCATTTCCTGAATGAATCACTTGACTGGTTCACGGTCCATTCACGCGATTCAATGCACTGCCTCGTCTCGATTCTGACAGGTGACAGGTTGAAACAGTTTCAAATTTGAGTGCTTCAACACTTTATGACCGCTCTAAACAATGCACAATGTGTGGGTTGTTGTCGTAGTTTGCGTTGTTGCTGTTGAGTTGTTGTTGGTATTGCATTTGAATTGTAGTATCATTATAGAGCAAGCCAGGAAGTAAGATAGGTCGTTCTGGCTCGGGAAACACTTCGAAATGTGGAGAAGTTGTGAACAAAAAGACAATTATCAGTAATATAAAAACAGTTAAATATTTCAAGCAATAGATAGCCCAGTTGGTACAGCCGGCGGCCCGAATGCGGCGATGTCCTCCGCGCAGCTGGTTCAAATCCCGGAATGGACGTATTTTAATCATTGCTTTTCAACTTTAATAACTGATAAAAGGCCCTCTCCACCCAAAAACATGTCTAGCACTCTCTAGTCTCTTCTCAATAACCCAATACACACAATTATCAATCTTTAATTGCAAATAGAACATGATATTCAGTCTTAGTGTGTGTGTGTGCATCGAATATTTTTCAAGGCAATGATACGTTAAACCCACTGCAGCCTTGCACTTCGCCAGGAGAGGTCGCTGTAACTCAAGCTTCGAGAAATGAACCTATTTCTGACACAATTGTCCAAGTGGTTCGACGCTTCATTCAAAGCTTCATTTTGCCATCACTAGAGACAGAGACATGCAGCCAGAGGAGAAGGAGAGAGAGACCACTGCAGCCTTCCTCAGGTCCTTTATGGAGGCCCTAATTGGCTAGCACCTGGGGGAGAGGCTGCACCTGGAGACAATCAGGGAGAGAGAGAGAGAGACACACAAAAGCACACACACACAAGCACCAACTGCGGCACGTAACAGAGATCAACGATCTCTTTTTCAAGGGAGAACTGCAGCACATTGGTTACACATAAAAACAACAGAAAACAAAAAGGACATCAATACAACATAATTACAGGGTTATACATTAGCAACCTATTCACAATGACAGATATCTAATAACATTTAATCTATCCGACATTTAAAATTATGCAAGGGAACCAAAATGCTCAGTTTCAATTTTGTTTGCATATATATAGTGCTCCAAGCTAGAGGAGCAGCACACATAAAAGCTTTAGTACCTAAAACAGTCCTAGCACTTGGCACATGTAATAAAAACACATCCTGGGATCTCAGGCAATAGCTACTTGCCACTCTCTGTGAGATCAAAGAGCATATATAAGTTGGTAGTTTACCCAACATGGCTTTATAAAAAACATGTACCAATGACTGAGCCTCCGTACAGTTAGTGAAGGCAGACCTGCCTAGTGCTTACATCCGAGTCAACAATAAAGCACTTCCGTGTTTATGTTCATTTGGCACGTGCATGTGTTGATTGGTTCATGTGTGTAGCATTTTTAATGGCAGTGTTTTGAAAATGGCAAACCGCTGAAAATGTCAGATTTCTGTGTGCAGTGTTTTGCAAAAAGGGCCAAGTTGAATTGCAAATTGGGTGCACAGCTGAAAATGTGTTTAGTGTTTTGAGCTGAGGTTTTGCTCTTTGAGTGTGAGTTTAAATGATTATGCTTTGTGTGAGACTGTTTTAGGCTGCACAAATCCAGCACTGCTGAGTTTCTGTTGGGACGGGTGGCGCAGTGGTCTGTGCATCTGATCATCAGATCAAGGGGGGGGAACTCCAGTTCGAAACCCGCTCCTGCCGCCACTGCGTCAGGCTGTTGTGTCCTTGGGCAAGACACTTCACCTGGATTTGCTCCTGTGGGTATTATCCACAGTACATGTATGATACTAATGTGTACTTGTAAAAGCGCCTCGATGACTTCAAGGCGTGAAGATGGACGGTGTGGCGCAGTGCGCTGTGCAATGATCATCAGATCAAGGGGTGAAACCCGCCGCTGCTGCGTCTGTAAAGCCGTTGTGTCCTTGGGCAAGACACTTCACCTGAACTTGCTCCTGTGGGTATTGTCCACAGTACATGACCATTGCATGTATGATACGTGTAATGTGTATTTGTAAAGCGCTTTGAGCATCTGGAAAAGCGCTATAATAAATGTAAGGAATTATTATTATTGTCGGTGGACATTGTGTAACGCTTCTGCTCTGCTGTGTTCACCTTTACCTTGGATCTGCTGGATCCGCCAGAAACACTTCCCTAAAGGGGCGTGGCCAGCAGCAGCTCATTAGCATTTAACTACAGACACAGAACTTTTGGAAAAGGGCTGAAACAGAGGGGTTTATGACATGCTTTAATTCATGATCTGTTTGGTATTTTTAGCAAAAGACTTTAGAGACAGATTTTGTATATATATGAGTCTATAATATATTGATGAAACACAGTATAATACGTGACTGTTAAGAGAAAAGTTTAAAAACAAATATTCTGACTTAAATCTCAGAATATAAAAAAGAAAATCACTTTTGGTCAGATGTAAAAAAAAAAATCACGTGTGGTCCTAATCCCCTTCCGTAGAGGATAACAAACAACTATATGTATTTAAAATTCAACTCAACTTAGTGCAGCTTCACTGGAGAGGATAGATCATTCATTTTACGATTTAAAAAACAAAAGAATGAGATTTTCACTTGTGTCCTCTTAGCTCTTTTATTAACAAAAAAAAAAAAAAAACCATTTTTTACAGACATGTAAATGTGGCACTCATCTCACATCTTGAAAATAGAAACACAATTTATGACAAACTCAACATGTTAGCTTTTCTTTTAATGTGTTTTCTTTCCTTCTTCAAACTTTCATTTATGCATTCAACACATTGAGACTTAGTCAAAAATAAAATACAGTTTGAATAAAATATCTACAATGAAAGAAGCTCTGGTGCTTTCTCTCTGAAGACTTGTGCTTTACAAGAGAACCAACAACATACAAATATATCAATATTCAACAAATATTTAGAGCAAAGTTTACATTTCCATGCAGAGAAATATGAGTAGAGGTTAACAGAAACCCTCCTGAACAGTGACAGCCTCCATGGCTAAACAGACACAGGAAGGAGCGCCGCCTAAAGAAACTCCAACATCTACAGAACAACTCATGAGAAGATGTTAAAGCACGTCCCATAATGTTTGATTGACAGCTGATCTCTGTGCAGTGATGAACAATCAGCTCTCAGCAACAATGATGGACACAATGAGTTTAAGAAGTAGAAGAGTTCCTCAAATGACTTCAGGCTATTTCAGTTTACAAAACTCAGCTGAGGGTCCATAATCACAGCCAAGCATAACTCCAGCATGTAGCGGCTGAGTGAATGTGGTCTGGACTCTGTGGAGGAGAGTCATGGTTTCAGAGATGCTGTAGAAGGACAGAATACCTGCTCTGTGATCCAGGTACACTCCTACTCTGGAGGACAGAGGACCTGAGACGGAAGTGTGGATACTGTTGTGACGAAATGAATAACTGTGTTGGAAACAATCTAAGGACCAAGATTTGTCATTGTTTCCAAATAAACTTTCATTCTCTGCTCTGCTGATATTCTTGTATGTCACTGCTACATAAACTCTTCTCCCTCTCCGCTCCACCTCCCAGTAACAACATCCAGTCAGACTCTCTGTACTCAGGACCTGACGATATTTGGTGAATCTGTCTGGATGATTAGAATAAGGCTGTGGTTGTCTCAAGTATGTTGCTTTTCTGCCCCCCTCAGATATTAACAGATGTGTGTTTGCTGTGTTTGGATCCAGTTTGATCTCCTGTGAATATTCTAAGAACCCAGCTCTGGTGGTGGACTCTGCTGCTGACAGTAAAACCTCCACTTCAGGCGGTGAGACGTTTGTCCATTCCTCTCTCAGGACGTCCTGTAGTTTGTCTCTGACTGCTGACAGGGCCGCCGTCACATCCTCAAAGTAGCTCAGAGGACGGATGTTGATGCTGGAGGAGTGTGTAGCTTCACTGAGGGCTGGCAGTGAGGGGTAGCTGTGCAGAAACTGGTTGTGATCCTCTGTGTGAGACAGCAGCTTCAGCTCAGCGTCTCTCCTCTTCAGCTCAGCCATCTCCTGCTCCAGCTTCTCCTGAAGCTCTCTGACTCGACTCACTTCTCTCTTCTGCTGGGATCTGACCTGCTGCTTCACATCAGAGCTTCTTTTCTCCATGAGACGGATCAGCTCAGTGAACGTCTTCTCACTGTCCTCCACTGCTTTATCAGCAGAGCCATTGACGGCCTCCACCTCCTGCTGAAGCAGCTTCACCTCCTTCTCTCCGTCCTGGATTCTCTGCTGGATGTTTAGTCGACTCCCCTCCAGCTCTCTCTGCCTCTCAGTCCTTTCCGCTGCAGCTGACACCGTGTCGTGGCCTTTGTGTTCGTCCACAGAGCAGAGATAACAGATACTCTGCTGATCAGTGCGGCAGAACATCTTCATCACCTCGTCGTGACGAGAGCAGATGTTCTCCTGGAGCTTCTTGGAGGGCTCCACCAGCTTGTGTTTCTTTAATGGAGCTACGTCATAATGAGGCTGGAGGTGTTTGTCACAATAAGAGGCCAGACACACGAGGCAGGACTTACAGGCTCTCAGTTTTCTCCCAGTGCAGACATCACAGGCCACATCTCCAGCTCCAGCATAGCAGAGATCAGCAGGAGCAGCTTGGAGTCCAGTCTTCTTCAGCTCCTCCACTAAAGCTGCTAACATGGTGTTTTTCAGCAGGACAGGCCTCGGTGTGAAGCTCTGCTTACACTGAGGGCAGCTGTGGATCTTCTTCTCATCCTCTCCATCCCAGAAGCCTTTAATACACTTCATGCAGTAGCTATGTCCACAGGGAGTCGCCACCGGATCCTTCAGTAGATCCAGACAGATCGAACAAGAGAAGGTTTCCCGGTCCAGCTGAACTCCTTTCTGCGCCATTTCTCCTCTCAGTGGCAGCGAGTGTCTGAGTTTCACTTCCTGAAACCTGAAACTATGTGAGCTGTGATCTGAACAGCATGTGTGTGTGCAGTGAATTTGGCCTATCAGCTCTTGTACTTTACCCACGTGTTGGTTACACCCATCCTCCTCAGTGTGGATCTGAAGGGGAGGAGCCAGGAAATACAGAGTGGAGCTGGCTGTGTCTGAGAGCAGGAAGAAGAGGGAGGGCTCATCAAACTCTGACTCATTCCAGGAGAAGGAGCAGCTCTGACACTCTGAACTGTTTCCTCCTTTACAAACGGAGCCTCGACTACAACCTGCTCTACATTTGAAAACAGTCTTCAGCTGTAAAATATTTGTTTTAAATTCAGGCTTTTGTAGCACACAGCTCCTCACTCATGGTAGCAGTGGTGTAAGAAGTACTCAGATATTCTACTAAAGCAAAAGTAGAAATACTACAGGGTAAAAATACTGTGTAACAAGTAAAAGTACAAAAGCATTTATATCAAAATATACTCAGCAACACTCCTTATGCATAATGGCCCTTTTCAGAATCACATAGAGTTAATGTAATGATTATTGATGTGTTTATCACAGTTAGTAAATGTAGAGCTAATTTTAATAACTTGATGTCCTGCTGCTGGATATCTTAACCTAGAAATATCTGTCAAAGTGTATTTAATAATTTATATTTTTGAATGATCTACTAATCTATATCTAACTAGTAACTAAAAGCTGCTATTAAAAAGTACAATATTGTCTTCTAAAATGTAGTGCAGTAGACGTATAAAAATAGTTAAAGTACTAAAAGTAAAAGAACTTACTGTGCCCAATGTCCCATTTTAGAATCTTATATATTGAATTACTCGATTCTTTCATCTTGTTTACGTTAATGTGTTCATCACAGCTGTTAAAAGTGGAGCAACTTTTACTTCATATACTGCTGCTAGATATCTTAACCTCTAATTATATATCACTGTTTATTCATATTTCCCACAGTTAAATGCAGATAAATGTGTATCTTTTATATAATGTTAATTTCTGGATTTTGTTTTTGATATTCTCTCTCATTAGTCAAATAAACCTACCATTACAATTATAGACTGTTAATGTATTTGTAAGTGGGCAAACTAACAAAATCTGCAAGGGATCAAATACTTATTTCTTCCACTGTAACAATATATACCACTTTATAAGCTATCAAGCTATCAAATATGTTTTGTGGCTCCAGAGAAAATAATTGGTGGAAAAGAGGGCAAAATGGACGGACATCCTGGGGCAAAGCAGAAGCAGAGAAGGGGGACTCGGGCGGACGGCCCGGGGGCAAAGCAGAGATCATGGTGCGAACAGGGTATATGCAGGAATCCTGAAGTCAAATGTAATACCTTTTAAGTCCTTTTTTAAGACCCTTTCCATACATTTTAAGACCTCATCGCAACTTCGAGTTCCAACCGGTTACATTGGCGACACACTTTACCTCACATTTACTATATTGATTTTAAGATAGCACAACTAAACAGAGTGCAGACAGACTACTGAAGCCTCCTCTCCAACTTCAACCTCTCTGTGAAGGTCAGGTTTAATGCAGTATGCTGCTTTGTTGCTTCTGTACTCTGTGCTCTTTCATTCCAGTAAAACTCCTCAGAAACCATTAGAAACCAGTATTTGACCAATAAACAAAACCATTGACAAAACTTTGAACTATGAAATATATTAAACTTTGGTGAGCTTCTTCGGGGTAATGTCATATAGGAACTCCCTCACAAATACCCAGGGGTTAAATTGGGCTGGGGCTGTCCGGGGCTAAGCCCGGCACATAGGACGATGCTCTGACGTCATCACCCTCACACATTTGTCATATGTTTACAAAAAACGATATATATGTTAAGACTTTTCTCGTTCTTAATATAAACTATATTTAGGGTCGATATGTGTTGACCTTACTTTAAAATAGCAGATCTCTGTGACCGGATATAGTTTGGCTTAGACCCCGGCCCCACGAGGACGCATACAGTAAAACGCGTACGCAAACGCAAAAAAAGTCTTCCGTTCACACGCATTCGATTCATTAACGTGTCCGTTCACACTAGACCGCTGGAAATGCTGGAAACGCTGTAGTACATATGCTAGGCCTGTAAGTGGCGCTGCTGCCGCCACAAAATACACCAAAAGCAGCAAAGAAGACCCCGGAGTATGGTTGTCATGGTTGCCCTTCTGTTTATTCTCCGCGGTGGACGGCGTGTTCTCCTGCTGTATATCTCTCAGGTAGTCCACCAGCAGATAACCCCCCCCCCCCACCCCACAGAGCGGAGCAAGGCAACGAAACTTAAAATAAGAAGCAGCATTTTATGGCACGCTATGCATGGGGCCACCTTGCATAGAAACATGTTGTTTCAGTAAATTAAAGGGTGTTTCATGTTGTCGTTGCTGTGGACCTTCTTAATACCTTGGAAAATGCCGTTTAATACTTTTTAATAGCCTTAATTTTCGTTAAATTAATTTATTAACTTTTAATACTTTTTAAGACCCCGCGGACACCCTAGGGAAACTCGGGCGGACGGCCTGGGGGCAAGGCCGAGTTCGAGGAGGGGTTCTCGGGCGGACGGCCCGGGGGCAAGGCAGAGTTCGAGGAGGGGTCTCGGACGGACGGCCCGGGGAAAGGCAGAGTTCATAAAGGGTCGAGGGCCACAGCGGGCGAACTCAGGGGGCCGAGCATGAGGGCGAGGACCGCGGCCGGGAAAGTCAGGGGGCCGGGCTCGAGGGCGAAGACCACGGCCGGGAAAGTCAGGGGGCGGGCTCGAGGGCGAAGACCGCAGCTGGGGAACTCAGGGGGCCGGGCACAAGGATGGGCAGGAGCTGGTGGAACCCCTGGCGGGTCAGACGTAGACGAGACCCTGGACGGAACCTGGGCTGGTGTCAGTGGAACCCACGACGGAGCAAGGGCTGGTGTCGATGGGACCCGAAACAGGACAGGACACGGTGTTGGCAGGACCCCGGCAGAAGAGTCATCGGCGGGACCCCCAATGGGACAGAACATGGAGTCGGCAGGACCCCCGGCAGAAGAGTAGTCGGCGGGGCCTCCAACAGCACAGGACACAGGGTTGGCAAGACCCCCGGCAGAAGAGTAGTCGGCGGGGCCTCCAACGGGACAGGACATGGAGTTGGCAGGACCCCCAGCAGAAGAATAGTCGGCGGGGCCTCCAACGGCACAGGACATAGGGTTGGCAGGACCCCCGGCAGAAGAGTAGTCGGCGGGGCCTCCAACGGGACAGGACATGGAGTTGGCAGGACCCCCAGCAGAAGAATAGTCGGCGGGGCCTCCAACGGCACAGGACATAGGGTTGGCAGGACCCCCGGAAGAAGAGTAGTCGGCGGAGCCTCCAACGGCACAGGACATAGGGTTGGCAGGACCCCCGGCAGAAGAGTAGTCGGCGGGGCCTCCAACAGCACAGGACATAGGGTTGGCAGGACCCCTGGCAGAAGAGTAGTCGACGGGGCTTCCAACGGCACAGGACATGGAGTTGGCAGGACCCCAGCGGAACCTCCAACGGCACTTGAGTAGGGACTTGAGTAGGGACTGGAGAAGGGACTGGAGTAGGGACTGGAGAGGGGGCTCGAGAGGGGGCTCGAGAGGGGACTGGAGAAGAGACTCGAGAGGGGACTCGAGAAGAGACTCGAAAGGGGACTCGAGAAGTGACTTGAAAGGGGACTCGAGAGGGGACTCGAGAGGTGACTCGAGAGATGACTTGAGAGGGAACTCGAGAGGAGACTTGAGAGGGGACTTGAGTAGGGACTCGAGAGGAGACTCGAGAGGGGACTCGAGAGGGAACTGGAGAGGTGACTTGAGACGGTCGGTACGCCGACAGGACACGGGGAGCTGGCGTCAGCCGGTACACCGACAGGACTCTGGGAGCTGGTGTCGGCCGGAGAGCCAGTACTAGAGCCGAAACCATGGCTGCTGGGGCCGGTTCTGGAGCCGGAACCATGGCTGTTGGGCACGGAACAGAAGCCTGGACTCTGGCTGTGTAAGCCAGGTAATGGAGCACGGAAGTATGGTTATGTGGGCCGGTACTGGTGCACAGATCCATGGCCTTGTGGGCCGGTTCTGGAGCCGGAACCATGGCTGCTGGGGCCACGGCTGGAATCCTGGCCTTGCGTCTCCTAGAGACCTTTTGGAGGCTCCGTGGACCTCCTAAGGCAAGGCGGGATCCCAAGAAGGGGTTTGAGGCTTGAGGCTGGCACTCAGGGCTACTTGTAAAAACCTTAAGCCACTCGGGCAACAAGCTCCAGAGCCAGGGTTTGTTGGCCACCTCCATGCGTGCCTCCTTCAGGGCAGCCTCCTTGGCCGCTCTTGAAGATACCCTCATCCAAAATATACATATATATCAGTGGATCCAACTCTTGAGGGGAAAAACTGCTGGGTCCATACTGGTCTGTTCGTACTGTCAGGTTTGGGGGAAATGGGACCCAAGTGCAGTTTAAAAAAGGACTAAAAAAGGTAAGGTAATAAAAAGTGAGCTTTATTATCAAGAGCCGAAGGCATGAAAAAACAAGAAACTAATCAACAGAAACAAAACCGGGGAGCACGACAGACAGGAACAAATGTACAGACGGGAACAGGCAGGTAGTGATGGCAGTTTGACACTGAAGCTTCGAACGGAGCTTCAACCCTGGACTTCCTATTCCATAGAAGCAGTGCTTCGAAGCTTGCTTCAAATCACGTGACATATGACGTCCGAAGCAGCAACTGCTTCAAATCACGTGACATGTGACGTCCGAAGCAGCAACTGCTTCATTTCCTGAATTAATCACTTGACTGGTTCACGGTCCATTCACGCGATTCAATGCACTGCCTCGTCTCGATTCTGACAGGTGACAGGTTTAAACAGTTTCAAATTTGAGCACTTCAACACTTTATAACCGCTCTAAACAATGTGCAATGTGTGGGTTGTTGTCGTAGTTTGCGTTGTTGCTGTTGAGTTGTTGTTGTTATTGCATTTGAATTGAATCATTATAGAGCAAGCCAGGAAGAAAAATAGGTCGTTCTGGCTCGTGAAACACTTCGAAATGTGGAGAAGTTGTGAACAAAAAGAAAATGAGTAATATAAAAACACTTCTATTGTCTAAGGCAGTGCTTCTCAAAGTGTGGTCCGCGGACCACTGGTGGTCCGTGAGCGCCCCCTAGTGGTCCGTGAGTATATTGGTACAATTTCACATTTTAAATAAATTAAAGTTTTACGCACTCTCGTGGGAATATCTCCGCAATGGAGCGAGCTTAAGTTTCGATGCTATGATATAGCCCAGCGCAACACCTTCATCACACATGTTGCCACTTGTTTGTACCATTTTCATGCGATTTGTAATCTGTTCTAGAAAAACGATGTGATTTTGGATATTTGTGGAGTGAGGTAGTCCGCGAGTGTTTTTTTATTGGTTAAGTGGTCCTTGGTATGAAAAAGTTTGAGAAACACTGATCTAAGGAATAGATAGCCCAGTGGATAGAGCCGGCGGCCAGGATGCAGCGATGTCCTCCGCGCAGCAGGTTCAAAGCCTGGAATAGTTCAACTTTGAATCTTTGCTTTTCAACTTTAATACTTTAATAACTGATAAAAGGCCCTCTCCGCCCAAAAAAAATTCCAGCACTCTGTAGTCTCTTCGCAATAACCCAATACACACAATTATCAATCTTTAATTGCAAATAGAACATGATATTCAGTCTTAGTGCGTGTGTGCATCGAATATTTTTCAAGGCAAAGATACGTTAAACCCACTGCAGCCTTGCACTTCGCCAGGAGAGGTCGCTGTAACTGAAGCTTCGAGAAATGAAGCTATTTCCGACACAATTGTCCAAGTGGTTCGACGCTTCTTTCAAAGCTTCATTTTGCCATCACTACAGGCAGGAGACACGGACAAGCATAGGTGACAGGGACATGAAATGACGACAAACAGACAAGGAGCACAGGGGAAGACAAGACTAAATACACAGCAGGGTAATCACAGGACAAGACACAGCTGGCAGGGGAGGCAGAAACACAAGGGCAACAGGTGAACACAATGAGGTACAATGAGACACAGGAGGGAAACTAACGACAGGAAGTCAAACACAGGGAGTAGGATCAGACAAGACACAAGGAGGAAAACATTTCAAAACAAAAGGTGGAAAATGAAAACAAAAATCCAAAACCATGACAGGGTCACAATTAATTTTCTCTAAATGTTTTTCTGTCAGGATAGGAGGCTACTTTATCTCATTGCCTCTTACAAAAAACTGTAATTATTCTAAATTGCGAGCACCACAACAGGTGCATTCAACTTATAACCATACGCAGCTAAAGGCGCATCATAATCATAACATGTATACTACTGTATATCTAAAGGTTTAGTTTTGTCACTTCCATCTGTTTCTCTTCAACTGTAGATTACCTTTTGTTTTTACATAAAAAAAGGTGAACGTTTTCTAATGAAAAGGGACACAATTAAGTAGACTCAAAGAGTGTGTACACAGACTGTATCCAATTAGTGTGAAAACGTCCTAAATATACTTAATGTTGTGACTTTTCCTGTATGAACCCACTATATACTCAACATGTTAGGTACAAATAATTTACGGTTAAACAGAAAAGGTTAAAATCCCCTGTTACCTGTAACAAAACTAAAGCTCAGAAACATTGTTAAACAGAGGATTGGCATTCATATCACCTGACACCATATCTGTCTGCATGCCATATCCCACATTAACCACAGAGTGGCAGCGTTGCCTCTTAACCCATTTATATATTCCACACTTTATGTATGTCCTCCTGGGACCCGAGGAAAAAAAGTGTTTTCCAATTTCCTTTTTTGTGTGAGTTCCTACCTATTTAGGGTTAAAAAAACATCTTGCAATTTAGACTTTTTTAATTTAATTTAATTTTTTTAAAGTTACAGTATGTCCACTGTAGAGGACGTCGGGACCATTTTAGTTTGAAAAGACAGCCAGAATTAACAGATAGACCAGGGGTGCCCAACCAGTCGATCGCGATCGACCGCGAGATGTGTCTAAAAATAGAACAACAATATGCTGTTTTATCGTTAATGTCCTATACATAGACTGTATATATAAATGGACGTAGGGTCCGTGACGTCACCCATAGGATTCTGCAGAGTTGCCGTGAAGCCCTTAGTAGGCGGAGTCGGCCACTAACGGCTCGACAGTGACGCCAGAGTTCAACTCCCGCCTTTTCCAGCCTGCTCCAAATAAGGGCAAAGAGGCGGAGCCGAGGCAGGACCTGCTGCCACCGAGCTGGAAGTTCCAGAGCTAGCTGAAGCTACCAAGCTAAGCTAACATGCTCCCCATCTGCACGCTGCCGTCGCATTTTACGTTTCTAAGGTAAGCGGACATGAAACTATTCAGCAAAACTATAAATAATAATCTAAGTTATTGAGCTTTTAGCATAATACTTCAGAATCTTAAAACCCCTTAACGTTTGTATGCAATTGTCAGTGGCGTTTTTATATGTACAAAAGTGGTGGGGCACAAAAAACTTAGATGTCTATATATAAGCTTCTGCAGTGAGGTTCATGGCTGGTGAGGCTCTGACTCTTCAGGTTTACAAATATTATATTTTGACCTAAATCAAAATATCATATTATTTTCAAAAGCTTTTTTTGTCTGATGCTTCAATTAATTTTAAACAGACAGTTCAACAAAAGGATACCCAAAAAATGTAATTGTATCATTTAAATATTGAATTGTTCTCTCTTAGTAAGATCCCATTTTCAATCAAATTGCAGTCTTACCTTGACATGAAGATGAAGTCCATTTGCCTATCCTTCTGGACAAAAATCTCTATTACTTTTTTGTAAAAGTCCTCCTTATGTTCTTGTAGTTTCAAAAGTCTATCATAAATCTGATCTAATCAATAGATTTATGATTCGAAAATTATAAAAGTAGGGTAGACATGTGGATATTATCCGGCTGAACAAAACGTGCATTTATCTAACAGGTTTGTTTCCCACAGATCTTATTTTGAGCTATTTTCTAAAATCCTATGGAGAAATATCATTGCTTTTTTGTGGAGGGAAGCCATGCGCAGTTTATTTCCGGGTTTTAGGACGCCTCACTGCAGCTCTCTCTCCTCCTCTTCACACACCACACTTTTCGCGGCACACGTACTTACAGCCAATCAGCTCTGAATTATGTGAGATGACGTATGGTGGGGATGGCAGCACTATGCCCCTATGGTCATTATTTTTTTGCCACACACATTAAATAGGACAATACTCTGAGCATGCGCAGTGTAGTTTTTACAGTCACCATTGACTTAAACAGGGAGAGGGAGGGGCAGGATCGGGTTTTGTCCCACATGGCTCTAAACAGCTCAATAGGCACACACTGTAGACACTAATTAGAAGAACACAGACTAAAACAGCAATGTACAGACGAATCAGATGAATAAACATGATCTTAAAATATATTTTATATATTTTTTAATTAATTTTTTGCATTTTTTTGTAATCATTACTTTTAATACTTTCTGCTGACACTAGGTGGGGCTGTGCCCCTAATGACCAGTCGCCACTGGCAATTGTGCTAAATTCAACACTGGAATCAAGCAAATATTAATATGTTTGCATGACACTAGTTATTTATATTTTGATATCACTTAACTATACGTTTAATACATTTAAGTCAAGCTAAGGTACATGTGATGGTAGCTAGTTAGTGCTCTTACCTGTGAGGCCTCCTCCAAACAGCATAATAACCAGACTATCATTAAAACTAAGTACCAGTTATAGATCCTTGACTTTAGACAAACAATTCAAAAGACAAAATGTATTTAAAGACCAATCTTTATTTGAATGTGCCTCTTAACCTGAGATATTAGTTATACAGTAATAGTATTGACAATCTAACAAAACTGAGCAACTCAACAGTCAACTTTATGTTTCTTATTGTCTAAAGCATATTATTTTCATTTTCCCAATCTCATATTCAGTGTGGACGGATTGAGACAGTCTCGTGTCCAGAGAGCTGCAGAGACTTCAGGGAGAAACCTCCGTGTGATGGACGTCCTGTCTGTTGGTTTGGAGAGGACTGAGGGTCTTTCCTCTGCGAGGAGGACCAGGGCTGATGAAGGAGCCCATGCTGGGCAAAGCTGATACCAACTGCACAGGCCTAGTCGGTCACTTTATTTGACTAAATGTGTTTAATACATTTAATAGGTTTACACCTTCTGTCCATATGTGCTTTTTATTTAAAACATTTGATTAACTTTTGGTTCACATTTCAAAAAATTGTATTTGTATTTGCACTCCTTTTGTCCATTATTCTTACTGAAAATGTTAGATTACACATTCACATCTGACTGAAGATTGGCCCCATTTATTTGTGACGTTGCAAAACAAGGTACATGTTGTGAAGCTCATAAAGTGAGGCAAATAGAAATAATCAGCTGATGGAGTGTAGATGTGGAAATAGCTGCATTCGATCAGCTGACTGTTTTTACAATAAAAGTAGTTTCTTAGTGAATGTCCTGTACTGGTCTTAAAATCTCATAACATCAGCTTTTAATGTTCCTCTTGGATGTTCTTCTTGACCCTCAGAGAAGGAGAAAATGTCGTGTCTTTCAGGCATGTCCTTTCCTAACAAAAATGACAGGAAACATAAAACATATTATTGCAGAACAAGTGTGTTATTTATGAAAGTGGTGTGTTTGTGTGTTTAGGGGCTGTAGATATAATTATTTTGTAATTGTAATTGTAATGTTTTTTTTTTATTTCAACAATGAGCTACAAAGACAATCAGATTATGAATGAACAGTATGAAGTTCATCAACATTGAAATATATGTTATTATCAAAATAATATTGAACTGTTATCAAAACGTAGTGCAACTGTAGAAGCTTGCTCTGTTGTCTCACTGAAAGAATAACTTTTACCACGTTTTTACAGACAATATTGAGAGATAAATAGCAGCAGTTCTCACTATGTGTTAAATATCTTTGCCTTCAATACATTAAATTAGAAAGCTGACAAAGTCATATTGCTTGTTAACAATAACATCTAAATGTAACTTTTTGCATGGATAAAACCCTCAACTTAACTGATGTGTAGGTGATCTAGTATTTAGTATTGTTTAATGGAATGTATATCAGTGTATTCAAGTCAATACTTCATTCATTTAAACCAATATCTTTCTTGATTCTTTGTACAGTATGAAAAAAAGAGTCTTTGTACCTGTGCTGAAGTTTACTGCTGTGAGGAGTCCAGTTCTGTCTCTCACTCTCTGGTCCAGCCTGTCTGCATCACCTGGACACCTTAAACAAACAGATATATATATATATATATATATATATATATATATATATATATATATATATATATATATATATATATATATGTAAAGTACCATGTGTACAAACAATATAACTGATTATCTTCTGTTGAACATGTTGGATTGTGTATTGTCCGAGTCAGGGTCCTTTTTATTTTACTGTAACTTTGGAAGTTGTGTTACCAATGCTTACTGTTTATTTGATACCCATTTGGTAATGAAATTAATAAAAACAACAAGGTTTGGGTTCGTTCTTCAGATGACTGTGACGTTAACGTGTAAGCTCAATAATGCTCCAGCTCAACCAACCATATTGTAATATCTAACTAATCATCTTGAAATATGACATTAATAATTGTAATATACACACATCTTATTGTGAGGTTGATTTCACATACACTACTTCGACGTTAGCTTGTCTACATACTTGAGCATAGCCAATTTAAATTAACCTTAGCGATGCATACAGTTCTCTACCTACATAATAAAATATCTCTAAGTTACAAGGATGACCTTATTTTATCAACCTCAAGCAGAAGCCGTTTGTTCTACAGTATTATCCCACTTAACGCTTAACACTTGTCTATTTCGTTCTAACCTTTATATACAGTCTATGATTTTAACTTGTAGGCTACGATTAGCATCGTTAGCACCGATGTAGCTACCACTCTATGGAAATTGCTCCTTTCTGCAGTCAGTCCCTATCGGCCAATATATGAACTGCAGTGTGTGGCACTTCCGTATTGGCGTCCCGGCTCTTCCCCAGAGTTTGCCGCTTAGTCCTATAACATAATCTTCCTGTGCCAGAATAATGCACTTGAACGCATCAAAGCTTTGTGATTGGCCGGCGTGACCGCATGTGTCGGGGCGTGGCTGGTGGGCCGTGGGCAGTGCACTAGTTCGCTAACGTTGTCCGTGTCAACAGGAGTGACAGTCCGCACACACACAAGACGGAAAACATAATTTTCACACCGAGTGGGAGGATGATTTTTTTTTTATCTATTCCAATTCAAAGTCCATCTGTCTCATCTGCAATGCGAGCGTAGCTTTATCGAAGCAGGGTAATTTAGGAGCGGCATTTCAAAACAGTGCACAAACGCTACGAGACGGAATTCCCTCCTAATTCTGCCCTACGCTCCAAAAGGGGAGGGGCCTGAAAGGACAGCTAAATGCACAGCAGTCCATTTTCACCAGGCCCAACAACAAGAGCAAGGCTGCTTCCAGAGCATCTTATCGTGTCAGTCACGTTCTTGCGAAACACATGAAGTCTTTTGTGAAAGAAGCATTCCTGGAGGCTGCCGACGCGCTTTTGGGGGACAGTAAAAATAACAGAAGCATTTCAACAGGTTTTTGATATAATAAAAACTCAAGTTAGATACCGTTATTAATCAGCTGTAAGTTTTAGTTTGTTTGAACTTATTCATTATAATTATTTTACAAAATGGTATAAGAATGCAAACTTAAATTGATTATAGTCGATTATCAATTCAGGTTAAGAAACTAGTGTTGCTTGCATCCTATTTTAAAGGCATTTCTTTTTATAATCTACTAAAATGCAACAAAAAAAGGGTTTGATTCTATTCATTTTGTCTTTTTTATTACACTTTGGCAGCAGATTCCTGTGTAGCTTCAGATCTGAGTTGTCTTATTAGTAAGCCTAATTTATACTTTTGTAGCAACACTATTTTTATATAATGGCAAAGAAAGGGTTCAGAGTCTTTTCTTTTTTTCCTGTGTCATATGTGGCAGCACTGTTCAATGTTTCTTGAAAACATTACCCACTGTAGTATGTGACGTGTGAATACACTCCAACTCTGTATCAACAACACTGTTGTGTGACTATTTTATGAAGTATTAATCGTACAAAGGTCAGTTTTATACTAGTAGAAGTGTGTATTTACCTGGTAGTAGGCTGTCAGTAATGGCTACGCCTCTCTATTTGGACTGGTAGATCTCGGCAGACTGGCAACTTTAAAAGTATGCTCTCGGTTCAAAAAAGGTTGGGCACCCCTGAGATAGACTATGTAACGTATTATGGTTATAGAGTGATATTAATAAAAGAATACATTCACCTTTATTTAAAACATAAATAAGTAATTGATCTGAACATTGCTGTTTATTTGGTCATTAAAAAACTAGTTTGTTTTTTGGTGAATCTTTCCAGATCTTCAAAGACTTTGTAGTCAATGTAGTGGGAAAAGTACCTCATTGACTCCAGTCAGCACGGGCTGTAGGGCCATCTTGACTAGTTTTATGGATGTGGTCTCCATTTGACCTGCTCATAGAAACAAAGCTTGCATTCCTGAGGCAATTCTCATTTTTCATGGCTCCACTTAAAATAAAAACAACAACAAGATATGCGTGCTACTCTAGAGGGCCATGTCTTTCCAGATCTTCCCTATCTGTCTCTCTGTCTGTATCTGTGCGCTTATGGAGCCTCCTGCATCTTTCCCCCCCCCCTTCTTCTTGACCCTCTTCTATCCCAGGTGTGAAATCCTCATCTCTCTCATCATCTGAGAGCTCAACATCTGAATCTTCCTGAACTATCTGATACAGAAAATGTCTGCTTCAGTTCCGTCTCCTGTGACAATATTGAATCATAAAGTCCATGAAGACGGTCCTGACGTCCACTAGAATGGACATTTATAAAAGGGCTGCTATTTGAAAACTTGAATTATTTAATTGCTTTCAGAAGTAATTATATAGTTCCTCACATGTTAATAAACAAGAACATATAGGATTTTCATGGTAAACATTTAAATTATTCAACAATATTTGACTTCTTCTGCTTCTATAAGATTTAGTTTTTGGTATGCCAGCCATTTTGGATGATAAGAAAGAGGAACTTCCCAGCATGCAATTTTAACCAATGACATATCACTGAAAAGACCAGGGTAAGCGACTGTGGCTCAGTGGATAGTGTGCTGGACTTTGAAGATAGCAAGTTCGAGTCCCACTGCAGTCAGCATGTTGTTGTGCCCCTGGGCAAGACAGTTCACCCCAAATGGCTCCTGTGGGGATTGTACTGAGTACTGTAAGTCACTTTGGATAAAAGCGTCTAACAAATGACATGTAATGTCCTCTGTACAGCACATCAGGGATTGATAGAGTAGCTCAAAAGAGTAAAAGGAGATGCATGTTAACAAAATGACTACTACAGTGGACATTTTCAATGGTCTGGGTCCCAGGAGGATATGCAGTCTGATTCCAGCAAATTAAACTACAAGCATTAGATCTCTCACTAAACTGTGTTCCTCAGATCAGGGGAAATGTTTTATGAGTGGCATTACAGTTTTTCTCGATTGCTAACACACTTTTTTTTTTAATTGCTCAGTTTCTCAGAACACTAAACACAATTTACAAAACCACACACCCAAAGTGCAAAACACCTAATTTCTCCTGCTAAATGAAGAACTGCACTCAAAACTACATAAACACTTTCCAAATGCAAACTTTTGCACCAGATATAACACACTTCATTCATAATACTAGATGGTTTGACCACCCAGCTATACACTGCTGAGCATCATCTAAAGCACTTCCATCTGTTATGGGCTGTGCTCTGTCCATAGAGGGTTCTGCAGAGAAAGATTGCTTGAGTTTACAGAAATACAGTAAATGAAGAAATACAAATGAGTTGTTGAAAAAAATCACATTTTATTCAAAGATAACATTGGGCAACATGCATCTCAGCACACAGCTACTCTACTTCGGATCTCTCTAAGTGGGATGCATTGTTTGCTCAAACCCAGTTTGTAGCTGCTGCTTCCTGTGCCTCATTGAACATCCTTAGCCTTCCACCTCTTTGTTTCTCAGTCCTTCAGATCAACAACAAAGACATAGTGGTCGGTCAGTGTCTGTGTTGCATAAAAGTAAGTTTACCACAGTACATTGTGCAGGATTTGTATACAGTTATAGTATGCAACATGCCAACAATTCAATTACAGTAATGCAGTAAATACGTTTCACACAACAGATATAAGCTCTGATATATCATGAACTATGCAGAGCTCAAATTAACTAACCTGTTTTCAAGTCTAAGTGTCCGAATTACAGAGGCGACAGTAAATCGGCTTAGATTAGGCTGAACCCTCTGTCCAGCCTCTCTCATCGTCAAACCATGGTTGATAACATTTCATTTCATTAGAGAGTATTCTTCCTCCTCCTCTCACTCTCAGCCCAGCTCTTCCTCTTCCTCTTGCTCTTCCTCTTGCTTCCATGTTGGCTTCCATTGTTGCTGTATATAAGAAAGTACTCACCTGTGGTCTTTTTATAGTGCTAACATCCTGATTGATGAGCCAACAATGATGCTATCAGGTGTTTGGTCAGGTGGAACGTGTTTCTTGATCATTGGTCCATGTGTGAGGCATTTTGAATATCAGTGTTTTAAACCTGCTCACACGTGACTTTATGTCAGATTCCTGTGTCTTACGTGGAGAAACGTGTGCAGTGCTTTGCAAAAAGTGCCATGTTGATTTGCAAATTGTGTGAAAAGCTGAAAACGTGTTTAGAGTTTTGGAGATTTGAGCCGATGTTTTGCTCTTTGAGTGTCAGTTAAAATAATTGTGCTTTATGTAGAATTTTTGTGTGTTAGCAATCGAGAAAAACTGTAAACTGCAGTCTGATCTCATGTGAACTTCAGGCATGTGGCTTGGGTTGAGGTGAGGTTTCCGGACCAAATTGGTGTCACTGAACCACTTTCCCATACGCTGCATGTGTTGTGCTCATTTGATCTCTCGTTTCTTTGCTGCAGAATCTATACTTACACATTGATCTCTACTGTAGTCTAGCTGTGTAAGAGCCAAACAGAAATAGGTATTTTTATCAATCTGACTCCACAAAGTTGTAGTTATTAAAGTACTTGAGGTAATAAAAGCTGTTACTTCTGCTGTTGATAATTCAGTGTCATGCATAAACTGAATGTACATTTAACGTAAGGAGCATAACTTAAATATGTTTGCTACTATTTCACTTCTGCTGCCACCTGGCACTGCACACAGCAGATACAATGGATATAGCAGGGATCTTTCTTCAATTGCATTATCAGTTCTACATGTTGTCAAACTATATAATTAATAATCCCACCGACATCAAGGCGGGATTTTAAATGTAATTAAACGCACATTTGGGGTATTAATATACCACTAAAGCACATGTATACAGTATGGGTTGAAATGCAATGCCATGCCATGCTATGCCATGCTATGCTAATGCTTAAGCCAATTTGTTCCTTTATGGCATTGTGTACTTGCTAAACACTTGTGAACACATTTTTAAAACACTTGTTTTTAATTAACATTAATAGAAGAAAGCAGCTCATTGTTGTACGTTATCTTATACGACTTGCATGAGATATAATTATAAGTTAATTAGTTGGACATCCAAGCTAAAGCCACCAGACTACTGACCTCTGATATGCCCTATTTCTCTGAGTCCTGAGGTTGTGTTTTAAGCTCTCTTGGTTATAAATGTGTGTGAAACTGATACTGAGAAAGAGCACTGTGCAAACTCTCCCTGAGCGGATTATGAGAAGTATGTGGCAGGATGATTGTGCAGTGATGTAAATAAATGGAGATGGTGACTTCATGTGTTCATCTCACCAGCTGGCAGCATCAGCTGTTACACACTCATCACACATTACAGCGATTTAAGATGCTAAATGTTGGAAGTAAGTCCTTTAATTGCTTTATCTAAAAGTGTGAAGTGTCTTTTTCAACATATATTTTGTACTTCAGTTACATATTAAGGTTATGTATTGATTATTTACCCATGTCACGTTATGCTTCTTCTTAAGGTATTTTATCAGATTGATAAAATATTATAACAGAGTACTTTTACTTTTGGTACTTTAAGTATATTTTGATGCCAATACTTTTATATTTTTACTTGAGTAACATTTAAATGCAGGACTTTTACTTGTAACAGAGTATTCCTACACTCTGTTACTAATACTTTTACTCAAATACAAGACCTGAGTACTTCTCCCACCTCTGACTACTTGAGTAAATGTACTTTTCACCACATCCGAGGTGAGGATGGGTTCACAGTTCTATGTGTGTTTGTTTGTTCGGCCCCTACGTGCCGCTGTTCTTCCTCTGTAGGCGGGGTCTAATTAACAAGAAGGGGTTTTGATGAACTGGTGCATTAAAAAAACCTAAAAAACAGCAGTAGTAACACCGGAGCCGCGAATGAAACGTGTTCGGGAGATCCGGACACTCCTCGATCCTTATTTAATTAATAAAATAAAAATAATTTAATACATTTTAGTTGACGCATTTTCATTGGACACGTTACGTTCTCGACGTAGCGGTGCGTCAAACAAAGCGAACCCTTTATAACAGTTTCAGCTAGTCCTCGCCTCACTGACCGTTTTTATTTCTCTAAAAGAGGACACTTTTTCGGGCTAATGTTACTCTAAATCAACGGAACAACCAGTTTATCACCAACATAAGGTAAGTGTTGTTATACTCACCTACGTTTTCTTTAAGATGTAACCCATGTTTAAATCGACTGTAAACGACAAAAGGGGAGAAGCGAGGAATGCTTGTCTTCAGGGGGAAACTTTGGGTGTGGATTAACGAAGTTAGCTAGCTAGCACTGGAAAGGCAGTTGTTTCCCCCCCCCCATAAATGTCCTTTAAAGCTATATTTCAACACTATGATGTGTGAAATGTCGCCATATTTCAACCTACGCCTCAAGTCTGTCCCTGAATAAATCTTAAATTGGGCTTTGTACAGAAAGTAGGCCAACGAGGGCAGTTTGGGTGGTTTAAAGTGTAAGGAAATAATGGGAATTATCAGTACTGGATAGCTATTAATACAAGTATTACTCCCCTGTGAGTTTAAACCTTTACAGATACTTTTACACATCCTTCTTGGTGTTTATACCTACACATTTATGTAATAACATGTGGAAAAACTAGCATCTTTCTGTGGCACTCAGACCTAAAAGCCTTTTGTTGTCCAGAGGACAGTACACATTTTTTAATGGGAATTATCATTACTGGATAGCTTAAGTATTACTCCCCCCTTTAAGTTTAAACAGTGTAAAGTAACTAAGTACATTTACCCACGTGCACTACTTATGTACACTTTTGAGGTACTTGTACTTTACTTGAGTATTTCAATTTTTCTTCTACCCTATTATTATAGTATATTTTGATGCCAGTACTTTTGTACTTTTATCTAAGTCACATTTTGATTGCAGGACTCTTACTTATAACAGAGTATTCCTTTTACTCTGGTATTTCTACTTAAGTACAAGATCTGAGTATTTCTCCCACCTCTGAGTTTAAACTATTACAGAGACTTTCACACGTCCTACTTGGAGTTTATACTTACACATTTATGTAATAAAATGTCGAAAAACATGCCTCTTCCTGTGGCTCTCAGACCTAAAAGCCTTTTGTTAAGGCACCTTGGCATTGTCATATTATTACTCTGTTATAGTTTGTTTAAAGACATATTTACAGGCAGCTCTAGATAAAGTCTTTTGTGTGTCTGGTCATCAATCAGGATTGTTTTGTCCTGAAAAGTGAAGATTGTATTTCAAAACCACCTGCTTTTCCTTAGGAATGCTCTTGAAGCACTTGGGTCCATTTGTCTGACAAGGCTTTTCTCAATGTGTCCATAAAAACCCTTTGCTGATATCTTTACCATTTGTGTTGGACAAAAGAATAATTCACTTTAACTTCAGAAGGCTCATACATGGAAAAACATACATGAAAGACAACGAAACAAAAGCCCTTTGAAAGTCTTTAAACATTGAAATCAAGTTAGACATGTAAAGAACAGCCTGAACAAACCACAGCCGGATCCTAGAGTGACCAAACTACACTATGGGCCGTACAAACTGTGGTTGAGGATACACTACGGCGTCTTAAAGAAGGCCAGATCGGTTAACCAGAATCCAGAGCCTCTTGTTGAGCCTTGCCCACAGCTGTGATTCAGGACTGTTGACTCTGCAACATGTAAGCTGAACAAGATTGGTCTTGCTTGCCTCATTCACTTCCTGTAAAGGAATTGCAGCCTGAGGGAGTGTTTTCTTCCTTCCTGGTTAATCTCAGGGAGAAGCTTGATTCCTTCAACTAGTAATCTGCGTTCACCAGGGCCTAATTTAGTGACGGGGGAATAAAATGCCTCGTGTTAAGTGCTAGCTTGTCGTTGCATCTTAATGACATAGCAACAGCAATGTGTCAAATCAGAAAACATGCATGTTTCTGATCTTGAATAAATGACATGTGTGCAGATAATATACGCCAGGCATGGTAAGTGTAGACATGAGTCTGTAGACTAGACTTAGATCCGACTCCCTGCAGGTCCCTGAGTCACTTCCCTTAGTTACATTGTTGTAATGTTTAAACGCAGCGGCCAGCAGCTAGGAGTGTCCGAGGCAGATTGAAGGGTCATTCAGCATTACTCAACTCCTTCCCCCCCCACGACTTGTCAGATATGAGTCATGGATGAACTGGCCTCCCAGTGACGGCCAGACGAGTCATGAGCGAGTGTTTGTTTGTAGATATATGATCATGGTTTAAACATTATCCCGTTATGGCTCTATCCCTATCCTTCTGTGAGAAAGTGTTGGGAGTCCTTATAGCAGAGTCACGAAAAGGGGGACATCGTTTGAGAATGTGCGGCAAGATAGATATTTGTAGGTATTTCTGAGTAGTACAGAACATTGCTAAAACTGTATTTAATTAAGGATTCACTTTGGTCATAATTAGACCCGATAACAAGAAAACAGCCATACAAAGAAGTGACAAGTAAAAGGCGAAAACTATTTGTCCGTTAATCTTTCAGTAGAGACAGAAATGTGTTTTTTTTCACCGCTCAAAATGCTAGGATTTGCTGCTCTGCACCTAAAATACACTATAATCTTTGACTTTTGAACAAGAATTATAGAATAATAGATTAAAATGTCATTAAAAAAACTGTTTTAATCGATTATACAATTCATTTCTAGTGGCAGCTTTAAAAGAGAGAAAACGACACACACTTCAAGAGAGTCATTAATAATAACAACAATAAATATCTCAGGTAATTCTCAAATGTGTTTTATATTATGACTTTTGATCAGTTACTTCGATAAAATGTTAAAAAGAAATAAGACAATGTCATATTGTTAGAAATGAAATCCAGCCGCTGAAAGTAAAATACAGTCTCAGAGGAAACAGCTTTTTTTTAAACTCGACCGTGAGGGTTTCAAGTTATTTACAGCCAGAAATGTCCTCATGCCTCGTACTGACTGAGTAGAGTCAGGGTTCAGGCTGGAAAGATGGAAAAAGCTCCCCATTTTTCAGTGACGTCGTTTCTTTTCCACAACATAATGTGGAGCAGGTTAAGAAGGAATGTGTTGTCTCATCTCTCTGAGGGGAGATCGGCTTCTCCTCCTCATGGCAGATAAAACCAAGCGGGTCCTGACGTTGCTCTACAACTTAAAACATATACAGCCGACTGACTTTTTGACTCCTTCTTAAATAAGCAGTGTCTAATTGAGTAACGCGAGAATTTGGTCTTCAGATGTGTTCTATATGGCTTTTAGATCTTAAAGCAAATGTTCTATCAGAAGTATCACACATTGCGTTGATCATAATTGTCTTTCAATTAGTTGTTTGCAACAGAACGGTTATACCCGGTTGTTGTCATTACTTTTTGGGATGCTGGTGATACATGAGTCTGGGAGGTTCATAATGAATCCACTTGGAAGACGATACGGCTATTAAACGACAAAAGGCAGCTTCTCCTTAAATGTGATAATGGTTCGTTTTGTACTTACCTTGTTTGTATCTTATTTATCGTTTATTAAAGAAATAGTTTACAAAAACAGTAATGGGTAATTATACACTTGGCTGTTGTCTTTTATGATAATGATTAAGACACCAGCCGAACCCATGCGTCATCGTAGGAAAAGGATTAAAGGGATGATATAAATGTTTAATAATCCGTTCAACCATTTCTTTAACCGTCAGATGGTCAAAATGTGTCTTTCTCATGATTTGTCCCAAGAGACACCCATCCATCACCTGGTAACACTCATGTAGTTTGACAGCACATTTAAAGTTCAGTATCAAGCGTCATGCCAGATGTTGTCAGGATAAACGAGGTATTCCTGTGCGTACGTTTGGTTTCCTTTAAACATGCTGTGTGTGCGGTCAGCAGCGAGGGGTTCTTCCCGATCTTTCAGCAGCCGGTTGGAGAGAGTAAAGGGGGCCTGGGTGCGGCTTTAATTAAGGGAATGGATGCAGAGTCATGCTGAGTTGTTTGGGGACCTAATGTGCTGAGAGTGGACTGTGACTTTCTGCAGCAGGTGGGGGGCCGTCTGGCTGACCATCGGGGGGGGTGGGAAGGGCCCCACATCTCAGTTTGTGGACCAACAGATGACCCACCCAACAGGAGCATTTCTGGGTTTGGGTGAACGCTATGGCTACGAGATTCGGCAAATATAGGTCGTTTTATATTATATAGAATAGAATCCTTTATTGTCATTATACAGGTACGATGAGTAGAGCTACTCCTTTTTTTTAACGTGCCATCAAAAATACAAATGAGACGTACAACATTCAGGAGAGGACAACATACAAGCATTCATACTTCAATATGCAGATCAAGTTAAAGTGCAGGAATATATCGGTTGAACTGATTCCTTGATATTACAGAAAATTGAAAATATTGGTGTCTGTAAATGCTACTAGTATACAAACTGTAGTATCATATAATGTCCTTTGTTTTCTGTCATGTTTGTATTAATGTTTGGAACTAATTGAAGCAGGTCACCATTGTAAAAGAGGTCTATGATCTCAATGGGTTTTATCTGTATAAATAAAGGTTTTGAATTTGAATTTGAATTACAATTGCCATGTGATTTGCAAGAGGATCTCTACCGAATACGCCACGACTTCTCTGCAGCGCCACAATACTTCATTCAGATATTTTCACTTATTTTACCTTTACCAATTTTTTGGGCTTACAGCAAATTAGATGTAGCACTTGTCCATACGGTGTATTTGGTAGCATTTTGATTAATTGTGCAGCCGTAGTGAACGCCAATTTTGTTTTACCTTAGTGCAGCGTTCATCATTTGATAACACCAGATGCATCATGTGACAGATCTGGGACACCCAAAATGTCTAGGTTTATGTAGCATTGGCTGAAACCAGATATGGAAGTGGTTGGGTGTGTATAATCCGTTGATATTCGCTTTACATAGTTTGGACAAAGTAATGTCAACAGCTTAAATGTGGAGAAGGAAAAATTGTGTGTATAAACAAAGCAAGATGTACAGCAGTGTAATATCACATTATCTGAGTTTAGCATTACTTTTCAGAGATGGTATTAATATGCAAACAAACGGTCGAATACAGTGATCACACATTATGGGCTACTTCAGTTTGAATTGATTGTTTTGCCTTCACGTGATCTTGTAGTTTGGTGGGTAAAGCAAGCTGGATGGCTTTCAGTGAATCATTCAGACTCATGTTTAAATGCCAAACTTAACTCTCCTATCGTGAGGATTTGCTCCATTTTATTTATTTTATAGTAAAATGAACTTCTTTGTGTCTTTGACTGTTAGTAGCACAAGATATTTGAAGACTTCATTTCGGCTTAAAGACATTATCAACATTTTCTGATCTTTTTATAGACCAACTATGAATCGATTAAATAATCTGGAGATGTATTGATGATAAAAACAGTAATCTGCGTAGTTCAATTCTCAGCAGTCCATTAAAGTGCAGTTTAATACCAATGCATTTTTCTCTCTTGTGTGCGTTTCTTTACCTAGAATGGTGATTTTTAATAACTGATAGTAACTCTACTCTAGTAAATTACATTTGTTGTGGAGTTAACAGTTTGTGTTGACAGCAGCGTTTCCGCCCGGGGTGCGTCTTGCCGTCATTTGACCCTCTTATTCAGCTCGGAACGCCCTGAACTCCAGCTGAAAAAAATTATAATTTGAGAGAAGATCGAGAGTTTTTATCGCTTGAAATGACGAAAAGGAAAAAGGACAAGGACATCCCTCTGTTGGAGGGGCAAAGGAGTCTGGTGGGATTATTTTCGCCGCCTGCAAAGCGCCTTCCTGTGACGAAAAGAACAAAACACCGCCGCATCTTCCAAGGACCATGCCAGGAGGGGTGTCCCTGGAGAAGTAAAGAGATAGTATAAGGGACTGCGCAATTCAAAATGGTTTAAAATCCTTCATCCGGTTAAATATAGTTAACAAAATACCAATTGTATAGCATTACAGTTCAAGAAAGGGTGGTTTGCGGGGAAAAAATGGTCTTTTCTTCAATTCCTGTATGTTTTCATATCGCAGGGGGGTAAAATCGCAATGTCAGTTTTTTCCAATATCGTGCAGCACTAATGTACACTTCTTTTTTCTCAAGAGTCAGTGTGGGTGATGCACGGTGTGGCTGATGCACAGTGTGGCTGATGCACAGTGTGGCTGATGCACAGTGTGGCCGATGCACAGTGTGGTTAACCTCTGATCGTATGAAAGCAGGAACCACTGAGAAACCAGCTAGAGATGTGGTGGCTTTTGCAATTTCTTCCATTTCAATTGGTCTGATGCGTGCACAAAGAGGAACTATGGGTCTTAGCTGCTTTTGTTTTTGTCCTGCTAGCTTCTGTGTTGAATTCACTCATCATCTTTGTATTCGTTGTAAAACCATCTCGTATGAAATGTGCACCCAAGAATGGAGTGATCGTTGTTTAACGACTGGTCAATTTAACGACTGGTCAATTTAACCTCCATTTAAAAGAAGGAATTAGCTGCCAAACAACTTTAAATGATCACATTTGTTTTGACACTTCTGACATTGTTGTCTACCAGAGGAAGTTATGCATTTACAAAACATATTTAGCAGGAAATGCTTCGTGCAGTTTCTGTTTTGAAGATATTTGTCAGTTGTGGGTGGAGGTGCAGAATTGTCACATTTTGAAGATTTTAGTTTTTTCAAGTCGTCATAAAGCTCACCTGGTTTTCATACCAAAGTGTTTGCGACAACAACAGTACATAAACTCAACCATATGGAGGAACATTGTGAGGCCTATTTGTTGAACTGAGGTCCCCCGCAGTCTAAACATGGACTTTGTTAAGAGTTACTAACCATTCCCAGATGTGCCCTGCTCCACCTTAACACAACACCAGGCTCATTCATTCAGCGTTATATGGGCCTCAGAAGGTCTTAGAGGCAGATCATCTGTTAAGTGTATCAACATATTTGTGTCCTTGGGCAAGACACTTCACCTGAACTTGCTCCTGTGGGTATTGTCCACAGTACATGACCATTGCATGTATGTAATGTGTATTTGTAAAAGCGCTTTGAGCATCTGGAAAAGCGCTATAATAAATGTAAGGAATTATTATTATATTTCACTTTTAATCAGATTAAACAACTCTTTCCCTTGAACGACACCCACCAAAAGCTACCCAGGAGACCCCAGCCCACCTGTTAATGAGACTTTGTTGTGGCTGTGTTTACCTTATCTAACAAACACCTAGTTAAGCTATTAATGCGGTCTTGTAGATTATCAGTGAGTGGCCGTATGGAGAGGAAGTCTCCGGCCCCAGACTTTGCACAGTGTGTTTCCTTAGTTCATTACGCTCACTGCCGTCAATGAACACAGGAAGAAGTAAACAAAGGAGTGGTGACCATAGTCTGCTTCAAACCCCTTATGGTAAAGTTGCTTTTGACTGAGACTCAAGCAAACCCTTAATTAAGGAAAAAGCTGTTTTGTTTACAGTTTAAGAATATTCTTCAAACATGTCTTTGCTCACAGTGGGTCACTGAGAGGTCACAAGCAGAGGATTTTCTTTTACCCTCATTGATATAAACGGGTAGTAGACAAAATCAGCGTATAGGTTTTCTTTAAAGACGACAAGAACAAGAAGATATCAGTTTCAAGATCCAAAGGTTTCATTTCGATAGAGGGTTACATCGAAGTGTCCTTGGGCAAGACACTTAACCCCAAAAATGCTCCCATAGGTGTGTCACGCGTATCGAGTGTAGGCAAGTTGCTTTGGATAAAAGCGTTAAAAAAAATGTACATGTCGTAAAATGCAGTGCTAAGAAAACTATGTGCATGTAAGATAGAAAAAGATAACTCGTAACCCTGTTCAACGAAACAGAAGCACCACTGTTGAGTCGGCGGAGATGTAAGACAGGGAGTGGACTATTTCCAACAAAACTACACTGTGTGTGAGCAGAGGAATTCTTTCTGTGAATTTAAATCAGAGGGAGTGTGGCCCTGGTCTCGGAGGCGTCCTCTCAGACTGCAGATTGAATCAGAGCGCCTCTGACCTGTGAGGCAGGGAACCATGACAAGGAGGCGCTGAAGAGGATTGAGTTTCAGTCGGCTCCTCTCAGCAGCTGTTTAATGAAATTCTTGCTAAAACATTTTGTGCGGGGCCACGAATGACCTCCGATCGCGAGTGTCAAAAGCTGGGTGATGAGTAAATGCATTCGCCAGAAGGAAAGAGCCAACATTTGGTTATAAACAAACTAAATCACCAACTAATTGTTTGTGATGAAGGTCTGTGATTGGTTGGTTGTTAAACAAATCAATGTAAAATGTGCCTACAGCCTTAAACCTTGTATGTCTTTAGAAAGCTAGCAGAGTATGTGAGCTTAGATATTATGTCGTGGTATTGAAATCCCACATGTCCATATTTGAAAGACCACTCTCTCAGTTGCTGTGGTTGTTTTGGAGAGAGCTGCGTCGCTCTGGCTTTTATTAACAAAGGTAGAAATGTAAATGAAAAATGGTGACGCTAATGCTCATCGTCAGAAACATAAAGCATGTGTCGTCTCTGTCCTCCTCGGCCTGACCATACAAAGTCATGATTGGACACGGTGGGCTGCTGCTACTCTAAATATTAGCCTCTCGGGTCTGTCACACACCATAGTTACTGCGTGACGACGGAGGGTGTGAGGGTGTGTGTGTGTGTGTGTGTGTGTGTGTGTGTGTGTGTGTGTGGTGTGTGTGTGTGTGTTGTGTGTGTGTGTGTGTGTGTGTGTGTGTGTGTGTGTGTGTGTGTGTGTGTGTGTGTGTGTGTGTGTTGTGTGTGTGTGTGTGTGTGTGTGTGTGTGTGTGTGTGTGTGTGTGTGTGTGTGTGTGTGTGTGTGTGTGTGTGTGTGTGTGTGTGTGTGTGTGTGTGTGTGTGTGTGTGTGTGTGTGTGTGTGTGTGTGTGGCACAAAAAGGACCTTTATTGCTACTGTGTGGTAAACACAGAAGAGTACTTCCTCTTTTCTGCTGAATTCACCGAGGTTCAGTTTTACCACAGTCCTCTAATGCCTCATCGGTGTGTCTTGCTAGTTGCTACCTATGCTTGCTACCAGCTCTTATCAGCTGTGACTAGCTTTGTGGAAGCAGCGCAGACGGTTATGTCGCACCATTTCTAATGAACCCGTGAAGTCTCATCCTCCAACGGTCGGGCAGCAATACAGCTAACACTCCCTGCAATGAGTAATGTATTGTTTAGTTATTGTTACATCATGTTATACAGTCTTTACTGTCTGTTAACTAAAATACTGATTAACAGACAGAAAAGTGACGAATGATCCGACTTAATACGGCAATAAAGTATAATACTGTATTATTCTTTAAAAGCTAAAAAGGTAGTCTTCATGAAAGACACAATTTCTATTAATCAGTTGTATTCTTTCTCTTCTATTTATCAAAGAGCTGTGGCGATAAAACCAAGTTTAGATAAACATTTTTAAAAAGGCAAATTTTCTGGAGGTGTCCTTTTCAATATTTAATTCAGACTAGATCTTTTTCAAATGTCCAAAGATTCAGACAAGAAATACCAGTGCTTCCCTAATGCCATTATGTTTCACACACAGTAGACCCCCGACACCCCCCATCTGTCAGCTCTGTGTAATGTGCAGCTCTGTGCCGAGCGGTAAACAAAGCTGTACTTCAGGAATGTTGGGGAGGAGCCCTAATAGTGTAAAAAGTCCTTGCAGTTGGTGCTGACTTGAATTATTTTGGCTCATCTAGCTATTGAACATTTTGTCCATCTTACCACAAGTTATACTTCCCGTAACTTGTGTTTTTTAAAGGGATCAAAAGGAAATGTGTTTCTTTCACCCCTGACCAGAAAAGGCACTCTTAACGTCAAATATAAATCCCATTTGGCTGCTTTTTAAGACTTTTACAAACGTTTCCGTCCCCCACTACACTTCAAATCTTTTTGTCTGCCTTTTCACATGCATGTCTCAGCAGTATGATAACTATCACTGAAGCACTTAAGGGGGAAACTCACGTTTTTAAGTTGGCCATTAGGCACTCTTTTCACAGGATGTGGTTGTTTTTGCAGAGGCATGTACCCTATGACCCACAGCACTGCAGCACACACATCACACCTTTTTCCTGAGCAACTACAGAATATACAGCCACCAGTTTTACTCATAGTTAACCGTCAAAGTATAATTATCTTGATGTGCATTGTAAATATAAATCCACTGACCCCTTAGTACTCAAATTAGCCTTTCATATCCAACAGGGAAAGTCTATTCTTGGACACAGCTGTTGACCTCTTTCAACAGTTTTGTGATTTCCTATGTATATGTTACTGGGGCAAGTACACAGGAAGTAGGTCTCAGTTTCTAAGCTTAAGGACAGTGAAGGAAGTGTGTCACCCAAGTGTGGGAAATAGCAGGAAGAGGCATGGAACAGCCTGACCAAATATGGCATCACACACACCCCCCCCCCCTCCCCTAATAGTTTCTTCTCTGCAAGCTTATGACTATTGACTACCCTAGTTTTCTGAAGAAATATTACCAAATAAATGCTGTCCAACTCAACTTTAGACATTTTCCATGCTGCTGTCACACAAAGAATATTTAGCCAGTTTTGGGATTTGAATTATTCCTGTTTTTGGCGTTGTGGCTGTTTGGTAAATGCCTATTGACTCAGCTCAGTGTGGAAGAAATGCATCATGGGACTTCTCAGTAAACCACAGTTATTCTTCTCGTGCTGCATTCTGTAGCATTTCTGAATGTGTGGTCATCTGCTGTTAGACTCATTAGGAATACATCTGGTAAACAACATGAGTGCAGTTATTCTATTTTTTTACGCAACCTTTGATTATCTCGCGTTCAGCGTCTCCTTCTTGTCGAGTTTTGTCTGAAATGCACCGTCAAGATATCCAACTACCTTTACGTAGGCCTGTAACAGCATGAAAGAAAGTAGAAAGTATGTAGGATGGTGGTTTTGAGGACGTGCTGATGGGACTTGCAGCCGAGTGGGCAAATCGAGTGTGGGCACATCGTTCCTCCATATTTGGACAAGGCAAAAGGAGTCGCTCCTCCTCTCTGCTTCTTAACACTGACTGCTATTTCCCCTCAATGTCAGGAAACAGCTTTAACAACACACGACATGATGGTGTTAGTAAGACGAGATCAAAAAGCATATCTAACTTAAATGTATTCACCCTGGTGGTATCATCAAAACAACTGCAGTGTCCCTTAAAGCTAAATAATACATATTTCTGGAACTACAGAAAGTTCATTCAAATGAGTTTTAATGCAGGAAAACCAAAGGCTTCAATATTCGCAATCTTGTTATAGTCATAGTACATTTAAAATACTAACTATCTATGTTCTAGAATCCATGATAACCTTCTTTCATGTTCATTTACCACTTGGTAGGAGAATAGTTTATTTATAATTTGCGAACTAACATGCAGTGTTTCCGTTTGAAGAAAATCTTCAATTTACCGGACAAATGGGAAATACTCTGATCAAATATTATCTGTGTTTAAAATTGATAAAGCTTTAAAAAGAATGACATTGTCAAGAATGTAGATTTATGTTTTATTTAAATTATTACTGAGAAATTCAAGCACACTTTAAATTGTGCTTCGGGCAATCACAGGAGACGTTTCCATTTGCCGTACTTCTTCAGACTTCTCCGGTCAAAGTCTGGTAAATACTGCTTATATAAAGACTAGCTTAAAGCTGATGTTCTTTATCCCAAAAGAAAACACTATTTTCTTCCTTTTCTCATTGATTTGTTAGGGCCCTCTTTTTTTAAATATATCTGTCGCATTAAACCTCTGCGGCCGCATCAAGTTCACGTGACTTAAACATTCATAACACCCTTTTTCCTCATTGTTCCCCGTCTCTGACTCTAGTGACGAAGAAGTCTGATCTATTTCTTCACCGTTTGTTTTAACACCGAGGTATTGTTTCTTTGTTACAGATGGATCTGCGGCTTCTTTTAATAGCAGCGTTATCGGCGGTCCTCAGTGGCAGCTGGGCGCAGCAAGGTGAGAACAAAGAAGTTTGAATCCTGCTCTCTTTCTCTTATCTTTACTGTTAAATATTAGCTGCATGTTTTCCAGCTGTTTAAAGACACCCGTGCAATACTGTCTCCTTTGTATTTAAAATTAGACTACTTCTTTATTATAACTATCGTCGACGCTTTTATCCTCCACACATTTTGTACTTCTTCATTCATGGTTTTATGGCTCTGGGTTCTGTTGGCTTCTTTTTACGAGGTGAAGTCATCGCTTGGTGAGCGGCCCAGAGCTTCTCTCAGCATGACTCAATGCTCTCAAATGGGGAGGAGGTTGTGTCCTGCAGCCCGAAAACCAAAGCTGTTTTTAGTTAGTGAACTAATGGAAACATTCTTGGTTGTCATGTTGGCTAAGAGGAACCCGTGTTTTGTCTTTCAGAGGGAAGCGTATGCATCAAAGCCAACGCTCAGTCCTGTGGGGACTGTATCCAGGTCGCTGAGTCGTGTGGATGGTGCGGAGATGAAGTGAGTTCAATCAATTCATCTGCTACCAAGGTGTTTTATCATATGAACGGTAGCTCAAGTCCAACCAAGGCTTCATTTCGTCCCCTCGTTCCCCTGCATTTCCTGTCCGTCTCTCTCACTAAATAAAGCACAAACAGTCTTGAACAAAATACAATTAAGTTGTCTAGAATTTGTAATAACTGTGGGTGTGGCATATACGCCATTTATGGTTTATGTGGCAGCGTTGATTAATGGTTAACTTTCCCAAAAATGTCTAACTAACACAGCTGGGAGTCATCATCTTGTGCCTTTTGAGGCGCTTTCACACCGCAGTACTTTTCCCACAAAGGTTCATCAGAACTTAGTTCATGAGAACTCTTCAGTTCTCATGAACTAAGTTCAGATCACGTTCACACCGGAATAAGTTCCTGGGGAAGGGTTAGGCAAACAAAGCCGCTGACGTCACTTCGTCTTCTTCTGCTTTGGGTTTACTGGCAGGCCGCAAACCACTTCACGGCGTATACTGCCGCCCAAAGTCGCCGGCCGGAAGTCCCCGGAGTTGGGGACTGGCTTCAGTAGAAGCTGCTGGGAGTCCCAGCAGCTTCTACTGAAGCCTTCCGAGTAAATCGTCAGAACGCCGACACCTCCTCATCTCCACCACTCCCATGTTTTCTTTTGTGTTGCCATAAGTTAGTCTCTCTGTGTTTCTGCGCTGGGCTAATGCTAATAATGCTAATGCGAGGATAATAAAATGGCGGCTTCACAACACTTTTTGAGAGTTTTACGGGGCGTGGTTTGTAATCCGCCCAGCCAATCAGACATGGGAACCTTTTTCTCCCACGAAAGTCCCTGCTCTCTAGCAGGGACTGAAAAGGGAGTAAAAAAGTTCTCATGAACTAATTTAGTTCCTGGGGCTTTTTGGTGTGAACGCGACATTTCGGAACTAAAGTGGGAAAAGTACTGCGGTGTGAAAGCGCCTCTTTACATAATACAATAAATATAAATGAAGTGTTTTTACTGTCACCTTTGCCAGCTTTTCCAAATGTCTGCATGCAACAGGCCGGAGTCACAGTGTGTTATTTAATACAAACAAATGCAATCCAAATATACTATGATTCAATACAATGTGTTTCATAATTATCATTTTGAAAAAGGAGCAAGGGTTTGAAGGTAAGAGAAAAGGTTGTCCTTGTTTCCTAAAATACATTTTTGCAATATTTAAATGTGTATTTATTTATATGCATCTGCACAATAAGTAAATGCTTCGTTCTTTGTCTTGCCGTTCTCCCAAAGTGAGTAATCCCTGACTCGTCCATTAATCGTAAACAGGAGCTGCTTCTTGTCTCACAGTGGAAACTTCACCTGGATAATCCTCGTTACTTACAGTAGACGTTGTGTGTACCCAGAGTCAACAGACCACAAATGTATGTTTGCTCCTTCACAGCTAGAGCTTATCTATCAGTGTGGCTGCTACAAAGTGCAGGACAAATTTAATGAATGTTTTGTATGTCATGCTGTGCCACACATTTCTGCATCTTTGCAAAGCTACTCGAGGAGCATGAGGTTCACATGGATCAGTGTAAATGGGCACTAGATGTGTATCATGGTTACACTTTGAGAGTATGAGCCCTTGCTTTGTAACAATAACATCAAACATTAGTAATCAATATGAAATTGATGGTCAGTAACAAGGCTATTTAATCCGGTGGTATCGGCAGCAGCAGATAATTGAAAATGCAACCTGTTTGTTTCCCTATCACATGATTTACCTTCTCCAAATATGATCTGAAAGCTTCAGTTGTCATCCCCTCATATCATAAACCAAGTAATGGTGTACAAAAATGTACTTGTTTATCCAAATCAGTGATACTTAATAGGTCAGTCTAGCCTTGTGAGTCAGTACTTTGAGTCTATTGGTGATAACAACAACATCTCTCTGGTTTCGAGGTATTTTTCACATTTTTCATTTTTCAAGACACTGCTGCATTCCTGATCATTCTTGCCAGTATGTGTCTGTCATGCTGACTTATATCCTACCCAGACATTGTGAAATAACACCATGACTGCATTTTTTAAGTGTTTGATTGCTGAAGAGGATATATCAAGTACATTTGGTTTAGTCTTTGGAGAGTCGGAGGACATGTGATGTTTAACACCACTGAGAAACAACACTTGAATACTTAACACCTCTCTATATTAACTTCTCCTTTGTACAAAACATTGTGTATACACCCTAATAATACCCTAATATTCTACAGAACCATAAGTGTTTCAAAGTGTTTCGACTACAGATGATCTGGATAGCGTCCACTAAATGTAATATAATGAACGGCAGAATGCAGGGGGAAGAAGAATGCTTCTGTGGGTCATGGGGTTTTAATAGAATTGGGTCAAAGCACTATTTTAGTTTTGACTGAGTTCTTTGTCTCAGTTTCTCCGTGGCTCTGCCCACAGGAATATCATGTGCATCCAATCTATATTCTCAGCCAGGCGGTCATCTGTTTCTCCTCTTCTCATGCTGCCAGGGAACAATGGCCTAGTAAACAGACAGCAGGGTATCATGGATTGACTCTTTGATTTAATGTCAGAGATCCATACAATTGTGTCTGCAGCAATTACACTCCCAGATGTCACAAAAACAACTGTTCTAGTTTCTATGTCTGATTTTACAACATCTTGTTTTACATGTTCTGTTGCTCCTGTAACATGTTGTAATGTTGTCAACATGTTTCTTCATGCCCTTCCCACCAAGACACATTCTTCTTTATTTACGGGAACTTCCCAGATGACTCCTCTCATGCATCACTGATGAAAATGAGCTTATACAGTGGTGCTTGGTAAATGTGTGTTAAATGTAAATATGTCTTGTTATTATACCACAACACTGCCTTTGTATGACTCATTGTGTGTAAGTGTAGCCTGATACTTGGAGAACATCTTGCTATCTGCTGTCTGTGAAAGAAGTAGTTAGAATATTAATCTAGAACTCATTTACTCACAAAAACCTCTCTCCTTTTCCACAGAACTTCCTCACTGTGGGTGAGTCCAAGTCGGCCCGCTGCGATGATCTGGAGTCCCTGAAGAAGAGAAATTGTGCCGTGACCAAAATTGAGAACCCACGTGGCGGCATCAACATCGACAAAGACAAACCGGTCACCAACCGTAAGAAGGACGTGGCAGAGAAACTGAAGCCGGAGCAGATCACCCAGATCCAGCCGCAGAAACTCACCCTCACTCTCCGATCTGGTAAATATTAAACTCCCGGAGACAGATCTGTGAATGTGTTGCAAAAGCAGGCTGGAAATATGTGTTTTATTTATGTAGGTAGTTTAACGGTAGGTCCACGCGGTCGCGTCACTTTGCCTCCGTTGCTTGTGTCGAAAGTTGAGAAAAGTTCAACTTTTCAAGCGTTGACGGAAGCGTCAGCCAATCAAATCATATGCCAGTACAAGCGCTAGCCAATCAAACCGCGTGCTTTTTTGTCCGGGGCGGGAGATTAATGTGATTGGTTGTTGGTCGCGCGCTTAGACACGCCCACCGGAAGCTTCAATGCGACGGAACCGTGTGGACGTACCGTAACAGTCTATGGTATACGGGCATACTAATGTCGACCAGCTTCGAAGCAAAACCAGAAGTCATTAATTCTGTGTAAAATAAGTTTTGAAAATCACTAAATAAAGAGAAGTTTGAATTATCAGGAGTAGCACTTATAGAAAGACCTTTATGGATTGTCATGGCAGCAGTGAAACACAGGATATGACACATAAAAGTTCACTCAAGTGTAATTAGAGTAATATAAGAATAAACATGTAAAAAACAGTATGAATATAAATAACTAAATGAATGTAAAAAAACTCGTCTTACACTTTCAGTTGTCCATGTCAGGTCTAGCATTAACAGGAAAAGGTGATGAACAGCAACAACCTGTCGTCAACACCTCTTTAATTTCCTTAAAAGCTATCATTTGTTTTCCCTTCAGGTGAGCCCCAGACCTTCGATCTGAAATTCAAGCGTGCGGAGGATTACCCCATCGACCTGTATTACCTTATGGACCTCTCCTTCTCCATGAAGGACGATTTGGAAAACGTGAAGAACCTCGGCACCGACCTCATGAGGGAAATGCAGGGGATCACCTCAGATTTCAGGATTGGTGAGAAAAACTCCCAATAAAGACATCCTTATAATATCTGGAATAAAAGCATTTTTAATATATTATATCTGACTTACATCAGGGAAGAAAAAGGGTCTTCTGTGGGGCAAGGCAAGTTTATTTATATAGCTCTTTTCACCACAAGGCAGTTCAAAGTGCTTTACAAAAATGAAAGACATTAAGAGCATAAAACACATTGGAAACATTAAATAGCAAAGATAATAAAACGTGAATAACACGGGTTCATAAATAAAAGTTACAGTGCCGTGTAAGATGTGAATAGTTCAATTAAAAGCAGCGGCAAAAAGAAAAGTCTTCAGCCTGGATTTAAAAGTAGTGAGAGTTGCAGCGGACCTGCAGGTTTCTGGGAGTTTATTCCAGATATCTGACAATACCCCTAACCAAATTCTCACGTTCCTCTACCCCGAGTCTTCACGTGAAATTAATCAGGGTTCCTACGGTCATTAAAAACCTGGAAAAGTCATGGAAATTCAAAATGCTAATTCCAGTATTTTTCCCAAAGTTTTGGAAAAGTCATGGAAATGTAACTAAAGTTGCATCAAATATAATTTATATTTTATATAATCGCCGAAATAGTAATACTATAACGATAATACATACTGTATAGTAATGAAACGTAAAATGGCATTTAACTGTCGAGGTATTTAGTTGGTGAGAGATTTGTACAACCACGCCCTCGACAGTTGCTTTAGCGTGTAGGAGCTAGTAAGCCTACTATTTGATTTGTTTTAGATCGGCACGACATGTTTCAGATGCAGACCTTAATTTCCTGTTCCATGTTAAAATAAACAATTTTCAGTGGAACCGCTGAGAAAGAGTCATTTCTTTGGTCATGGAAAATTAGGTAAAGGTCATGGAAAAAAAAAAAAGTCATTGAAAATCATTGGTGAAAAAGTGTATGAACCCTGATTCTAGTTATTTTGACAGTTTTCTAACCTCTGCATTAGCTTTCGTTCAAAGCAGCATTTCATTTTTGACTTTGTATCTCTAAATTCTGTACTGATACAAAGATTCTTCTCCTTTTTTAGGTTTCGGCTCATTTGTGGAGAAGACGGTGATGCCTTACATTAGCACCACGCCTGCCCGGCTCATCAACCCCTGCACGGGGAACCAGAACTGCACCAGCCCCTTCAGCTACAAGAACGTCCTGAAGCTGACGGACAAAGGAGACGAGTTCAACAACCTGGTCAGTCAGCAGCAGATCTCAGGAAACCTGGACTCTCCGGAGGGCGGCTTCGACGCCATCATGCAGGTGGCCGTCTGTGAGGTGAGGAGGGAGATATTTAGACCTACTGCTCTGTATCTAGACAAAAGTGTCCTGCTAAAGGTCACCTATCATGCAAAATCCACTTCTTCATGTCTTCTCTACATCAACAATGGCCCCTCTTCTTCATGTCTCTTCTACATCAACATGTGTCCCCTCTTCTTCATGTCTCTTCTACATCAACAATGGCCCCTCTTCTTCATGTCTCTTCTACATCAACATGTGTCCCCTCTGTGGAAAGAGACTCTGGAAGTTTCAGGAACAAAGATTCTCTCTCTTTTTGATCCATTTCTATAAAAACCTGTCTGAAAATGAGCTGATCAGATTTTGGCCACTTTATGATGTCATAACGATGTTTTGTCTTGAGTAACCATTAGCCAATCACCAACCAAGGTAACCCCCCCCCCACACCTTATCACCTGAATCTCCTCCTAGAGCACCATTGAGTTCTTTGTAACCAAATGTCTCTCAGAGGGGCGTGGGGAGGGGCTCCTTATTTTCATCTAAAGTAACAGACAGAGAATCAGCACTTTGGAAACAGGGCTGAAACAGAGGGGATTATGGGTAATGCTGCAATGATCTGTTTGGTGTTTGGAGCCAAACACTTCAGAGACATGTTCTGTATATATCTGAGACCTGTAATATATTGATGAAGAACACTAAAATAGGTTTATAATATTAATGCGAGATCTCTCTGTGTTTGTCTTCCCAGAATCAGATCGGCTGGAGGAACGTGACCCGCCTGCTGGTGTTCTCCACCGACGCTGGGTTCCACTTCGCTGGAGACGGAAAACTGGGCGGCATTGTCCTGCCCAACGACGGGAAGTGTCACCTGGAGAACAACATGTACACCATGAGTCACTACTATGTACGTCATTTATTTAATATGCAGACTGTATCCAGGGAGACACAACTGAGCATGTGTGCAGTTTTTAGATTTCACTGATTGCCTCTTCTTGATTTTAAAAGTTGTTTCTCACATGAGGCAAGGCAAGTTTATTTATGTAGCACATTTCAACAACATGCAATTACAAAAAACATTAAAAAGCATTAAGACAAAGTGCAAAAGGAACAACATGTCCAGGTGCATTTTGAATAGATTAAAAAACATTCATTAAAATGCCAAAGAACACAAATTAAACCGGCTAAAATAGAATAAGGCGGGTATGCAATACAAGTTACATTGTAGTTTAATATAAGAAAAGTTATTTCATTAAGTAGTAGTAGATTGATGGAGCATAGTAACTGACCGCTGCTTCTCCATGGTAGCTGAATTCTGCTTTAATTTATGTGTGTGTTTATCTTTGACAGGATTACCCCTCCATCGCCCATTTGGTCCAGAAGCTGAGCGATCACAACATCCAGACCATCTTCGCCGTCACTGAGGAGTTCCAGCCCGTCTACAAGGTAAACGTTGTTCTCAGTGCAAACAGGTAAAGCTAGCCTCTTCCATTGAACATGTTTGTAATTCTGTTCTTACCTTGTGTCTCAATCAGGAGCTGAAGAATCTCATTCCTAAATCCGCTGTCGGCACGCTGTCCTCCAACTCCAGCAACGTGATCAAACTCATTATTGATGCTTACAATGTGAGTCAAACTGCACCAGCTTCACATCGGACTTTCACAGGCATTGAGACATACCTTTGGGATTTAGATTTGACTTTCTTTCCTCATTTGGAGATCCTTCTTAAAGATGTTTAGGCTATATAATTGTATACGAAAAATCATCACAAATTGGTCCTGTACTTGCTTATGTAAAACAAATAATCAAAGTTAAAGGTCCCATGTCATGGCGATTTCTACTGATCATAATTCCATTGTTGAGGTCGACTAGAATAGATTTATATTGTGCAATTTTCCAAACTCACATTGGTTTCTCAAACAGCATCTCTGTATAGTCTGTGTATTCACTCTCTGTCCTAAACGGCTTGTTGGAGCTCCTGCCCCCCCCCTCCCTGTGAGCCCAGTGGCCGTCTGCGAGACAGCGAGACACAGCGAAACCCAGCCCGAAACACACACACACACACACACACACACCCGCAGCCTGGCTGGGAGTTTGTGTGTGTGCTCACTGCTCAGGCTGAGTTCCGCGGTGTCTCGCTGTCTCGCCGACCCCACACCAGTGAGCCGGCTCACACTGTCCCGCTCCTCGCAGCAGCGAGCCTCGCAACGTTCCACCGAATGCGTGTGTGTGAGGAAGTCCGCGGATTGGTCCAAACGTAACGGCTCCGCGGACGTAACTATACCCAAATACGTCACTATACCCAAGAAGTAAACAATGGAAAAAGAGAAATGTCCAACGAGGCGTTCTGGGGCAGCACAGACAGGTCTTCTCTGTGTTAGAGTTTGACTCGCTACAGGGTGTACTTTGAGGGTTTGTGACTCTGCAGACCGTTTACATGCAGAAAAACCTTCATAACACAAGGGGACGGGTAATAACCGGAACAGCATGACTAGGGTTGGGAACCGAAACTCGGTTCCAGATGAGAACCGATAAGAAAATGCCGGGTACCGGGTACCCATACAAAATACACAATTTCGGTTCTGCTTAACGGTTCCTAAACGCGGTAGACCCTGTATTCCAGCGGGTCCGTCTGCACCGCGGTGCTGCGGCGACCCGGTGGAATACAGGGCGGACCTGGAGAATCACAGAACGGCCGGTCGTCAGCGGGTCGTTGACGGCCGGCTCGGTACGCTGACGGCCGGCACCGCCCTTCATTTTTTTAAACGGCATCATATACATTGCGCTGACAGGCGACAGAGGTCCACAGTTGCCCCGCAGCGATGCTCCCCCGCCCTCCCGTAGACATTTCAGGAGCTCAGTCACTTCATAACACCAAAGATGGGTCGCGGTAAACGCTCTGAAGTGAGGCTCCACTACACTAAAAAAGAAAAAGAAAAGGCAAAGTGTAATGCCTGTTAATAGCTTGCCACAGGCATAGCTCAGTTAAAATAAAGCACAGCTATTGTGCAATACATTTGTATTGCATGTATATTTTTTAGTAACAATTTCAGTTAAAGCTTTTAAGAATAAATATATTTTTGTTATCTAAACGTTTGACCTCTTTATTTTACAATTTTGGAATCGAAACGGGGAATCGATAAGAACCGGAATCGAATCGATACATTTCAAACGATACCCATCCCTAAGCATGACATGGGCCCTTTAAGACACCACTTCTGTATCTTCAACTCCTGTACAGTAAATACTATGCAAACATTCAGGTTACATGAATGTTGTCCATCTTACCAAATCACTCAAACTTTCAAGTTTCAAGACTTTCAAGGCTTTTATTGTCATGTGTGCATAGCTACAGTGTAGTTATGACAATGAAATGCTTAGGCTCCTCCAACAGAGCAACACAATACAAATTATAAAAGTGCAATAAAATATAATAGTACAGTTAAGCCTTAGCCACGACACTCCTTCACATACTGTATGTGTTAGTGAGGCCAAGCATTGTAAAATCTCCTGCCTATAAGAAGCTGTGTTTGGAAATGGAATAATCGTGTCTGTTGATCTACATTGTGTCTGCACTGGAGTCTGTAGTGATTGTTTTTATTGTATTTTTTGGCAGTCTTTGTCGTCTGAAGTCATTCTGGAAAATGGCCGTCTGCCAGAAGGAGTTACCATCACATACAAATCCATCTGCAAGAACGGTGTGGAGGGAACAGGGGAGAACGGCAGGAAGTGCTCCAACATCTCCATCGGAGACGAGGTACAGACCTTCCTTTGGCTGCAAAATGTGTATATTAGATGTACCCTATTACATTTTATTTTATGATGTAATCATCCACATTTTTCATTTAAATCTTGTTCTAAATCCTAGCCTAATCCCTGTATTCCCCGGTTTGAACAGAATGAACAAACTTGCCTACATTTGAACATTGGTTTAGAAATCTAATATTACGAAAAAACCTGTCTTTAACATATTAACTCATGGAGGATCTCAAATATCAGAGTGTGGAAAACATTGCCAACACAAGGGCTGTTGGATCTCAATAATCAGCTGCAGTGTTACTTTAAAGTCTGGATGTCCTGTGTCTGGGGTCTAAACTGTCCTTTGTGCTTCCTCATGGGGGAACTGGCTGTTCTAAGTTTAGAAAAAGGGGGAAAAACATGCTTTAATTCAAAAGAAACAATAAATGAGAAAAAAATCAAATGATCTGAGTCATGTCTGGAAGTCGGGACACTTAGCTTCAAAGCCTTTAATAGTTATAATGATTCTATAAACTCTCCTCTGGCTTCCAGGTGTCTTTCAAGATTTCCATCGAGTCCCAGAAGTGTCCATCGAACGGAAAGCCTGAGGTGATTAAAATCAAACCGCTGGGCTTCACCGAGGAGGTGGAGGTGGTTCTGAACTTCATCTGCGACTGTCAGTGCGCCGCTGAAGGAGAGCCTGACAGCGACAAGTGCTACGAGGGCAACGGGACCTTCGAGTGCGGAGCCTGCAAGTCAGTATTCAGACAAAACATTCACTGGATCGCTGCTGCTTTGTTTGAGAGTGTTTCCAAACACAGCTGTACTTCTTTAACCAGAAAGGAGAGCTGCTTATTAGAAAACACCAGGTGCTGCGATGTGTTTTATCAAAGCTGTTGGATTCTGGGCTTTAATAGCACATGGTGGATCAATAATGAGGGAGATATGTGTTTTCACACCCAAATGATCAAACCTATAGGTTGAGCCCAGGGTTCTCATTCTCACATTATCATGCTTTTTTTGTATTTGATGAATTATGCTCTGCTTATAATGTATGACTATTGTTAACACCAGTGGTAGAAAGTATTTCAAGTGCATTTAATCAAGTACCGTACATTTTGAGGTTTTCTATAGTATTTCCTATATATACTTCTACTCCACTACAACCTGGAAGGAAATATTGTACTTGTTACTAACAAAATGAACTGTAGTTACTTTACAGCAGGGCTATTCAATTGGAGGCCCGAGTGCCTTTATTCCAGAGAGGGTGTTAAATTGAGAGATAGAGGGGAAGACATTGCCTGAAAACTTCGGCGGGCTCTGGTTTCGAACCCACCTACTAGCTACTGTAGTGACAACTCACCTACTAGCTACTGTAGTGAGAACCCACCTACTAGCTACTGTAGTGACAACCCACCTACTAGCTACTGTAGTGACAACCCACCTACTAGCTACTGTAGTGACAACCCACCTACTAGCTACTGTAGTGACAACTCGCCTACTAGCTACTGTAGTGACAACTCACCTACTAGCTACTGTAGTGACAACCCACCTACTAGCTACTGTAGTGACAACTCACCTACTAGCTACTGTAGTGACAACCCACCTACTAGCTACTGTAGTGACAACCCACCTACTAGCTACTGTAGTGACAACCCACCTACTAGCTACTGTAGTGACAACCCACCTACTAGCTACTGTAGTGACAACCCACCTACTAGCTACTGTAGTGACAACCCACCTACTAGCTACTGTAGTGACAACCCACCTACTAGCTACTGTAGTGACAACTCACCTACTAGCTACTGTAGTGACAACCCACCTACTAGCTACTGTAGTGACAACCCACCTACTAGCTACTGTAGTGACAACTCACCTACTAGCTACTGTAGTGACAACTCACCTACTAGCTACTGTAGTGACAACTCACCTACTAGCTACTGTAGTGACAACTCACCTACTAGCTACTGTAGTGACAACTCACCTACTAGCTACTGTAGTGACAACTCACCTACTAGCTACTGTAGTGACAACTCACCTACTAGCTACTGTAGTGACAACTCACCTACTAGCTACTGTAGTGACAACTCGCCTACTAGCTACTGTAGTGACAACCCGCCTACTAGCTACTGTAGTGACAACTCGCTTACTAGCTACTGTAGTGACAACTCGCCTACTAGCTACTGTAGTGACAACTCGCCTACTAGCTACTGTAGTGACAACTCACCTATTAGCTACTGTAGTGACAACTCACCTACTAGCTACTGTAGTGACAACTCGCCTACTAGCTACTGTAGTGACAACTCGCCTACTAGCTACTGTAGTGACAACTCGCCTACTAGCTACTGTAGTGACAACTCGCCTACTAGCTAGTGTAGTGACAACTCGCCTACTAGCTACTGTAGTGACAACTCGCCTACTAGCTACTGTAGTGACAACTCACCTACTAGCTACTGTAGTGACAACTCACCTACTAGCTACTGTAGTGACAACCCACCTACTAGCTACTGTAGTGACAACCCACCTACTAGCTACTGTAGAGACAACCCACCTACTAGCTACTGTAGTGACAACTCCTGTCATTTATTGCATCTCTGTGTGAATTATTAGGTCATTTCACCTAAATTAAATCAAATTAAATGATGTCAGGGAGGCTGTAGCTCATTGGATAGTGTGCTGGACTTCGAATCAGGGGATGGCAAGTTCAAACCCCACTGCAGCCAGCATGTCGTTGTGTCCCTGAGACACTTCACCCCAAGTTGCTCCTGTGGGGATTGTCCACAGTATTGAGTATGTAAGTCGCTTTGGATAAAAGCGTCTAACAACTGACATGACATGTTGATGGTTAAATTAGCTTCACATGTAGGCCTACTGAGTTCTGAACTTGCCATTTAGATCTATAAAGGCCTTGGGGCTATGTTGTTTGATTTAATTAAACACAATATATGCACTCCACTATGCTCTTGTAGTATTTACTGTATCGGAAGCTCTTAATATGATTGTTCATATTTCAAGCCATCTTTTTCCCGGCCCCTTGCTTTGGATCATCAACCGGCCCCCATTCCAAACTAATTGAACAGGTTCATGTTAATAATTACAATAAATATTTGACAAATTAATTATGACATTCTATTATGGACTAAGAAACATGTAAGACATTGTTAAAGAACACTTCACCTTAACAAGCTGCAAAATAAATAGATATACATGTTATTGGATCACTTATTAAAATCCTCTGATAATATGTATATTTTTCAAAAATGTGCCATTTTGCATAATGAGTACTTTTAGTTTTGGTACTTTACAGTTACTATATTTTGTTGCTAGTTGTTTTACATAAGTAGAATTGTTGAACTGCAAACTTTTACACGTAACAAAGTATTAATTCTCCGTGGTACTTTTACTAAGATCTGAGTACTTGTTCCTCCTCTGATTGAGCTCTGTTCTCCTGTGTCAGGTGTAATGACGGGCGTATCGGGCGTCTCTGCGAGTGCAGCAAGGACGAGGTGCGGACAGAGGATCTGGATGCTAACTGTCGAAAGGACAACGGTACGGACATCTGCAGCAACAACGGAGACTGTGTCTGCGGCACATGCGAATGCAAGAAGCGAGAGAACCCTGCAGAGATCTACAGCGGGAAGTACTGCGAGTGCGACAACTTCAACTGCGACCGCTCCAACAACAAGCTCTGCGGAGGTGAGGCTTGTAGAAATAGAGTTATTGAGACTGAAACCGTTCTCACTGTAAACTCTTTATTTTATGTTACCTTTATTTAACCAGGATTATCAAATCAAAATGTATTATAGCCCCAACTCACAAGAAGTGAGAGAAAGACAAAAGCAAAATACAAACGTCATAGCATAACAATTATAAAAACATTATACATCAACATAAGTATTGCCATGTGATAAAAGCATGGGACTCAAGTGATGCTAATGTTGATGGAAGCTAGTTTACAAGGAAGACAGATGCGAAGAGATGGGTTTTCAGTTTGCTTTTGAAGGATAGGTCTCATTGAGATTTAAAAAAACTCTTTTTCAAGAGAGGCCTGGTAGTTCCGGCTAACGGGTACGGTTTCACAGTTTTCTGGCTCTCCAAAATCCAGGTTCTTTCCGGGCCAACAACCGGGCTGAGCATGCTAAACTAGTGAGAGAATCGCTGGCAATGGGGCTACAACTACAACAAAATGAACATATTTGACCGTGATTTAATTGTAATACACGTTTCTAAATGATGCCGAAGTAACAACATACTGATACCGGTTAGTAAAAACCATGAATTAATGCTTTGACAAGTCTGCAGACAGACGGCAGGCGAAACAACTTTTAAAATGTGTGTTTTCTGAATGGAGTTTGGCTAAGCTAACGTTGTATATGCTCCGACCGTCCACACTCACAACAACGGCTTACAGACATAAATAAACCAGCGACTGTATTCGCCATGACACAGGCAGTCTGTGGTTTGTACTTGTTTAACTTTTGTCTAGTTTCTGAACAGATATGAGGAGCTGTGATCTCTGAGTGCTAAGAGCTAACGGCTGTGTTGTTTTTGTGTTTCGCATTGAAGATGACGTCACGGCTCCGCCTACACTGCGTTACCATAGTTACTGACCCAGTTCCTAAACTGTAATGGAAACGCAGCATAAAGTGAGCCAGACCTACCAAGGCCTAACTATACCGTACTAAGCCGTGCGAGGCCAAGCAGTGGAAATGCGCCATTAGAGAGGCTTTGAGTTTGTTTAAAGAAAGCAGCTCTCTGAGTTTCAGCTCAAAAACCCACAGCTCTCCGTAGGGTTTCATTTATTGTGTTGGCAGCTCATTCCTTAAAACAGGAGGCTCAGATTGCTTATAATATATATATCATTTAATCTTTTATGATTCGTATGATGTTTTAATGCTTTGTCAAACACTTTGTGACTATGTCTGGGAAGCGCTTTATAAATAAATATTGCTTACTTACTTCCCCAGGACACGGCCACTGTGAGTGCAGGAAGTGCATCTGTGACGCCAACTACACCGGCAGCGCCTGCGACTGCTCGCTGGAGACGGCCACCTGCCTCGCCAAGAACGGGCAGATCTGTAACGGCCGCGGCACGTGTGAGTGTGGAATCTGCAAATGCACCAACCCCAAGTTCCAGGGTCCTACCTGCGAGATCTGCCCCACCTGCCCCGGGGTCTGCGCCGAGCACAAGTGAGTCTGGAGCTAGAATGCCGAGCTCGACATTGTGACATCTTAAAATATAGTATTCCCACTGGTCACAGATTATGAAATAACATGTATGTTTAGAGGTTTTATTCCAGACAGAGACTCGTAAATTGTGCTAAAAATTCTGAGGATTTTAACTGGCAGCCAGGAAAGAGCCACACAGAACTTCACTTTACAGAGCCATAACAATAAATATGTCTTACCTTTGATGTTTTGTGATCAAAAGTTGTGTTCAAGGGCATAAAAACGCTGCTGAAGGTTAATCCAATGTCTCTGTCACTTTGAAATGATTACTGATAATCCATTATTACATTTATCGGCAATAAACGGCATATATTGTTGAGCAGGCTGGGGCGTCTGCTTTAGAGCGTGCTGTGTCAGTCATTTTAACTGACCAATGGTAATGTTTACATGGATGTATGAACTGCCCCTCGATTCTATTGGCTCTAACGGTTACAAAGAGGTGTCAATCACCTGATTTGACCAATGGGTTCCAGAGATAGGGCTCCGCGTAATGTAAAAAATAGTATTTGTAAATATAGATTTGAGGTAAGTTACAGATGCGTGACAGTAACATTTAATTACATGGTGTGAACATTCTTTGAAACAGAATTACTGCCTCAATGTTTGGACATTACATTTACAGGGAATATAGTTGAATACATTATAAGGACAATTAAATGTAATGTTTTTAATTTCTGGTATCATGACCTGAGAGTCTCTAAATGATAGGCTACATGTCTGCCTCTGAGTTCCTACAAAGATGTGTCTCTACATCTACCAATGTGTAATAATAGTAATAATAATAGATTACATTTGTATAACGCCTTTCAAGGGACCAAAGGCCCATGGTGCACAAACAAACAAAAGGGGCAAATAATAATAAATGAAATAAATAGCAGTAGGAGTGGAAGCAGGGAGACTGTGATGGGTTAGAGGTCAAAGGCCATGGTGAACAGGGACTAATGAATATATAAAACACACAGTAAATGAACCCTTCTTCCTCGCCTTCAGAGACTGCGTGCAGTGCCGAGCGTTCGAGGCCGGAGAGAAGAAGGACACGTGTGAGCACGACTGCAGCTACTTCCAGCTGATCAAAGTGAAGGACCGCGAGAAGATGCCCCAGCCCACCGACCAGAGCTTCCCCCTGACCCACTGCAAGGAGCGCGACGCCAACGACTGCTGGTTCTACTACACCTACGCCATCAGGAACGACACCAAGGAGGTCTACGTGGTGGAGACGCTGGGTACGGTTAGACTGCTGCATTCAAGGCTTTTATTGTCATGTGTGCAAACCTACAGCGTAGATATGACAATGGAAATCTGAGGTCACAGGCTCCTCCAACAGTGCAACACAACAAAACAGATAACATAGTGCAAGTAAATACAAATACAATACAATGTAATAGATAGTAGTGCAGAATAGTCCATATACAAGTAATTGGAATATTGATATATATAAGATGAATGTTTATGATGCTGTTTGGTTGCATAGTTATTCTACAAGCTATCTCTGTAGTAGTTTGTATTGTGGGTAACAATCCTGCTCATGGTTCAGCATAAAAAGGCAAGGAAGAGAACTAATAGAGTTTAAAATGATTAAGTATAATAGGGGACCTTTTTAAGACAATTTGTATGAATGTTAGCTTTGACTTTGACTTCATGTTGTTTCCCCCCCCCCCTCAGAGTGCCCTGCCGGCCCTGACATCATCCCCATCGTGGCCGGCGTGGTGGCGGGCATCGTGCTGATCGGCCTCGCCCTGCTGCTCATCTGGAAGCTGCTCATGATCATCCACGACCGCCGAGAGTTCGCCAAGTTCGAGAAGGAGAAGATGAACGCCAAGTGGGACACGGTGAGTCAGCCACACACGAGACAAAAGTCGAGGACATGTCAAACACCTGGAGCTTTTCAGCGAGCGTCTTTTCAGCTTTTACATAAGAGTGCTGCAGGGACGAGCAGAAGCTAGCGTCACACTAATGAAGCTCAGCTGGAAGCATATTCCAATGTCTGATGGCCGTGAAATCTCAATCTTTATTTATTTATGTAGCACATTTAAAACCACCTCAGTTGACCAAAGTGCTGTACAGGGAATAAATAAGATCAGAAGTACTTTATTGATCCCAATTTGGGACATTTTTGTTTTGCAGCAGCATAAAAAGACATAGCATTGTACAATAAGAATTAAAGGACTAGAAATAAACAAGAAAGTAGAAAATATACACATCAGCGTTATGGTTGCACTCAAAGGGCCGGCTGTAACTTTAAGACTATATCAAAATACATATATAAATATGTAAAATAATGTATTATATTACATGATTGCCTCTGAATTGGATTATTATCAGATAGGGTAATAACTTCATAATTAACTACGTCTGAAAGCAGAAGTCTAGGGCAAATAATTGCAAGTCTCTTCGGTGAGAATGTCACAAAATGATTTAAAAAGAAAAGCCAAATTCTGGAAAAACAAAAAAAACAAGTGACATATTGAGAAAAAAAATCTAATTCTGAGAAAAAAAGTCACATTTGAGATGCATTGTGGGACATGTAGTTTATGGGAAACGTGCTTCTGTAAATCGGCCGTATAATAAACATATTATATTCTTTGCAAGCTCTTGTGGGGCCACATAAAATGAAGTCGCGGGCCGGATTTGGCCCCCGGGCCTTGAGTTTGACACCCCTGATATAAAGCAAGTTATTATATATACATAAGTATGTGAGAGATGGAATATTAAATTGAATGTATAAATGTACAGTAGCAGAGTCAGGTAGGCTCTGTCCTCGCTCCACCTCAGCTCCGTTTGTTTAGTGTGTGTTGACGGAGGGTCACACTGGGAGGGTGCTGCTGGGGGGGAAGGGAACAGACTTTAAACACAGATGGTGGAGTAAAGACAATGTGTCGCTTTATTGCTTAAGCGGAAGAAAGTAAATGCATTACACAGTAGTTGTTGCTTTTGTATTGTATCTTAAATGAGCAAAGTGTAGGTAAGTAGCTGGTGCTGAAAGGGATGTTTTCACAAATGTTATTGTTTGTATATACTGGTATTGGTTAGACGTTGTCCCAGAGGTTCTGTGGGTTTTATACCTAACTAGTATAACATGAAAGAAAAATAGAAGTATAAATATAAATAATAACAGTAAGATAATCCGAATTGCAATTGGTCGTGCCATAACAGGAGAACATAGGATCAATGCTAGAGTGTAAGAGATGTTGGTACTTGGACAGATGGTGTTTGTGGGGAATAACCAGTAAAGAATGGGTCACTTTATTTCTTAAGCAGAAGAAAGTAGACACACTTCAAAGTTAATTTAAGTAATAAAAAAAATTGAAACGATGTGTTCCTTTATGTTGTTTTGATAAATAAGCGAGTGCTGACGGGGAGGTTTGACTTGTTATGGTAAACCAGAGTCAATCAGACCAAGTAAACCAGCGATACAGAACTGCTGTAAAATGAAAGCAAACGAAAGTGAAGATATCCTTGTGAAGTTTTATCACTCAGATATTACTGGAGATAACTAAAACGTTACAGGGGAGCATATGATCATTACTAGAGGGATGGAAAACATCCTATTGATCTTCACTTCACTCGGATGGATTTTTCCTAGAGATGCATTTTCTATGGATTGAGCTAAAAAAATAGACATTAAATAAAAATATATAAAGATATCTCTAAAAAGTTAGCATTCTCCTTCTTCCCCTCCTCCTTTATCTCCTTCTTCTTCCCCTCCTCCTTTATCTCTTTATCTCCTTCTTCTCCCCTCCTCCTTTATCTCCTTCTTCTTCCCCTCCTCCTTTATCTCCTTCTTCTCCTCCTCCTTCTCCTCCTCCCCCTTTATCTCCTTCTTCTCCTCCTTCTTCTCCTCCTCCTTTATCTCCTCCTTCTCCTCCTCCTCCTTTATCTCCTTCTTCTTCCCCTCCTCCTTTATCTCCTTCTTCTTCCCCTCCTCCTTTATCTCCTTCTTCTTCCCCTCCTCCTTTATCTCCTCCTTCTTCTCCTCCTTCTCCTTTATCTCCTTCTTCTTCCCCTCCTCCTTTATCTCCTTCTTCTTCTCCTCCTCCTTTATCTCCTTCTTCTTCTCCTCCTTTATCTCCTTCTTCTCCTCCTCCTCCTTTATCTCCTTCTTCTTCCCCTCCTCCTTTATCTCCTTCTTCTTCCCCTCCTCCTTTATCTCCTTCTTCTTCCCCTCCTCCTTTATCTCCTTCTTCTTCTCCTCCTCCTTTATCTCCTTCTTCTTCCCCTCCTCCTTTATCTCCTTCTTCCCCTCCTCCTTTATCTCCTTCTTCTTCTCCTCCTCCTCCTCCTTCTTCTCCTCCTTCTCCTTTATCTCCTTCTTCTCCTCCTCCTTTATCTCCTTCTTCTTCTCCTCCTCCTCCTTTATCTCCTTCTTCTCCTCCTTCCTGTTTGAGGAGCAAGCGATGGGAACATGTTGTCCAGCATAACATCACAACAATAATGAGTTCCTATCAGAGATCATTAGTTGTTCTGCTCTGTGTTTCCTTTCAGACGTTCATGTCTTTTCTTTCACACTGCTTCTCTTCTTGTTGTCCTGTTGTCCTTCTCCTCTCTTCTCCATGTCAGCAAGGAAACCCCATTTACAAGAGTCCTATTAACCAGTTCCAGAATCCCAGCTACGGGAATAAAGGCACTTCTCTTTAGGTCAAAGTTCGTACCGCCCGTTGCATGAGTTTTCTCTGTTTCACACCTCGACTGATTTTCCGTGGGTTTGCAGTGAAGTGACGGCATGTTGTGAAACTAGGAAGCTTAACACAAGTGGCGTTGGTTTGTTACTGAAGTTGCTGTGATGTTGGGCTTTTCCCTTAATGCTAGTCACCACATATTCCAAAAACAACTGTTCAAATTGAGACGTTTTTGTTTGAACCTCTCATTTAGATTCCTTCCTATGTTCATGCAGTAGATTTTTCAGATCAAATTCAATAATTACAATCATCCTGCTGTTTTATGATAAACAAACCATTTAAAACCCAATTGTTGTCGTAAAAAACACACAAAACTTATGTTTCATGGAAAGTAGAAACATCTTGGAGATGCATGCTTTTCCCACACTTTGATAAAACCATTGCTTTTAATATTTAGAGGAAAATACGTCTTACTTTCCAAATTGAACGAAGGTGATTTGTTTGACCTCCAAGATTTTGGTTAGTCAAAACGAGCTCACTTCAATTTACGAGACAGACTTTTTGACGGCCGTGTTGTGAGAAATCTTACCCTGAAAACTGCTCAAACTATAAGACCGCAGATCTAAATGTCTGATCAGCCAGAAAGCCAAGAGTCTGAAAATACAATGACTCAAACGCATTAAGAGTATGGATCATAAAAATACGAAGCGGTTTAACAGGTCAATCTAATGTTGGTTTTGTGCGTGCCAAAGCAAAAGACAAACCTTTTTTTATACCGTTTTCTGACTTTTTATAGACCAAATAATCAGGCGGGTTAAACGATAATCGAATCATATGTTAGTTTCAGCCTAAAAACCTAAAATGTTCTGAACAGTTTCACCGAAGGGTTTTCTGTAGCTACCAATCGCACTTCAGTGTCAGGTGCAGACCCTTGTTGAGTGGCAGTTTGACACTTAACAGTCGCCTGCAGCAGTCAGACTCTAAACTGAGGCCACACACACACACACACACACACACACACACACACACACACACACACACACACACACACACACACACACACACACACACACACACACACACACACACACACACACACAGTTGATGTCTGAGCAGAGGGTGAGAAAGACAAACAAAGTGGCCACATGCTCGTTGTGTGTTTTTCTTGTGTGCTGTGATACTGTAAAACTCCATCTTGATCTGCTTTGGGTTTAGACATGTTGTCTCTGAGTAGAGATGCACAGAATGTGATTTTCTTGTAGGAAATTAAAGTAACAATGTGCAACAAAAAGAAAAATAGAATGGGATTAAAATATGTATATAAACAAAACAAGTTAAAAGCTAAGTAAGTAGATAAGTAGTTAAGGTAATAATATGGGATACAAATATGTGTATAAATACAAGACGTCTTTTTAGACGTTAAAAATGTGCATTAAATAGAAATATGTATACAAACAAGAAGTTAAAACAAATGTGCAATATAAAAAAAAGCATTAAAATGTTTATATAAACATAAGGTTAAAGCAAAAATATGTTAATATAAATAAGTGAAAGAAAGAATTGGCAATAATAATACCATGGAAAAAAAAAATATATAAACATAAGAGGTTAAAACAAATTTGCAATGAAAACATATATTCATATAATGATTAAAAGTAGGGGTTAACCTGCACATCGTACGATAAATAACATTACATTATCACATGTAATGTATCAACAGTAAAAATGTGTATATAACAATACAGTGAATATACAATAAGCAGTAAACTAAAATGTAGTTTAGTTTATTTCTTTATAGTGGCGTGGGCAGTCCCCATTGATCAACTGTCACAAAACACCGTAATTGGGGCAGCTTCAGCCAACATGGCTCATTTCCAGCTGTTGTCCCCATCCAGATGATAATAAACACCTTTTTTAAAATCACAATACATCATCAGCATTAGTAATAAAGACGGGATGAAATACACGTAGATACAGGCGAGAGGATAAAAGAGAACAATAAAACGCGAACAACACACGTTACTAAACACATGTCGCATATAGCTCATCACAATCACACAACAGAAACGAGGGGTCCATGATCACAACTGTGACAAAATGTGGCTCGTGTGTGTAAATGTGTCATTGATGTGTTTCTCTATTAATCGGTTGTACTCACTCTCGTTGTTCTTTATTTCTCAGGGTGAGAATCCGATCTACAAAAGTGCCGTAACGACTGTCGTCAATCCAAAGTACGAAGGCAAATGATGAGGCTTTCCTTCCTTGTGACAACACTGTATGGAGAAGATAACAGGCGGGGGGGGGGGGGGGGGGTTATAATGCTCACTGTTTGTCTGTTCGTTTGTTGTAATCACCAATGCATTTTGCCACTATTTCATTTTGTTTCACTAACTTTTTTTATTTTCTGTGCTTCATCTGAAATGTGTACAGTCTGTAAATGTTTTGTTTTTTTACTATGCGGAACTTGAGAGAATGTGTTGATCCGGAGCGGGACTGGCAAGGCATTGTGTGCGCCTTTTTGTTTTGATAAAGAGAAAACATGTATAGAGCCATCAGTGTTTTGTCGAGGGGTTTAAAATGGATGTTGATGATGGGCAGCAAATGAAGGGTTCCTCATCAATGAGTCGAACACACAGTGAGCCGAGTCTTACGATTGATTTGCCGTCTTTTTTAAACTGACCAGGCGTCTTTTTTTTAAAGTCTCTTTGGTTTGAAACTCTTCACATGTAGCGCCAGCAGAGTGGTAGCAATGAAATGTGTACAGTATGTTTTGGTTTCTGTGTTAAGCCATATATGTGTCCACAGAACAGGATAGTGTGACTTTCTCCGTCTGAACAATCAATTGAAATGTCTAGAAAACGAGTGTACAGTAGTATTACCGTTTGGCTCCAGGTTTTACTCGCTTAATTTAAAGCCAACTCAGGTCCTTTAATTCTTCACAGCTATGCCAAAAACACGCAAACCTGCCTTATTCGCTAACTCTAATTTGCTTTTTTATTGAAATGCCTTGTTTTTATTTGTTGGTATGAAGTGGGGATTGGTCCCACTTTTTATTTTCTATGCGTCAGTAATTCAGCCAAACTTTTTCTGTGGTGCTACGATCAAAACATTTTTTATTGGAATGAAATAGGAATGATGATAATGTAATTTGGTTTTAAAGATCAGTGGTAAGGAAACGATTTTCAGATCAACTGGATTTTTGTAAAAAAAAAAAAGTTTGCACCCGTCACCATTTTTTAAGTGCCTTTTTTATTTCAACACATTCACATTTGCTATTCTGTATTTCTGAAATTATTTATTGAATAAACATCAAAAACAATGTACCCCTATATTGTTTAAATGTTATTGTGTATTTACTGTCTTGTGGAGTATTGTGTCTACATTGTTGTTCTCAAAATGTTTACTTGTTTACATTCTGCTCTGTTATTAATAGTCAACATAAAACTGGTAGGGATTATTCTTATTTGGGATGTGAACAAATGATCTTTAGCAAAAAAGTATTGTATTTTGTGACAGTTGCTCCATTTCAGAAAACATTAATAAAAGATCGACAACAACTGAAAAAAATATTAATTGAAATGTAAGAAGTACAATTGCTAATTAAAAGTGCTGCCATATTCTTGTTATTCTTGGTAAACATTTGCTAAACTTTGGTTTAAAGTCAGTCAAATGCACTTTGTGAAAGTGCATTTTTCCTAACAAAATGTATTGAATACCTTTAGTTACTTTAAAGATCTGGATGAATGATGTGAAATATAATCAAGTGTTAAATCAGACTTTAGTTCCACCTGGAGTAAATCCACCAGCTACCCTGCAGTATACAAAGTCCTTCAAACTAGCTGCACCTTCACCAGCTTTGAGAACACTTTCATGATCAATCATTATAAAACATATCATATATATTATTCTGAAATGGACCAATCTGCACAATGACTACTTTTACTGTCGCTACTTTCACTATATTTTGATGAGAATACTTTGGTACTTTTACTTGAGTAACATTTTGAATGCAGGACTTTTAATGTAACAGAGTATTCTTACACTCTGGTACTTTTACTCAAGTACAAGACCGGAGTACTCTCGCACGTACATTTCAGAGATTACAAGTATAGTCACTATCGATTTGAAATGTCTCTAGCGTCTTTTTTATTTATTTACAGGATATAGTGTATGTATTCAGCCAATCACGTTGCGTTTCAGCCCTTGTGGAACGTGACGCCACGATCCCTGGCATCTCCACAAGCTGATTGGTGGCTTCTGTCGCCCAATCAGAGGCCGCGTTTCACAGCAAAGTTGTTAACCCCCAACAGTAGCACTTTGGTTTTTCCACCTCTCTAGTTTCAGCCTGCTTTGCATCGACAGGAAAACACAAAAACGCTGTTTGACGAGGTGGATATAAAGCAGACAAGCGGCTCTCCCTGGCCAGGATATCAACTACCGTTTTTGTTTCTTTATTTATTATAAAAGACAAGAACTAGCTTGTGTTAGTTGCGTGTCTCTCTTGCTTAGCTGCGTCGTGTTGCGTTTTTCCCCCAACTTGCAGAAATGTTCCCCATCTGTTTTTAAAAAGAAATCCCTCAACGTGTGCTGAAACATCGAAATGGTGAGTACATTCTTGTCGCTACTGTTGTTGTTTTTTTATTATTGTAACTTGAGTCGATGCTCGGCAGAAAGGCCCCATCGTGAATAGTGTTTTCTGGCATCAGATGATTTCATACACGCAATCAAATTCCTGGCTGGTCAGCTGGATGCAATTCAACACAAAAAAACTTCCTCATCACTATGTCAGCCCTTTGGAGAAAGGGAGGTCGTGATGTCGACAGATTAAGTCGAAAATACATGTTTTTAATGCATAAAAACATACATGTAGATCACTAGTTGTTGCTTTTATGGCAGAAGTAAAAACTGGCTATCATGGAGAGATAACATCAGCAGGAGGTGGAGCTAAAGAGTGGATGAGGGCTTTTTTTTAGGGTTATTTTACATGATTATGTTTTTTTTGTATCATGTTGGTTTGGAAATGTAACATTGTTGGATCAGAGGCTTAGGGTGTGTAGGTAAACAGTGCCAGGCAGATACTGTGGTGTGTGAGGGAACTGCTTGGCCCTGAATCCCTCATATCTCCTGCATTACTGTAACTCACTGTAGATCCCTCCTGAAACACACCTCTCCCTACATGGGCTTAACAATGGGGGGAAGATTTAAGAAACAACCCCCTTTTTAAAAACAAAAGATGGATTTGGGAAGCTCCCAGCTAGGGATAGAGCTACCTCATGGTGAGTTGTAGTGATTTTAATTCAACATTCTTCAAAAATCAATTTAAGAACACAAGATTAGCTGAAATTCTCTATATCAGATCAATAAAGTAAGATTTAAATCCTAAAAACTGCAATAAAATGGAATTCCTTTGCTTGTGTCAGCTTTCTGGGTAACCCCACCCACATGGGGCATTTGTAGGCTTGCACAAAGTATGAATAACAGTTTGCTAGGTTGAGATGTTCTATGTGTGTTTTACTTAGCATTAAAGGGTTATATGTCAAGTTCATAAATAATGATTTGGGAGTCTACATTATTTCTCCTTTTTTTATGGTCAGTCAACATGATTTTACATTTCCTGAGGTGTGTTAGGGAGCTGCTTGGCCCTGAATCCCTCATATCCCCTGCATTATCTACCGTAGATCCCCTCCTGAAACACACACCTCTCCCTACATGGGCTTATAACGATGGGGACGGCTTCACATCATCCCCTTTTTTTTGTGGTTGTAGTTTAAAACTCTTCGAAAATCCTGCTTAGAATACCAAATTAGCTCAAATTCACTATCAGTTCAACACATTTTTAGATGTAAATCCCAAAAACTGAAACAAAAAGGGGATTCCTGTGCTTTCCTGAGATTGTGTCCACTCCCTGTGTGACCCCACCCACATGTAGATATTTATGAGTAAGTGTGAGGTTTAGAAGAACAGTTTTGCTTTAGGTTGAGATGCTCTATTTGTAGATTGTGTTTTACTCAAGCTCATAATAATTCATTTGAAGATTGGATTATTTCACCCTACGTTTGGTCATTGTGTGTAATCATACCGAGGCCTTGGCTTCAAACTCCAATGCTTGCCATTTTAAAATTAGGCTGTTAATTATCTGCAAATTAAAACATTTTCAAGGCATTCCTCAACAATACAGCTTAATAGCAATGTCATAAAGGGAAAAACTAACCCCAAAATTGGGATGTATCACAAAAGATCAATAGTATTGACCTGAATTAAAAACGGTTGGTAAGTATTACAAATTATTCTCCTGGAGTTTTATTTGCCTCGACATTCATTTTACTGCTTTGCATAACAGAAATCTTTCCTGATAAACAAAATTCAACCTTATTTAGTTGAGTGAGCGTTACAGGTCAGACTCCCTTGAAGACAGGTAACAGTTGAATTGAAGGGAACTGTAGGGTCTCAGGTTTAATTTTAAATGTTGGTGACCTCCAGAGGCATTCAGGTTCCGCTGTTTACGTTGCACATATTTTGACTTAACAAGATATGAGCCATTTTCAGCGGCTTTAGTCTTCAAGGTTCAAGGTTCTTTATTGTCAAACTAACATAGCTACAGAGTAATTATGTCGTTGAAAATCTTAGGTCACAGGCTTCTCCAACAATGCAACACAATAATACAGATAAGCAGACAATATTAACCAATATTAAAATATACTATATTAAAAGTGCCAACGACAGCTTGCTAATTTGCTGACAATAGAGTGGTGCAGTGATGACATATTTCTATAGGCCAATCCCAAATGTAGCATCACAATGGGCTTCCTCAACAAAAAGCAATGGGATGATTTTTCCATTGCTTTTTGGATACTTGCAGAAAATAAGATATGTGGCTAATACATGTTTATGACACTTTATTCAACACCACTTGTATAAAGGTTAAAGCATAAATGCAATTGCTAGAAGTTAATAGCGAAACTGCCATTCGACCTCTGCAGCTCATCCAGAATGCAGCGGCTCGTCTGGTCTTCAACCTTCCTAAATGTTCCCACACCACTCCGCTCCTCCGCTCCCTTCACTGGCTTCCGGTAACTGCTAGAATCCACTTCAAGACAATGGTACTTGCGTACCATGCTGCGAATGGATCTGGCCCTTCCTACATCCAGGACATGGTTAAACCGTACACCCCAGCACGTGCACTACGCTCTGCATCAGCCAAACAGCTCGCTGCACCCGCACTGCGAGGGGGACCCAAGTTCCCATCAGCAAAAACACGTGGGTTTGCTATCCTGGCTCCAAAATGGTGGAATGAGCTCCCATTGAAATCAGGACAGCAGATAGCTTACACATCTTCCGGCGCAGACTGAAAACTCATCTCTTTCGACTCCACTTCGAGCGATAGAACTATTAACAAAGCACTTATATACTAATAAAGGACTGGCTTACCTAAAGCCAGTTGAGTAGCACTTGAAATGTTTGGCTCTATGAAGCCTGATGTACTTTATGATTCTGTTTTCTTCAAGTTTGTATCTTGTTGGTCGAACGCACTTATTGTAAGTCGCTTTGGATAAAAGCGTCAGCTAAATGCAATGTAACTTCCAACAGGAGTCATTTGGGGGGGCTCTTGGGGAAAAAAGGTTGGGAACCACTGCTTTAAACTAACCACATGGCACCCCCGCTAAGCTTAAGGCCTTCTCAAGTTCGGCCTTATGACGTTTATCAGTCTCATTTAGGCAATTGTTAGCAACCACCGTTTTCAAGACGCCGAAACGCCTCAGACGTTATGGGGGTATAGGTATGGGGTATTTACTGACGTATTTGATCTCATTGAACAAAATAAATCTTGTTAGCCTGTTCTTACCAAACCATATTTCAAGCATCTAGAACCAAGAACTCATTTCCAGTTATTGGACTCATTCCTGCACCACTCTATGCGTAACTGTGAATTGTCAATTCAAATACGACTACAGGGTAGGGCTGCTCGATTATGGCAAAAATCATAATCTCGATTATTTGGGTCAATAATTGATATCACGATTATTAAAAACGATTATCCATTTACTTTGAAAACATCAATTTATTGGAGAAAATGTGAACAGTATGTTTTTAACAGTTGATTACCCTGAACTTTAAGTATAATTTAAAAATAAATGTAGTAATAAAAAAATTATCGTTTTATTTCGATTACGTTGTTTTCGTAATCGTTGCAAGCCATAATCGTAATTGCGATTTAAAATATGATGAATTGAGCAGCCCTACTACAGGGCCTTTGCTTCATCATATTCCCCTTTATTTCTATATTATTTCCTACCAGCCTGTTGTGTATCAACTTCACTGTCATCCAGGACTTGATTTTTAATTGGCATCATATTATGTATCCCTTCTCCAATCATGTTGCAGTATGAAAAATGGTATTCCCACGAGATAAATTATATAATCAACTAAACTCAATACTAATTCACCACACTAAAGAGTCCACTCAGTGAGAAACCTATAAACACAGCAGGTGTGGTCGTTGCAATTATAATCAGGTGGTCGACTTATGTTTCCACTTTGCTCCCCCCATACAACCCTCTACTAAAAAAAAGTTGAAATCTCTAAATCATTTCACTTGAGTGAAGGGGCTTAGGGCTGCTCGATTATGGCAAACATCATAATCTCGATTATGGCAAAAATCATAATCTCGATTATTTGGGTCAATAATTGATATCACGATTATTAAAAACGATTATCCATTTACTCTGAAAACATCCATTTATTGAAAAAAAAAATTGAACAGTATGTTTTTAACAGTTTATTTACCCTGAACTTTAAGTATAATTCAACAAAAAAAATCGTAATTGCGATTAAAATACGATGAATTGAGCAGCCCGAGTGCCACGTGTGTTTTATCTTTTCCTGTAACAAAGCCGTCACTTCCTCTTTAAAGCTTTGTGTTATGGTGAAAAGGTCCCAAAATGCGTACTTTTGGCTAAATGTTTTTGTTGCTTTCAGGTCATCATGATGCCATCAGTGGATTTAATAATGAAAAGTGACCCTCCGTTCCCCTGGGTGGACCCTGGATAAACAAAATGTCATCAACAGGTAAGACGTTCTAATGATTCTTACAATATTGATACAGCATGAATTATCCTTCTAGATGTCTTTGGCTTTTGTTGTGTGGCATCAATTCTCCCAATCCATTGGGGTTTGCTGGAAATACCCAAACTGCATAATATAGCTGCTTTTGGGTATACACGTTCAGGAAATGTTGTGTGCAGTTTTGTCTGCTTTAAAACACATGTTGGTGCCCTGATATTTAACCTGTTGCACCAGAAGAGGGCGACAGTGTTGAGGTGGTGAACATGGAGAGGTTTACCTGGGATAAACATTCCTCCAAAGCTGTTGTAGAGATAGATAAGGTTCTCTGGGTCCGAGTAATCCGGTCATTCCTCTGGTATTTTAGGCGTTGGCTTGTGTGGATAATGTGGAGTTTGTTACTCCTACCCCTGCTGAGGATTTGTTTAACACAAAAGCATTAACACATTACCATCATATAAGGTAGTATATTAGTAAACTGGAGAAGTTTGAGGCTTTTTTACTGCTAGAATGTCAGGGTAGTCGACTCGTGTGTTTATATATCAATAACTAAAGCATGATTTAAAAAGAAAAGTTATAACACAGAATAAACTTGGACAGATGACCTTTTGATTTCTCATGATTTTAAAGTTCTAATAATAAAATACATAAAACCAATTACCATAAAATAATAATTCAGAGTAAGGTGGTATTTTAACTTGAGGCTCTTATTTTACTGATAGAACTTTTAGGGTAGTATTGTCTCATAAAGGTATTTTTATTGGTCACATTTCAACATTCTTTTATATCAATAACTAAAGCATGATTAAAACGAGAAGTTATAAAACAGAACACATTTGAACAGATAACCATTTGATTTCTCATGATTTTAAAGGTTTAATGAAAGGCGTAAAATCACAAAAAGCATAAAAACAATCATAATTTATATATAACAAATAGTCGATTTTTATTCAACTAAAGGAAAAAGTTGATTTTTTTTTGACAGAATTGTAGGGAAGTTGTGTGTACTGTATTATAATGCAGGGTATCCTGAAGTCAGATGTAATACCTTTTTTAAGACCCTTTCCATACATTTTAAGACCTCATCGCCCCTTCGAGTTTTAACCGGTTACATTGACACACTTCACCTCACATTGACTATATACAGTATTGATTGTCCTTCCTCCTTATCTTCCAACCATTTGGACGCAGACTTGCATTTCCCCATAACGATGTTGTTTAACAACCGGCGTAAACGGACCTTCGCGCTATCAAGCAGTGAGCGTGCGATGTCCTGTTCAGATGACGTCAGATCCAACGGGATGCCATCAATAAACTTCACATAATCACACTACACACCTACGCAATGATTACATTCAGGCACACTGTAGAATACAACCTCTTTGGACCATTCATATATATTTATATACTGATTTATCAACTTGTAATACTTTTTAAGACCCCGCGGACACCCTGTAATGGTATACTATTAGTCACATTTAAAAAAAAGTGTTTTTTTTAAATAATATCACTAAAGCATGATTTTAAAAAAGAAAAATTATAAAACTGAATTAATTCGAAAATAAGCTTTTGATTTCTCATGATTTAAAAGGTCTACTAAAAAGTAGAACAAGTTTGAACCTTTTCTAGAATGTTAGGGTACTGTATTTATTAAACATATTTAAATAATATATTAAGGATTTACGCATGACGAAACGAAAATGAACACAAAGGAATAAACTTAGATGGATGATCTTTGGTCTACTGAAAAGCATAACACTAATTACCATAACATAAATATTCAAAGTTATAGGTAAGTTTAATTTGAGGCTTTTTTGTACTGCTTTATGTGTAGGGTAGTTAGCCTACTGTAATTAATTCCTAATGGTAGTATGGTTTAATAAATACTAAAAACATGCCTAAAAATAGAATTAATACAATAGAATAAAAATTGATATATAAGCTTTGATTCCTCTTTATTTACTACTGAAAATCAAATGTGGCTACAATGTTACTGGTGTTTAATATTACATATGTACTGCAAAGTCAATATGTGTGTTGTATGCAAATAGGAGCAAAAGGTATGCCTTTCATTACTTGTTTTTGTTTTACACACGTAAATCAAGCCTTTTTTTTGTATTCATACATTTATTACTTTGATAATTTGTTTGGCTTTTATTAATTGGGATCTACTTATTTTGTATAATGTTTTTTTATCCACTTTGTTTATTTTTGGCTTTTATTAATTAGTATCTACTAAATGGAGTATACATTGTAAGTATACTTATTTGTGTATTTTTGGCTTTTTATTAATTAGTATCTACTTATCTAGTATAATTGTATTGGATCTACTTATTTGTTTATTTTCCTTTCTCATGTTTCATTAATGTTTAATCATTAATTTAGATTCTCTATTTTTTTTTTAAAACAATATATATATTTCCGCCTAACGGTAATTGCAATCATTAATATATAAGTGTGTTTGTAAAGCAGTCAGTTTGCCCCCCTTCCCCCCACCCCCGCAACGCGCAAGCGCTCAGGACCGTGTGGGAATGGTCGGTCCGCGCGCTGGGGGTTGGACCGCTGCGAACGAAACAGAGCAAAAGAGTTTTAAATGTCCGCCATGTTGTCCATGGCGCACTGAACCAACGGTAGGGAGCGGAGCGTCGGAAAAAAACAGTCCGAGAGAGAGCGACCAAGATCCGGGCCCTTCCCCCGGCTCCGTTGGCGACGCCCTAAATACAAGCTTTACAACGTTAGAGTAGAGAAAACCGCACAGAAACATCCATGAAAGCGCCACTCGGTACCGTTGTGAATATCAGGAGATCCGATAGGTTTATATTGCATCTCGAGTTGTGAAAAAATGAGTAAATTGTCGTTTCGGGCGCGAGCTCTGGACGCTACCAAGCCGCTGCCCGTGTTCCGTTGCGAGGATTTACCCGACCTGCACGAGTATGCCTCCATTAACCGGGCCGTGCCGCAGATGCCCACGGGGATGGAGAAAGAAGAGGAATCGGTATGATTTATTTAAAAAATGTTGAATTTATGTGGTTTATTATTATTTTTTAAATGAAGCGTCCCTCCTTTTTTTTTTCTTCTCTGCGCAAGCTTTCACACAAAATGGCTGCTGTTTTTTCTCAGGAGAAACACGACGGAATTCCGTTCTAAACGGACCGTTTGTGTGACGGTGGTTATTGTTATGGTTACACGGGGATATAATGTGTGGTTTTTGGATGAGATAAGCAGGTTTGCTCTGCTTTATTTGTACGTGAGGTGGTTTTCTAAGTACAAAGGAGTCATGTGACTTCAGCAATTCCGACATTTTGTCTCCTGTGTGTCGGGACGAGGCCTTGTGTTGGCGTAATTGCAAAGGACCAGGGCAAGGGGGAGCTAGTGATTTCAGATTATATGTGGCATCTGTGCTGCGAGCAGACAGAAATGTCAACACTGCTGCCATGCATTGAGGGGAAACTCAATTCAAACTCAAATAGCTTTATTAGCATGGCCATATTGACATGCAGTGTTTCCAATTATTTTTACAGTTACGACCAGTGGTTTAAAGTCATTAAGTATCCTTACTATCAAAATGCTGCTGTGACAAAATCATTTCCGAACTTGGGATAAATAAAGTATCTATCTACACTACTTAAGTACAATTTTGAGGTACTTTACATCAAGTATTTTCATTTTTTGCTGCTTTGTACAGACATGTCAACACTGCTGCCGAGGGGAAACTCGATTCAAATTCAAATAGCTTTATTGGCATGACATACAATCAGAGGTGGAAGAAGGACTCAGATCTTGTACTTGAGTAAAAGTAGAAGTACCAGAGTGTAGGAATACTTTTACAAGTTAAAGTCCTGCAATCAATATGATACTCTAGTAAAAGTATTGGCATCAAAATAAACTTAAAGTGAAAATACTTATTATGCATAATGGCCCATTTCAGAATAATACATCATGTGTTTTGATTAGATTGATACTTTTATTGATCCTAAATTGAGGAAATGGTTTAGTTACAGCAGCAATGTGATCGGGCAGTGTGTGTATACTTTTACTTCAATACATTCATTAATACCTTTAGTTACTTAGCAGATCTGGATAAATGGTGTGAAATATAATCGACTCTTTAGTTAACACCTGGAGTAAATTCACAAGCTACCCTGCAGTATACAAAGTCATTAAAACTAGCTGCAGCTTTGATGACACTCTAATGCATCAATAATAAAATATGTAATATTCTAGAATGGTCCAATCTGCAGAATGATATTAGTGATGATTGTGCAGGATAATGCTGATAGAAAATTCAAAAAAACATTAATACAAAATAATGATTGCATTGCTTTAGTGCAGGTCATCACAGCTATTAAGCACTTTGACATGACAATAATATTCAGCGTTTGATGTTTGTTTGTATTGAGGCTGTGTTGTGATCTTCACTGTATTTAAATATTACTTTCATTGCAATGTAGCAGTGAGAGATATCATATTTAATCTCCCAGTCTTGCATCACAAACCGGCATTCACATATTTATATTATTTATTCATCTAAGTTGTCTTTACATAAAGTTGCTCTTGAAAAAAGGGTTGTTTTTCCCAGTATCTGTTACAACTCTCACTGTAACAGTCTCGCTGGTTTCCCAGTCTTGACATTGGATTTTCCAGATTAGATTGAACCACATCCAAATTCTCTTGCCACTGCACATTTTCAAATATACAAATTGTATAACTTCACAAGCTAATCTGGGAATTCATGTTCTATCCTTAGCGTATTATGATTTAGCTAGAGAAGGAGATATGTTGGCTCAGTTTAAGGGACGAATGAGTCATGTAAATAAACAAAGACTGCTTCCCGATTTTATGCCGAGTGTTTTGGTGCTTATCTTTTGGATGCAGGGGCTTGTTTAGAAAAAACTAGATGTAACCCATGGGGAATGTGTTCTTCCATTCATTGCATGACATTTATTTGACAACTTCTATCATTCTTAGCAGCACATCGGATTATTTTAGATAAGTATGGGGGGGGGGGGAGAGAGAGAGGCTGGGTTAATGCAGTAGTGGTTTTTAAATCTGTAAGGGCCCCCACCACTGGTCCTAACAAAGTGACACTTGGGGGAATATCAGTCCAGACTTCCCTGCCTGGTGGATGCTGTTGTTATTCAGTGCTTAGCAGCCAGTCTGGTGCTGGCTGTGTGTCAGGGGTTCAGTGTGTCAGATGGCTCAGCAGGCTGGCAGACCGGCGGCACGTGGCGCACGGGAGGAGGATGACGACGGGGGAGGGGTTGCAGTTGCTGTCACTTCAAAGTCTGTGTTGTGCTCAGCTGGAGAGCTCCCTTATGTAACCTTCATATTATCATAAGAGGTAGGCCAAGGCTTGCTGCAAATGCTCAGAAGTCTGCTTTGAATTTCTACGTCAGGTGTTTGATAGGAAATATGGTTTGAGTTATTGTTGGTAAAAGAAATGCATGACTCACTCCTTCAGCCCTTAATGTATGATGTTGTTGCTTCATTGTACCGCAAGTACATGTGTTTTTAGTTGTGCATCCTTGATTTTTAACTCATTGGCCCACACAGGGGGAAAGTGCTTGCCTGTGTAAATATTGCGGTTCATTTATTGTAATTGTACAACACAGAAATGCAGTCCCTTTATGCTTCATGCAGGAAATAATACTTTTAGTTGATTAATATTAAATAAATCCTCTTTTGACCAGTTTTAATATTTTTCTTTGTTTAGAAACAATAAGTAAAATTCACTGATTCACGCTTTTTTGAATGTGAATATCTCTAGTTTCTTTATTCTGCTAAAAAGTAAATGTATTAAATCTCTTTGCGTAGTGGACCAACCGTGACCTTGTTAAAGACATCATCATGTGCTTGAGGTGGCATGGGACCCCCCTTTTCCACAGTTTCCAGATATTTCATAGACCCAACAAACAATTGAACTTATCAATTAACCAAGAAACAAATGAATCTGAGATTTAATAAAAGGGAGTTCTTTGCAGCCCTACTCCACGCTGAGCTTATCGCAGCCTCAACCACATGGACGACCCGTTCAATGTTGTGGTCTGTATGATGACAGTGTGCTATATGTGGTGACTCTGCTAGTAAACATCTGTTCTGAAACACTAGTAGATTTACACCTTTCATAATGCCAGGGATTCATTCAACTAATTGCTGCTGTCCTGGGAGCATTGGATGTACTGGACAAATGGAAGAAATCGCAGTCATCATGTGTTTATTGAGACCAAACTTTAAGTTGCATGTTATAAGTATGATGGCGATCCTCGTCATTTTATTGTGATCTTAGACTCGCCTTTGTCATTAGCAGCGTTGAATGGATACAGACCTTTTTAATACGGCCACTTTGCCCAGTTCGAGACACTGGGATCATCAGGAACCCTATAGTTAACCCTATAAATTCCAATTTTTTTATTTCTGCAGGTCACCCTTGAAAAAGAGATCTTTTGATCTCAAGGGGCTTTCACCTGGTTAAATAAAGGCTACAAACAAATGTTAAGTACAGGGCCTTAACAGTGGTTGCCCTAGGCAAATATTTTAGCTGGTGCCCCCCCCCCCAACATGCAGACACTCACTATGACTCGCACATGCATGCACGTGCACGGTTGTGGCATGACCACCAAAACAGAAAGATATGGACACAAGATGTGCGCAAATGTATTTAGTATCCTATCCCTTTGAATATGATTTAAGTGGGGGGGGGGGACCTAACCTCCGCTAGGTTTTTTTTATATTGAAGTTAAAAGCATCACTCTGGTGCACTTTGAGAGCAACATTAGGAGATCTATGGATACATATGAAACAGAACTGTAAACAGATTTTCTTTTTCTTTATGGATATTTTACAAATCACTTTCCTTTTAAACTCTATTCTTGTTTATTAATAACTACTTTATTCTCTTATTGTTTTACAACTATAATGATCATATAAAGGTGTGCCTTTACCTCCCTGAGCTGAGGTTATCAGAGCCTCTCAGTCTTTCAGGAGAGAGCTCTCTAAAACTCCCCCCCCCCCCCCCCCCCCCCCCTCGGCCACATACACAGTACATTTCAATGTTAATAAAAGCGCACAGAAGCTGTATACGTTTTTTGGGGGTTTGATTTATTTTAAATTAACACAAATACAACATTAAAACCTATAATTGCACACAAACCATTATATAAAAAACTATTTCACATAAACCTCTGTTTTTTGCTGGGGCAGTTCAACTTGATTTGGGGGGGTTTATGGGTTTGCTGTACGCAATATAGGCGTAGTTCTGTTAGTATAAGATAATAAGATGTACTTTGTTGATCCAAAATCAGGAAATTGTGTTATGAAATAAAAAAAGATATATTTGTAACTTTTTTTTCTCCCCAATTTTCGGCGCCCCCGATGGGTTAATGCGACCTTAGCATTCGCCTATACTGCCTATGCCAAGGGCCGGCCCTGGTTAAGTAGAACAGAAGTTACTTGGAGGAACCCTATTGTGCTCCTTTTCTGGTTCACATTTGTATTTAGTGCTTTTACTGTTTTCATGCTTTAATCTCATTCTGCCGATGCTGCATGCAGAATAGTGGTTGACAAATTGTGAAACAAATCCTCTGACATTGTGGTTTCTTTTTTAACTTCGCCCCGCTCGACACTTGGCTTGATTTCAGAGCCTTAAATATGTCGGACAGATTTTCCCAGTGAAAAACAGGCTGTGTGCTACATTAAGCCTCGCTCGTTTGTACCGTTTTACTCTTGCCTTCTCCTTGCTTTTCAAGGATCATTGCTCACCATTGCATGTGGTTTTGTAATTTACAGGCAGTGTGTGTGTAGCGTGGCTTTACTGAAAAGCTGTCATCGCCGAAACTCCCTCGGCACGTGCGGCTTGTTTGTTTTGAGCCAGGCACTTTGTCTTATGTTTACGTTTGGGTGAAACTGAGGTCAGTGTCTGCGGCCCTGCTGGGAGCCCACAGGCATCTGTTGTGTTTTCCTCTTTGCCAGACACCGTTCTTGTACACACACACACACACACACACACACACACACACACACACACACACACACACACACACACACACACACACACACACACAATAAAGAGCCTCACACTCTGGCATACCACCAGTTGCTCAGCGTGTGACCTTGCTGGATGGAAATGTAGGGCTGTCACCTGACCAAAGTCTCTGCAGCCATCATGCTGTGAAAGTGAAAGTTGCCTCGTCAGCCATTCCCCCTTTTTTATTCCACTGTTGACAGTTTTATATTGATGTGAATGTGCGCAGGGAAATTAACACCAGTCTTGAGGCAAGTTTTGCAATCTATATCCTCATACGGTTTGCAAGCTAGGCAAATTAGTTGGCACTGCTGAGTTGTGGAAACGCCAGAAAACTTTGTACGGGTCCTGTTTGGGAGTCATTGGATTTTCTTCAAAATAATGTAAAAGTGGTCCTTTGTTCGAGATTTTCCTATGCTGTTATACACTACTTTTATCATTTATATTAAAGGGGCCCTAATGTGCCTTTGGGGTTTTCCCTTTTCTGTAATGTGTCTATAGGTTTTTGTGCAAAGACTGGGGGAGGGAGTTTCTCTCAAGCTAACAGCAGTACGAGGAAAAAGAAAGACCGTTTTGAGCATTAAAGCATGTCATGTGAAGTAGAGGTTTGTGGGATGGACTTTTTTCCCCTCAATTTATGGCCAGTAATTTAGGGCTGCACTTTTTGGAAAATTTGCAATTATTTCTGAGTAATATTGGGAATCACTTTGCAATTGCTTTATCAGAGGGAATCATTTTTTTCATCACTTTATTCTCAATCATTATGTTGAAATGATAATTTCTTAAGATGATCTGTACTAAAGGATTAGGAAAGGTTTAGGGTTATTTTAATTCTGTAGAAAACGGTCTTTATGGCTTCTCTCCACAATGACCTTTTTCATTTAATTAATGTTTATCTTATTTGATCATTTTGCTCACATTTTTACCTATGTTAATGTCATTTATTCTTTTTTTATTCAATCTAAATGTTCAGGAAACCAATTTCCCCTTGCGATTATCAAAGTATTTCTTATTCTTATATTTTCTTACCAAATATTGCTCTAAATGCGATTTGGATATTGCACTACTCCATATTAAAAGATGAATCGTGCAGCCCTAGTTTTACATCACAGTGATGCAAAAGTTGACCTACTCTCGTTACAGAATTATTATACCCTTACAGAAACTCCTTTTATCCACCATAAGTTTAACCGCAAAAGTTTCTCAATTCATGATCAGTCATTTGTCCGCCTGAGCCGAAAGCGCATTGTCATGGTTGCTGTTAATTTCCCACGAATCTGCTCACACTGGTTATTAGAAACCACCCTCTACCGCGTGGTGCATTAAACCGCCTTGTATGCATGCGTCCCTCGACAGCGTTACCCAGCAGCCCTTGCAGCTGTCCGTCATGTTAAGTGGCGTTTACAGCGAGAGTGAGGAAGGTGGAGGAAGCTCGGCCTGCCTCAGCAGACCTGACGGTGATGGATGTGGTGATTTTACAGGGCTATTTCTGGACTCTTGTGCGTATGTGTGAGAAAGCGAAAGGAAAAAGCTATCAACTAATGTTCTGTATTCTGACTGTTCACCTCAATTGAAGTCTACTCCAGGAAATGGCCGGGAAAGTAAACAAACGCATTGCTTGATTGGGTTTGGCAGCCTGCGTGTTTTCGCTCAAGGCCATTTGATTTTTATGAGTTTTTCTCTTATTGTGGAGAAGCCCGAGGACATTGAGGCGGAGGTTTTGGCATTCGCCTATCGGGGGAATGATTCAGTGAGAATTCGATAGGAACATGAAGGTTTTTGTGAGTGTACATTCATAGAGGGGGTCAGAGTAAATGCTTTGGGTGAAAGTGTAAGCGTTGTGAGCTTCGTATCTAGAAGCCTTAGGGAAGCACTCAAATAAAAGTGCAAGGCTGTCCACAGCAGCGTCTCCAGCTACATCCTCAGAACAGATGGCACTATAAAGCTCCATGAATGTAAAATACAATCGCTTGCCTTTGGTACCACAGACCGTGTTGAATAGTGTTGCTCCCTAAGCCCAAACGTGGTTGATTATCAGTTGCTCTGGGACTCAAAATAAATGTAATACAGGCTGAATGTGTTTTAAAATCACAGCATAATGTTGTTCTGAAGGTGACACATTATAAAGTTCACGTTTATGCCTCCGTGGCCGTTAACGTACTCTTTTCTTTATGTTAAAGGGCTTATTAAGCTAATTTTCAGGTTCATATTTTGTTCCTCTACTTTTAGCATGTCTCCATGCTTAATGTGCTGCAGCACCTCTTTTCACCCTCTGTCTGAAACCAGAGCCCAGTCTGCTCTGATTGGTTAGCTCTGATGTGATTGGTCAACAGCTTAGATGTCCCGCCCCTTAACACGTACAGTATGTCGGAGCTACATAGTCGACCGTAATGTTTGAAAACTTGTAGCCGACTGGCTGAGAAGCTTGTATTAAAACTAAACCCAGCTTCCATTGAGCTTGAAGCTCGGTGGCAAACAGCTTACATAAATGTCTCAGCAGAAAATTCTCCATTGATATAACGGCGCGGCGCCGTCTGACTGCGGTTTGTTGTTCACAAATTGCAACTTTAAGGCTCACCACAGGATACAGTGCTTCTTTATTGCTGTTGTGTTTAAAGTAGGTTCTGAATTATGTTTTTCTCTATAAATAACTATTACATCTCGGTAATACAGTTTGATATTGCATACTGAACAACATAAACGGCTAATGTTTCTCTTTCCATTTGGAAATGAATTCAGAGACTTGTTGGTTGGTAGGGAAACACGTGCATTGAAGCAGCTGTTGGCTTGTATGTTTTCTATGAACTGACTGACATGTGTCACCAGTTTGATACTTGTGTATAAGTAATATGAAGACCTCTTTGTTTGATTTATTCCAATTGTGAGATGTACAGGGTTAGTAAATGAATAGTCTATTTGGTTTGTCACAGAGCTTTACGCAATATTCACTATATATTTATTATCATAAAATATGTATCAACATATACTGTATGTGTAGTTGGGGTAAATGAATCCTCACCCTTTTGTTAAACACTCCTACCAATCAGTATAGAAGTCATTTGAAAAGCTTTGCACACTGGGGCTCACAGGGCTTTTGGGTAGCTAAGCTAACAGATGAGATGTAGAGAGTAGAGCTGTCACATAACCTGCAAAAAAGGAAGCAGTGACTTGTGTCGGTTGCAGACCTGTTTTTATGGAGAAATCTCATTTTGGTGTAAACCCTAGAGAGCGCGCCAAACCAAAATCTGACCGCATATTGAAACTCTTCAATGTTGTATATCCTCCTCAATGTGTGTACTTGCGTTACACATCAGTGACTGTACCATGGCTGACTTGCAGTAAGCAAAGTCTCTTACTTTCCAAAGGACCACACTCATTCATTTAAAGCACACACACTTTCTACTTGACTCAAATTCAAAGGAGCTTTATTGGCATGACCATTTCCAAAACATCGTATTGCCAAAGCATGTTGAGGTGTTACAACTTACAAAAATGAACAAGATCACTAAACAATGAACGCTACATGTGACACAACAGCTAAACAAAACTGCCAACAATTACATGTACTCATAGAAAGTAGTGTTGTCACGATACCAACATTTTGGTTTCGATACCGATGCCAAGTCAAGAATTGCGATTCCGATTCTTTTTCGATACTTTTCTAAAAAAAAGGGAATAAATGTCTTAAAAAGTCTTAAATGTAATTATTGTGCTTTATTTCACACCATAACCATAACACAAACTTTTAAACAATGAGAACAATAAACAAAATAAATGACAATAATTCGTATTAAATCAAATTAAGCATCATCTCGAACAACTTTTTTGTTTTATAAAATATAATTTTTAAAATATTTTATTAACATGTAATAGTAATATAAATAATTATTGACAAAATGTATATTGCAGATGTTAGCCACATTGGTAAGTTAGCTAAAAAGATAGCCATATTAGACAGTTATCAAACTACGAAAACGTTCGTTTGTCACAAAATAAATTACACTTGTTTGACTTAGATCTGAGGGCTTGAGCTGAGCATGATGTAATTATGTTATCTATCACATTCGCTAACCTGTCTGGATGCCGGTCGGCGAGTGCTTAGCGAAGTCTGATGTGTTGGCTCCCTTGGTTTGCAGGGATCTAAAACATGTCTCACAGACAGGCCTCGTGGTGTCCGTAGGCTTGCCCTCGCTGTCAGAGATGTAGCTCAAATACTTCCACATTTTGTTTCTGGCATCTTTTTTGTCAACAAGCCGAGGCGCAGCGGCAGTTGCACTCCCACTTGCAGCCATGCTTCTCGCTTTCTCACATGCTCTGGCAGCTAGCGCGTGGCTGCGTGCACGAGAGAGGGGAGGGACTTAGAGCCTGCTTGAGAGGGAGGGGCTGCAGGCACGGCTGCAGTGCAGGGAGTGGAAGCAGAGCGCTGAACACACACGGCTCTTATTAAAACGGCGCTTTCTCACCGGAGTACTTTTCCCCGTCATTCTTAAAGTACCGATACTAATGAAACGGAGGAATCGTAACGTTTTTAACGGCAGGGTATCGCGGTACCTTTCAAGTATCGGTACACTAATAGAAAGTGTCATTCACTTTACCTACTACAGATATATAAAGATGGCGCCGGTAATGGTGGCTGCCGTTTCTTTTGCTCCTCTCCAGCTCTACTTTTCGTTGTGTGCTTTTCACTTTGTCCGCAACATACGAGCTATTATATTTTATTTACTTGCACTATTATCTGTTTTATTGTGTTGCACTGTTGGAGGAGCCTGTGACCTAAGATTTTCATTGCCATAACTACACTAGCTATGCACACATGACAATGAAAGCCTTGAATCTATTCCCTACCACCTCTTCCCATTCGCCCCGTGTTTCCGACAACCTCAGAATACAATAAATACACTCCTCCTCCCCAGAGAGAGATTGTACAGAGCCGCTTTGTTGACAGTGCCTGCCAGTGGCTCAGCGCCCAGAGGCTCGGCTAGCACCACTGACTGGGACCGCTCAGACAAGAAGAAGCCCGCCAGAAAACCAGTTACTCAACCCGTCTGCCGTCCTTCCTTCTGGGACATTTCCCCTAAACAGGCTTGGCAGCAGCAGCAGGCTTTTGTCACAAAGACGGAGGGTAGATAAGGCCATCGGACAGAAGCAGTGTCAGGCTTTAGTACTTGTGCTCCTGAGATGATGGTGATTAGATTGTTTGTAGCCTTTATTTAACCCGTCGAAAATCCCATTGAGATCAACGATCTCTTTTTCAAGGGAGACCTGCAGATGGTCACATCTATCCAGCTTCCATATTCAAGGATTCAAGGCTTTCATTGTCATGTGTACATAGCTACAGTGTAGATATGACAAGGAAAATCTTAGGTCACAGGCTCCTCCAACAGGGCAACACAATAAAATAGAATATAGTAGAAATAGTGCAGAATAGTCCATATACAAGTAATTTGAATATTGATATATATATATATATATATATATATATATATATAAGTTGCAGACAGATGGATGTTCTTTCAAAAGTTCAGGTGTTTAACAGTCTTATGGCCTGAGGGATGAAACTGTCATATCATTCTAGGTTGAATCAATTATCTTTTATGACCATGTTGATCACAGATTCTTTCACATAAAAGAAAACGTTTCCACTTTCTTAAATGTAAATAGCGTGACATGTGTTAGTTTGATTTTGTTTCACCTTGCAGTTCTGTTTATTCGCATTCAGGTGTTTTTCACAAGTCCCTTTTTAACACGTGCCCTCAATCCCTAATATGGTCAACAACACATCTTGCTTGAGGTCATGTGTAAACAACAACACATCTTGCTTGAGGTCATGTGTAAACAACAACACATCTTGCTTGAGGTCATGTGTAAACGGGAGCAAGGGCTGATATTCTGGACAATCTGTATCCCACCGGAAATCCTTATTTTTAAGTGGGAAATGGCTGTGTTGTGAATAGATAAGAAGTACTCTAATGTTTGTCAATGAAAGCGGCTCCATTGACGATATCGTTGACGTTGGACACTTTCACATAGAGCAAGCAAACCAATTACAACACTGCTGAAGACGTAGTTGCAATTATTTGACTTTAATGTATGTAGTGACTGTTTCTGATTCAAGAAGTCAGTGGAAAAACATTCCTCGCAACTTGTATTATATTCAATCCCTTATAGCGGACATAAGCAGCTCTTTGCCTCCCATGTTCCTGGAAGTAAGAAGAGACGTTTTCCACAGCGTAAATCTACATTGCATACCCCCCTCCTCCCTGCTTCTTCTTTCGTTGAGTTTTATGGCGGTGTTGAATTATCGCCTGCTGGTTGAACTGCCCCCTCGGCCCACCCCTCACCCGCATGCCATTCCAGTGGCATGTTTGACAAGGCGAAAGACGGGAATGTTCCTGAAAGCAACGCTGGTGTGAATAGAGAAGCCACTTGCGGTGCCTCAAAGGTCATCCCTGCCATTTACTGGGAACTGTGACAGAAGCTAAAGACGTTACACGATCTGGAGGACAAATGTTGCCCAATGTGTAACGGGATCATCGTCAGTTGTCTCCCTCAGTTAAGTTAGCTGGCGTGCATTTAAAACGTGGTGTTATTTCAGACTTAATAATACGATTCAGCGGGGGAATGGTTTGAATTTGCTTCACTTAAAGAGGCCCTATTGGGCTTTTTTTTTGTGTTATATAGGTTTGTGTGCATGTAAATGGTCTGCAGAGGCTGAAATCACAAAGTTCCCTTCAGCTGGAGTTTATTTTAATTTGGTCTTTATGGAAATATTACTTTGATTTCTTATGTTTATGTTAATCATATTATGAAACCCAAATAAACATGATCTTTTATTGCACAGTTTTACTTACGGTTTGATCACTTATTTTACTTCTATTTCTATTTTATGAATTCTAAAAAGGAACACCGGGAACCAATTTCTCCCGGGGATTATTTAAGTATTTCTAATTCAGATTTTAGGCTCTTTTTCTACCATATATATCGGTTCTGAATATAGTTTTATAACTGATCTAAAAAGACTTTCAACTGTGTGGCACTTGTTTTCTTTTGTACAGTTTGCAAACAACAAATACGCTTAAATGTAAAGAGAAATGCGCCATCTGTTGCATTGGAAGTAATTCAGTCTGCAGGTTAACTACTACTCCTCTTAGCGATACGCTTCCTTAATGGTATTTTTATCGGTTCTTTTGTTACTTTTTAAGGGAAAAAACTCATTGAGAACAGAACCAACACTGTTGTGTTTTATGTAATAAGAAATATTACATCTATTTTCGTCATTTTTATAAGAAACCCGGTAAGAACGGATAATATCGATACCACAGTCTTTAAGAATGTAGCCTGGTGCCTGTTTAAAGGGGACCTATTATGCAAAATCAATTACATCAGCATGTGTCCCCTCTTCTTCATGTCTCTTCTACATCAACATGTGTCCCCTCTTCTTCATGTCTCTTCTACTTCAACATGTGTCCCCTCTTCTTCATGTCTCTTCTACATCAACATGTGTCCCCTCTTCTTCATGTCTCTTCTACATCAACATGTGTCCCCTCTTCTTCATGTCTCTTCTACATCAACATGTGTCCCCTCTTCTTCATGTCTCTTCTACATCAACATGTGTCCCCTCTTCTTCATGTCTCTTCTACATCAACATGTGTCCCCTCTTCTTCATGTCTCTTCTACATCAACATGTGTCCCTCTTCTTCATGTCTCTTCTACATCACCATGTGTCCCCTCTTCTTCATGTCTCTTCTCCATCAACATGTGTCCCCTCTTCTTCACGTCTCTTCTACATCAACATGTGTCCCCTCTTCTTCATGTCTCTTCTACATCAACATGTGTCCCCTCTTCTTCATGTCTCTTCTACATCACCATGTGTCCCCTCTTCTTCATGTCTCTTCTACATCAACATGTGTCCCCTCTTCTTCATGTCTCTTCTTCATCAACATGTGTCCCCTCTTCTTCTTCACGTCTCTTCTACATCAACATGTGTCCCCTCTTCTTCATGTCTCTTCTACATCAACATGTGTCCCCTCTTCTTCATGTCTCTTCTACATCAACATGTGTCCCCTCTTCTTCATGTCTCTTCTACATCACCATGTGTCCCCTCTTCTTCATGTCTCTTCTACATCAACATGTGTCTCCTCTTCTTCATGTCTCTTCTACATCAACATGTGTCCCCTCTTCTTCACGTCTCTTCTACATCAACATGTGTCCCCTCTTCTTCATGTCTCTTCTACATCAACATGTGTACCCTCTTCTTCATGTCTCTTCTACATCAACATGTGTCCCCTCTTCTTCATGTCTCTTCTACATCACCATGTGTCCCCTCTTCTTCATGTCTCTTCCACATCAACATGTGTCCCCTCTTCTTCATGTCTCTTCTACATCAACATGTGTCCATGTCCCCTCAAATATCTCTCAGAGGGGCGTGGGGAGGGGCTCCTTATTTTCATCTAAAGTACTTTTGAATCAGGGCTGAAACAGAGGGGATTATGGGTAATGCTGCAATGATCTGTTTGGTGTTTGGAGCCAAACACTTCAGAGACATGTTCTGTATATATCTGAGAGCTGTAATATATTGATGAACAGTATAATATGAGACCTTCAATGCCAGTTTCGCTCCCCACCCTTACCCCTCAGTGGTCCAGGCGTCTCACCTCCACTTTTCTCTCTCTGCAGGAACACCATCTCCAGCGGGCCATCTCGGCGCAGCAGGTTTACGGAGAGAAGCGGGACAACATGCACATCCCGGTGCCCGAGGCGGAGAGCGACATCACGTACTACGAATCCCTCTACCCCGGGGAGTTCAAGATGCCAAAGCAGCTAATTCACATACAGCGTGAGTGGGCTTCCCTTAATTCAAGATTCAAGGCTTTTATTGTCATGTGTGCGTAGCTACAGTGTAGATATGACAATGAACATCTTAGATCACAGGCTCCTCCAACAGGGCTACACAATAGAACAGATACAATAAAAAAATAATCTAATAGAAATAGTGCAGAATAGTCTAGATACAAGTAATTGGAGTATTGATATATGAGTTGCAAACAGATGGATGTTCTTTCAAAAGTGCAGGTGTTTAACATGGATGTCTGTGATGCAGCCGAATAGGAACTTGTTGTTTCATTAGGTTGCAATGTTTTTTTTTGATTGCATTAGAAGAAACTTAGGGGGCTTTAGATTAAAATGGTACATGCCAATGAGTACAAGTGTATTTTCATTACATTTTGACTTTAACACGTAGTTTATTGTAAACCGTTTCCCACAGAGCTCTTATGATTACAATACGATGTTTTTCTAGCGTTTTGAAGATGGATAAGTTGGTTGCGGAAAGGCTTAAATAAAAAAGCCAATTAAGTGACTCCCGAGTCCACAGGTATTAAAAGGATCCTGTGGTTCTTTTTTGTAATCCTTTTAATGGCATCAGGCGTGTGTTTTATAAGCTTTTAATGAGTCGTCACACGTTTGTCAAAGTAAGTGGGTTTGTCAGAGTGCCCAGTTCAGAGAAAATGAGTTGGCTTCGTTGCTTAGTTCTGTCGCCGTGTTTGTGTCACAAAGGAAAGCCATTTGCGGTACTCTACACCATTAGTTGAACACGGCAATGACGGATGTTTTGTCCTGTCAAATTGCTTTCTGACTTAATTGCTCTAGGTCTCGACAGTGGGAAATGTGTTGAAAATCCAGTGTTGATTATTTCTAGATCTTGAAATAAAAAAAATGAAATGTGATTTAGTTTAGAGTTGGTTGTTTTAATGCAGCTGCTTGTTTTACATGGTGGCAGTTGGTAAAACAAGTCTGTGCACAACAATATTGCAATTTTGAAATGGGATACTCCTTAAAATGTATATTATTGGCCTCATCATGAGAACTGTAATTAATTGGTCAACTAATTGCGAAGTCATTCGTCAAAAATAATTGCGTATTTTTCGATAATATATATATTTTTTTTTTACCAAAAATGTCAGAAAATGCTTTTTTCAGGCTCTCAAACATAATTGTTCTCCTTAAATCAAATAAAGTGACTATATTTATGTGTTAAACGGACAAAATATCACATGTAAAGTCATGACCGTGGACCGCAAACTGGAAAGAGTTTTTTAAAACTATATTCCGAGGTTTTATAGACTAATCAATTTGACTGGAAAGTAAAAGGCAGATGAATCGATAATGAAATGAATGGTAGCAGCCTTACTGCTCACAGCTTGATGTTACAGTCTCATCAATAACCATATATCCTTCCTGTCACATTCTGTCGCCGTCATGTCAGCTTTAGATCGAATCAATTTGCTTGTATCTAATCAGCACTGAGGTTATCGTCTTAAAACTGAAGCAAATGCTCTCGTCTGTACGTTGTTTGCTCTGTAATTGTGAGGACAGAAGCTGTGTCCGTGTTCCTGCTGTGAGTTCTCCTGTTGAGACACGGAGATGAAATGTGTTTGAATTAGACTTTGTTTGACATACTGAGGCTTTAAACAAACGAGAAAACGTTAAAGCACAGCGAGAGGAAAAGCTTTTACATTCGTCTGTCTTTTGCGTCAGAAATAGGCTCGCAGTCCGTTAGGAAAGGGCAGCGAGTCACATTTCTTTGCATAAACTAAAAGGACATTAATGTAACTTTAACCGATCAGTGTTCATTATGCACGCATCAAAGCTGACTCCATTAAAGTGTCGGGTCAGCCATGTGTTTAGATGGGACTAAATGTACCACACAACAGGACATACTGTATACCGTTTGTTATTTCCAGTCAGTCGTTGTGCTTTCCGTCGCCTGGAAGGTTAAATGTGCTGTAATTACGTCTGATAATCATCTCGTGCACCCCTGACCTTCTGCTCGCTGTGCTGTACTCTGAAAACACTTATGTATTCCAGTCAAGTGTGTGCCGTTAGTCCTGTGTGGTTTAATGAACCGTTTATCTTCAGCAGAAAGGAGCTGCATTGAGCTTATGAGTTTAGATACTGCAGGATCAAGCTGTACTGCTTTCTGTGGAACATTAGGCCCCACTGTGTTTTTACATTCTCTCTGATAACAAGACTTGTCGTGTCGCCCCGAACAAACGCCGGTTTCATTGCATTATTTTACATATTTTAAAACTGCTTCTGAATACTTGATTTCTCTAATCGGCGGTGACTGTTTTCATTCATTATGATTCGGTCTGCAGACAGGGCCAACTGTTTTCATTGTCATTAAGTACTTGTACTGTTTTTAATATGCAGTTTGTCTAAACTGCTTAACGTAAGGCGTGCGCCCTCATACCAAGATGCAGATTTTCCCCCGTAAAATGTTAACGTGATGACAGAAAACGATATTTCTGTTCGTCGAAAACGTTATTCTTACTCCAAAAATATGAAAATAGTGTCAGACAGAATCGACAGCTTTGTTTAACGCATCTCCGAGTAAATACTGCATACATGAATACTACACTACTAGCTTGTAAAGCGTTTTGAGCACCAGAAAAAGCGTTATATAAATGACATGTATTATTATTATTAGGGCTGTCAGTCGATTTAAATAGTTAATCGCGAATTAATCGCACATTTTTGATCTGTTCTAAATGTACCTGAGAGGAATATCTTTCAAGTTTTTAATACACACACACTCATATGTTGATAAGAGTGTGTGTGTGTGTGTGTGTGTGTGTGTGTGTTATTTTAAACTCGATGCGCTCTGAAACTACGGGGCGGCCGAGAAAAAAAAATACACATGCGTTAATCGCGTTAAAAATAATTAGTGGCGTTAATTATTTTTTGCGTTAACTTGACAGCCCTAATTATTATTATTAAATAGGGGATGGATGTTCGGTCGGTCTGCTGGTGGACGAGTCGTTTAATTTACTGTCCTTTTTTCTGTAGAGGAAGTAAAGACACCGTAACTCTGGATGTATTTGTTGTTTGAGGTGCAATACATGACTCGGCAGCTTTAAGACATGAAGAAACTATTATTTCCCGCTTCGCTCTCATCGTCTTCACCGGAAAGCCGACGGCGCTGTACTTTTGGCAGGAAGTGACTTTGGGGAACCTCATACATTATTTTTCTCGAAAAACCCTGATATGGCACATTTTCTTTTAGAGAGGCCCTATTATGTGGCAGTGTGTTATATAGGTTTGTGTGCATGTAAACGGTCTGCAGAGGCAAATATGCACCTGAAAATGAGCATATGTGCGTTTTTTTAAATCACTATATTTACAATCTAGACAGCTCGGAAAGCTATTTTAAAATGTCATTTTCATCTAATTCGTTTTTATGATGGTAGAACACTTTAATATCATTAAAGCAGTCTAGCACCTCATTTTCAAATTAATGCTTAAATTAGTTTTATTTTCTCGTGCTTGGCAATTTTCTTTTCATACGACAGGCTGCGTTTGGAGCTTAGTTACGCAGCAGTGTTGGAAACCTTGTAATTAAAACACTTAAATACTCATTAAACGATGATGAATTCTCCATATGGACTGCAGGGTGTGTGGTAACCTTGGTTCAGTCGTGGGCAGAGGACTTGCGTCTCTTTGCACATGTGTTAATGAGACTTTCCATCACACAAACAAGATGCTGAAACCGCCAAATGAGAACTGAATGACTTCTTTTTAAATATGCATGTCTGGTGTAAACTGGCATTGGCAGGGTTTGTGTCTAAGCAACCTCTTTTGGATCCAAACGTCTGCTCAAATCATAATGTAAAATCTGAGTTTCATGCCGTTTTGGGCACAAAGAAAAGTGCTCTCTCGTCTGTCTGTATTTAAATTGATGGCTAAGAGTTAGGATTCAAAGAAAGCCTTTATTTAATATTTCAAGGGAATTGTTTATCAGGGAACTTGGGTTAAAACGGGCTTGTTTTCTTCGTGCCGCGTGCTGTGCCTGCAGTCATTAGCAGTCCAATTAAACTGAACTTTAATGGTCACTTTACTGTGGAGTCAGCGTAGAGACGAATAAAAGCACGAGCGTAATACACAATGGTTAACATCAGAAGGACAAAGTGCACATGAGGGGGGGTTTCACTCAATGACTATCTGAAAATATGGATTATGAAACGTGAAGAGTGCATGACCGCAAACACAATTTAAAAACCCAGACCACAGTCGGGTGATTGAGGTCTTTCATTCTGATTTATTTTACTTTGAATTAAAAGCTACTGTGCACAATGTCTGTATGTTTAGAGTACACTATGCTTCTGTCCCTTTTTAGTAGATTGGTATATTGGGGAGTGTTCTCATTTATTTTTAAAGATGTTATGGTGTGAAGATACTCTGTCTTTTCTACTGAGAATACCTCCATTTTATTATTAATATCTATTTATTGTATGTCATTCCATTTTTAAGAAATGTGTTATTAATGAACATTGACTGTCAAAATTCTGATGTGAGGACAAAACTATTTCCCAACTGGAGGAACATAAAGTATCTCTTATGAACAGATCAATCTCCCCCATCAATGTCATCCACAGCTTTTTGAAATATTAGGCACATTTATTTATATACAACACAGTCTCAAGGCATTTCGTGTTATAGTCACGAAATTAATTATTGATTCAAGTTCACCAACACGATTTCCCCCTTTCTTTCGTGTCACACAGAACGATTTTAAAAGCAATGTATTTCTATTGGTAGTTTGTTTCGTGCCTGCACCAAATAATAACAAATTAGAAGGAAAAGAAAATACAGATTTCAGTATTCTGAGGCTCTGAGACATTTCTTTTCCTCGCGGACGGCAAAAAAACTCTGACGTTATACGATTTAAAATAAAAGGCTTAGGGTAAGATATTGAGTAAGAAAATGTTTTTATGATCCACACAGCTTCTGGTATTTTGAAGACCCGAACGGACAAAAAGACGTGGTGCAGGCACGAAACAAACTACCAATAGAAATACATTGCTTTTAAAATCGTTCTGTGTGACACGAAAAAAATGCAAACATCGTGTTGGTGAACACGAATCAATAGATTAAATGAATTTGACTATTACACGAAATGCCGACTGGGTTGTTATATGGCACCTTTTAACACAAGGCAATTCAAAGTGCTTTACAAAAATGAAAGACATTAAGAAAATGGCATTTAAAGACATTCATTAAAAAGCAAAGATAATTAAAAACACATTAATAAAAGTTGCAGTGTAAGATATGAATAGTTCAATTAAAAGCAGCGGCAACAAGAAAAGTCTTCAGCCTGTAGTAAGAAACACTAAGTTTTATAGATTTACAAATCTGCCATGTTATATATGACTATTAAATAATCTACCAAATGTCTAAAGTGTGTTTTTCCTTGTCTCTCTGCAGCTTTCAGCTTGGACGCAGAGCAGCCCGACTACGACTTGGACTCGGAAGATGACGCGTTTGTCAACAAGCTGAAGAAGAAGATGGAGATCAGCTTCCTGCAGTTTGAGGAGATGATCGACCGGCTGGAGAAAGGCAGTGGACAGCAGGTCGGCACTGTTTGTGTCTCCGTCTGCATCCCCTTTAAAACACAGCCGTCTGTAGAGAAAGGCCCCTGAAATACCCTAATAGACAAATACAAAATGAACCTATGAAAATAAACTGATACCTTCATTTTGTATGAATTTGAGACTATTTATGGTAAGACGCCATCCCTTAAAGGTCACCTATTATGCAACATCCACTTCTTCATGTCTCTTCTACATCAACATGTGTCCCCTCTTCTTCATGTCTCTTCTACATCAACATGTGTCCCCTCTTCTTCATGTCTCTTCTACATCAACATGTGTCCCCTCTTCTTCATGTCTCTTCTACATCAACATGTGTCCCCTCTTCTTCATGTCTCTTCTACATCAACATGTGTCCCCTCTTCTTCATGTCTCTTCTACATCAACATGTGTCCCCTCTTCTTCATGTCTCTTCTACATCAACACGTGTCCCCTCTGTGGAAAGAGACTCTGAAAGTTTCAGGAACAAAGATTCTCTCTTTTTGTCCTGATCCATTTCTATAAAAACTGAAAATGAGCTGATCAGATTTTGGACTCTTTATGATATCATAACGATTTGTTGGCTTGTGTAACCATTAGCCAATCAGCAACCAAGGTAACCCCCCCCCCCCCCCCACCTTATCACCTGAATCTCCTCCTAGAGCACCATTGAGTTCTTTGTAACCAAATGTCTCTCAGAGGGGCGTGGGGAGGGGCTCCTTGTTTTCATCTAAAGTAACAGACAGAGAATCAGCACTTTGGAAACAGGGCTGAAACAGAGGGGGTTATGGGTAATGCTGCAACGATCTGTGTGGTGTTTGGAGCCAAACACTTCAGAGACATGTTTTGTATTTATCTGAGAGCTGTAATATATTGATGAGAAACATTATAATAGGGGAACTTCAATACCCGTGCAAATCCATCTTTTAATCATCTAAGATGTAACTCATATTTGTATCTTCCATCTTGCTTGTAGGCGGTGAGTCTTCCGGAGGCCAAGCTGCTGCTGAAGGAGGACGACGAGCTCATCAAGGAGGTTTTCGACTACTGGAGCCGCAAGAGGAAAACCAGCCGAGCAAACTGCCTCATCCCAAACTGCAAGCAGGAGAGACGGGACGGCTCCAGCACCAGCGACCCCTACGTGGCCTTCAGGCGGCGCACAGAGAAGATGCAAACCAGGAAGGTCGGTAGTCTTAAACTCAGCGTTTTATCAGCACTTTGTTTGTGGCTCTGGTCTTGGTAGTTGTTCAAACTGGATCTCTCTTTGTTGAATGCTTTTTGCTTAAAGAGCAACTTGCAGGGTTTTTAAAAAAAAAATAGATTTATGCTTAACCTTGCCTGAAAATTACAATTAAAGAAGTTAATGCAGGATTTGATATTTTTTACAAGACATAAGGAATTCAGAGGGAAAGGAGCCGTTTTGAGCTCTGCTACTAAAAACTGCTTTTCTTTTTACGTCAAACGCGTCATATTACGTCACATGGGGGAGCAACCTTCTCGGACTCGTTCTCTGCCCAATCCGCGGTAGTAGTTTGTAGTTGGTTTGAGCGGTTGTGATTTAGTGAGCTGGTATTTTTACATTGCATTTCACCATCTGTGATCAGGTTGCACAAACTCCAGCCTGTCAGGACATCGAGTCCACAGTTTCCCTAACAGGAAAAGGACCGGAGCTAGCGTTCGTTCCTGGGTGCGTTACTCTCCACAGCTGAAGCCTATCAAACAAAACGTTTATCAGGAAACCGTATTTCCTCTCTCTCCCCCCCCTTCGCTCCTCTCTCTCTCTCCCCCTTCGCTCCTCTCTCTCTCTCTCCCCCTTCGCTCCTCTCTCTCTCCCCCTTCGCTCCTCTCTCTCTCCCCCTTCGCTCCTCTCTCTCTCCCCTCCGGTACACAGCACCGTAAGACGTAGTGTGGAGTTGCATTAGGTAACGCGAGATACGGCTGATACTTGCGCATTAGTTTCTGTTATGGATCAGTATCAACAGTCCTGCCAGTAACGTTACTATATTATCAATACTACTTTAGTTATAGCCTGATATATGATAGCTAACTTTACAATGTTGTGATGTGACTGACGTTAGCTAACATTAACTGTAGCTAACGCCGGTGTTCCGGATTAACTGGTTTACAGAGGTGGAGAGCGCGGCCTTCGACTGAAATACACATTTCGATCGCTTCTTCTGTCGTTTACATAAATATTTTGGTATATTTGGCTCGGTAGGAAGACTGATGCACATTCAGTACCAGTGTGTGAGGTTGTGGTTACGATGGCGATATCCAGACGCGAACAGCGAGGACTACAAAAAGAAAAACGAGTTGACTGGGGATGTCTGTTCAAAACATTGCGAACTCCAATAAATCATTTAAACCAGCTATTGTTGCCAGACTTATTACTGAATATCGTTCTTAATGTGATGCCAAGTCCACCTGAGACCTGTGTACACCTTCAGACAGCCTCCCAGTGAAGCGTGCGTTTACTCACAGTTTGAAAGCAGCGTGGAGTCTTCAGCTGTGGTAAACTGCGATCCGCCCAGGATAAACCGTGATCCACCTCTGTAAACCAGTTGATCCGGGAACACCGGTCACTCACCAAGACAGCTGCTCTGTTCTCCACTGGTTCTCCACACACCAAAGCTCCATTTCTCGCCGATGGCCGTTATTTCTTCTAACCCTTGGCTGCTCCTGGTCTCTTGGACGCATAGCAGGCTCATAATTATAATCATATGCATTCGAATATATATTTTCAACCTCTTCTGTGTCAAAACTAGCATTGCGATCCATGTTTATTCATACGTTAGACCGGCCGCTCTCCCCCATGTTACGTCACACGCGGGAGGTCACGTGGGGAGGTTTTTTTTATGCGGAAGTAAAAATGTCTTACAAAAATGACGCCAGATGTCACTGTAGTGTATATTTCTGTATATTTTTTTGAAAATCTAGTGTATTCATAATTTTCCTACACATTTATTCACTGGTGTCTCTAACCTGCAAGTTGCTCTTTCAAGTTAGAAACAATTCAAGCCGTTGTAGAGACATGAAACAAAAGTGGAAGAAAAGTCCAGCGACCGCCTTTTGAGTTTTGGAAATGAAATAAAAGTCATAGCTACTTTTTTTTTTTTAACGTCATACCAGATCTCATGCTGTTAGGCTTTTAAGTTTAAGGAGAAAAATACACTGAAAATGTTATCTATTTAACATGCTAATAAATAAGTAAAGACATGAAAGAAAAGGCAGTGAGCTGGATGGAAACAGACGAAGTGGAGTTAGGAAGTGGGAAAAAAAGCAGTGGATTAAAGTAATTTTTATACAGGATTCATCCCTGTGCTGATAATTACTTTTCTTTAAAGGCAATAATACTCTGACACTGTTAGCTGTTGTATTGTGGAGTGTAACTAACTTAAAAAGCAGTGAGAAAAGCGGTCTAGAAACGGCAGAAGTGGAGTTATAAGATGGGGAAAAACTCGTGAATAATTAAGTTGAGGAATTGCAGAAAAAGCAGTTGGCTGGCTGGAAACGGCAAGAGCTACATTTGAGTTTACGGGGGAAAAATATACTATTGTATTGATAAGTGGAACAAAGCATCAGTAGCAGTGTGACGATGACTATGGAGAAATACATTGTGCGTCACACCTTGTAGAAAATACTTTGTCAAGTCAGACTGGTTTCCTTCTTCCGAGAAATATTTTTGATAACATCTCAGAGGAGGCTGTGGCTCAGTGGGTTAGTGTGTTTATATTGGGGTCAGTGGGGCTCTGGTTCAATCCCCACTGCAGTCAGCATGTCGTTGTGTCCCTGGGAAAGACACTTCACCAAAAAATTGTGGGGGAAAAAAACAGTATTGAGTGTATGTTAGTCGCTTTGGATAAATAATAATAATAAATGTATTTTGTAAGTTGCTTTGCAGAGGTAGTAAAAACAAAAAGGACAACAAATAAATATAGTAAAAGTCACATTTAAAATAGAGCAATAAAACAACAATCACACATTAAAAGCCAGTTTGAAGAGGTGAGTTTTTGTACGTTTTTTGAAGCTGGTGAGGTCGGTGCAGTCGCTTATGGATTGTGACAACCCAGTCTCACAAACTGTAATAGCTACGTTGGTCGACAGGTCAAAGTGTAGTATATTCACAAATAACCCTCTCAAGACGTGACATGTTTTGTAAAAAAAAACCATGGAGTTCAAATAATCTTCGTAATATCTATCAAACTATGGATCCTACATTTCCACTGGACGTAGATTCTAAAAGAATACACTTCTCGCTAGAAATGTAATCAAAAAGCATTTTAACGCCCAAACTGTCCTACAATTTAGGATTTTCCACAAAAAATGTATCGGGTGCCCGCCATGTTTTTTTTTCTCACTGGGAAAGTTTGCGATCACGTCTTGAGAGGGTTTTTTGTGAATATACTACGTTTTGCCCTGTCGACCAACCCTAACCCTATTACACGTTTTTTTGTGAGACTGGGCTGGTTTTGATTGAGTTCCAGAGGGAGGAAAAAGCATCTATCAAGTGACATGTAATTTAATCTCACTGTCACTGGCCAGCCTGTGATGTAGAGCGATGATTCTCAACACTTGACCCTGACAGGCTGTCAAAAGAAATATCCTGTCTGCCACTTCACACAAGTAAATGGTAAATGGGCTGTACTTATATAGCGCTTTATCCAGTCTTTACGACCCCTCAAAGCGCTTTACATACTACATGTCATTCACCCATTCGCACCCATTCATACAGAGCAGTACCACTTGCTCTAGGACCTAACATTCACACACATTCACACACCGTTGGCCATGCCATCGGGAGCAACTCATGGTTAAGTATCTTGCCCAAGGATACATCGACATGTTGGCTGCACGGGCTGGGATCGAACCCACAACCTACCTTCTGGTTGAAAGACGACCGCACTCCCTCGCAGCCACAGTCGCCCATAAGTACATTTACCTTTTGACTTCTCGCGACACAAATATAGACTTTTTGCACTACTTTTTATTATATATGTTGCATTGTTGGAGGAGCTCAGGTCAGAAGAATGTCATTGCCATTTCTACACGGTCGCTTTGTGCTTATGACAATAATTATCTTTTTTCATTTAGTTTTTGGAAGGCACAATCCATACAGAGTCAACAGAATCAAAACAACATAGAACTAATTAATTATTGTTTTTATCAAAGTGGCTACACATAACAAAGAGTAGAGGGGCGTGTTGTTCTGCCGTGAGCGAACAAACTTGTCTGACAAGTAACGGACAGTTTGCTCAGAAATAAGAGATATTTGGTTATTTTTTATACGAACAAACAATTTTAGCATAGGCCTCATGGTTTCAGTGGAAACACATCTTACCTCTCATTGAAAGTGTAATGCAATAATGTCGTTACAGCTTATTTTAAAACCAATATCTTCCCTGATCAGAGATGAACATTGACTGACTCCATGAAATTGCGGTTTCTTTTGTAAAGCATTTGTACGCCATCAAGTGGTCATTTTAAGAATTTATCCTGGGTGTGAAATGTATGATCTTGGCAACCCGTTTGCTTTCATCCATGCAGCTTTTATGAATGTGCAAAGAAGTGAGACAAAGCATCGAAACCTGTTGACTTCTACATTTGATGCACATGAATCAGCGTGCGATACATTTGATTTAAATACGAATGATTCATAATATTTGATAATTGTGTGCGAATTTCTTGTCATTTAGGCGTTTGAAACTGCCCTTTACGCGTCTTAGTTGAGGCTCATGCCCTAAAGAACAGCTTTTAATGTTGACACCTTATCGGTAAAGATCATGTCTTTTAAGTATCGCTTATATATATTTCCTCCTCCAACACTCAGAACCGTAAGAACGACGAATCATCCTACGAGAAGATGCTGAAGCTGCGCAGGGATCTCAGCCGAGCCGTCACCATCCTGGAGATGATCAAGAGGAGGGAGAAGAGCAAGAGAGAGCTGCTGCACCTCACACTGGAGATCTTTGAGAAGAGGTAACATCTCCAGGGCCGCACGCACAACACACGGAGACATAAACAAAAGGCAATTAGACAACCAGCTGGAGACAGAAAGGCGGGTTATAAAGTGGAACAAAAAGAGTGGAAAACTTAGTGAGTTTTCTCTACTTGGTGATTTTCCTTAATTATGTTTCATTGGTGTAGTTTGAGGGGGATAAAGATACCTCGATTAGTTGGATAACTGGCACCTTGGTGTTGGTAACTACTAGTCGATGAGTCCGTTATTAATAATTTTCTCCTTCTGATTCACCTTTTTCAAAGAAACTAGTGTCCTCTAAGCAACACAAAGTGATGCTTTCACATAATTCCTTGTGGAGAAACTCTTTTCTTTTAGTTCTTCAAAGATCAAATTGACTTAAATTGATCAGTGGAAGAAACGGGGAAAGCTTAAGACGACAAAACATTTCTTGAATACCACAAAGTGTTAAAATTCACTTTGCTAAAAGTCATCAGAAGAGATTGATTTTACATTTTAGAATTTTGTCTTCATAGTCTTCAGTTTACGTCACATATCCCTACAGATCATTTGGATATCAAGACATGTTCTTCTCGTTTCACAGTATAATGCAATCAGTGAGTGTCTTTGACAGTGAATGATTTATCTTCCTCTTTCTGCATCGTTAAGTATCTCTAATGGCGCAGTTCCACTGCAGGGCTTAGTACGGTATAGTTAGGCCTTGGTAGGCCAGGCTCACTTTATACTGCGTTTACATTACAGTTTAGTAACTGGGGCAGTAACTATAGTAACACAGTGTAGGCGGAGCCGTGACGTCATCTTCAATGAGAGCCACAGAAAAACATCAGCCTTTAGCTGTTAGCACTCAGAGCTCACAGCTCCTCATATCTGTTCAGTAACTAGACAAAAGTTAAACAAGTACAAACCACAGACAGCCTGTGTCATGGCGAATACAGTCGCTGGTTTATTTATGTCTGTAGGCCGTTGTTGTGAGTGTGGACGGTCGGAGCATATACTGCGTTAGCTTAGCCAAGCTACATTTAGAAAACACACAATTTAAAAGGGTTTTTCGCCTGCCGTCTGTCTGCAGACTTGTCAAAACATTAATTCATGGTTTTTTCTAACCGGTATCAGTATGTTGTTACTTCGGCATCATTTTGAAACGTGTATTACAATTAAATCACGGTCAAATATGTTCATTTTGTTGTAGTTGTAGCTCCCTTGCCAGCGATTCTCTCTCTAGTTAGCATACTCAGCCCGGTTGTTGGCCCGGAAAGAACCTGGGTTTTGGAGAGCCAGAAAACTGTGAAACTGTACCCGTTAGCCGGAACTACCCCAAGTGGAAACGCCACCAAAACGGGCCGGGCATGGCACGCTTAAACCGTGCTCCGCGCTGCAGTGGAAATGTGCCATAAGTGACAGTGATGTAGAAACACCCCCATGATCAGAGTCAGAAAACCTTTATTAGTCCCACAGAGGGGACGTGTACATTGCTACAGCAGAAAAGAGCCAAAGACGGCTTAATGTTAAATGTTTCATTGGTGTAGTTCGAGGGGGAGAAGGACGCCTCTTTTCAAATGAGAACATGTTGAAATATCCCGGTTTTCTTCTCCAGGAACGTCATGTCGGACTACAGTGGGGAGGTGATGGCAGAGGTGTTGGCTGAGCGGGCGCTGGTGAGGCCGCAGATCATTCCCCTGGTCCCCGTCACTAACCAGTACCGACACCAGGACCACATGGACCTCAAGGACTACAAGTCCAAGGTGGGACTCGCTTCTATCAAAAAATATTTGTTGAGCCTTTCACTCTGTATTATGTATTTAATATTCTTTACAACTGTATTTAACTTGTATATGCTTCTAAATCTGCTCCTTTATCGAAGATATTTAATCCTATTTATACATTTATATACATTATGCCTTTGGCTACTCTTTGCACTTTCTGCTTGGATGCATTTCATTGTACAATAAAGTTAAATCCAATCTTAAAAACAAGAACTAACACTAATGTTAAAATGTCTTCTACAAAATAAATACTGTACAGACAGGACAGAGATATGTAGGCTACCCTTTAGGTGCTTTTTAATTCTCATGAGTTGCGTCCTTTATCCCCCTTTAGCCCGAGAAGGCGGAAGTCCCCCGTCAGAAGAGGAAATACGAGAAGAAGCAGAAAGCGTTGCCGCTGTCGTCGGGCGCGCCCCACCATCCGGGGCCTGCTGTCTTCAACGCCAAGGACCTCAACCAGTACGACTTCCCCAGCTCGGACGACGAGCCCTACTCCCAGGTACAGAAACACGCACACACACTAATGATGGGAATTACGGATTTCATGGCTCCGTTCCTTTCCGAGAGCTGTTCAAAAGAGCCAGGTTTTTTTTAAGTGGCGGTGGAGATTATTTGTTGACCCGGCTTTTAATTATATTTTGGCTTTACAAATGTTGTACTCCGTTTTATCATTGCCAATGTTTTTGTTGACGTGCATCCAAATGCTGCTGCGTTTTCGCGTTTCGCAAATTCTTTCACCCGAAAAACACGTCGTCTACCTGTACCTGTAACACCGGCAGGGGCTCAGTCAGTGGGGGCTTGGACTGGGAGCTGTAGGGTCGCCGGTTCAAGTCCCCGACCAGACCTAAAATATTGAGTGTGGACTGCTACTTGGAGAGGTCCCAGTTCACCTCCTGCCGTGGTGCCCTTGAGCAAGGCACCAGACACCCCCCTCACTCCCATTGCTCCCCGGTTGCTGTACAATAGCTGCTCCTGGTACTAGACTCCTGGTACTAGACTCCTGGTACTAGGATGGGTTAAATGCAGAGGACACATGTCACTGTGTGCTCTGCATGTGTGACCATTAAAGAGGGTTTCATCCCTCCCATTCTATTCTACCACTTGTTATGACTTCTCTCTCTCATGCGTATTCCGTTAAGACCTGCCTCTGATTGGCTAACCCTAACCCACAACATCTCACTCCTCCTGCCTAAACCTAACCAGTCAGAGTAGGGGAGGGTCTTCACGGAATATGCTTGGTGAACAAAATCAAGCTTTTTCACCGTTCATGTAAAGGCGAGTGGATTTATGGCAGGCAGTGAACCAACGATAAAAAGAACATCTCTCACCAAGTAGGACTCGGTTCCCTTTGTTCGTACCAAAGAGCCGTTCAAAAGAATCGGATCGTTAACATCACTAACACACACAGGCATTCGGGCAAGCACACGCTCGTCTCAGCGAATCGTTTGATTACTTTCTTTTTGTTCAATGCATCAAGTGATATTCTGCGTAACAACGTCTATTCTTATATATCAGTTTTAATTTGGATTTATTCCTGCATTCATAAGTCATGAAACAAATATACAGCATTGGGAATATCTCCAAATCTGCAGGTCTGATTTTGCCTAAAATAAAAAAACATGACGGTGAAGATGTAATTGTAATATGACGTAGAAATTAAAACTCTTTTGTTGAATGCATGTCCATGGAGGTATACCGTGACACTCTCTAACAACTGTATATGGGTTTAGAGTCTTGTAAAGAAACGAACACAGAGCAGAACGGTGTTCATCGCACATTTCTAAAAACAATCGTCTCAGTAATCACTTTGCAGTCTGAATGCATTTCCCATACCTCCACTCTATTCCCACTGCCCCTCTTTTTTGTCCTGATAAATCTACTCGAATTTGCAAAACCACATGAGACGAGTGAATAGAGCGGCGCAGTGATGACGTATTTTTGTAGGCTGACCCGGAAGTAAGCTGCGCATGGGTTCCCTCGACAAAAAAGCAACGGGATTTCTCCATAGGATTTTGGAATATTGTAAAAAATAAGGTCTGTGGAAAACAAACCTGTTTCATAAATGCATGTTTCGTTCAGCCGGATAATCTCCACATGTCTCTCCTACTTTTATCATTTTCAAATCATAAATCTAGTCGCCAGAAGCAAAATGCTAACGTTATGCTATAAAGGAACTACAGCAGGGTCGCTGCTTCAACGTCACGCCAACTTAAGATATTCAGACATACAGATTGTAAATGGTTCAAGTTGAAGCGTTTGTTTGAACAGTGTGCAGGAGGCAGGGACTTGCTTTCAAGCAGAACAGGGCAAACTAACTTAGAGGGAGTGTTTACGTGTTCGGGGGAATGACGAAAAACGGCCGCGACAACTTCTGTAGTCCTATTCAGCCACTTGTGAACAACCATCGTTTCTCAGACACGTCAACTCTTCAGAAATCACCAGTGGGGTCACTGCTGATGGATTTAATGTCTCTTCAACCACAGACCTTATTTACAGCTATTTTCCAAAAACGAGTTCAAAAATCCCGTTGGCTCTGCGACTCACTTCCGGGTTTGAGGACTCGTTCCTGCACGACTCTATGGGCTTCAGTGTTATAGATTCTGCGTTTGCACCGGCGCTAGACTGACCTTTGACCTCTGTCCACAGCTGCACTCAGGCTCTTCAGAAGCAGAGGAGGAGAACGACCCAGACGGTGCCTTCGCCTTTCGCAGGAAGGCCGGCTGCCAGTACTACGCTGTAAGTAATAATAATTCATTCTATTTTTAGAGGCGCCTTTCAATTCATACAATATTCTAAGGAAAGGTTTAAGACGGTACAAAAGCACCGTAACAGGGAACATGTAGCACTGCAGTGAGTAGGCTGATCTGAACAGGTGGGTTTTGAGGAGGGACTAGTACTGAAATCCTCCACAGGCAAGTACATACAAGAGCTTTGTTTCTACATGGTGGTGAGTTTAAGAGGGCCTCGTGTCCCAGCGGTGGTGTTTCTAAATGTTTTTTGCAGTGCTGGTTAGAACAGGAACAATAAGCATCATTGAGGTGTTGTTTTATAACATGGTTTGAGTGTTGCTAAGCCTCTCCATTAGTTGGATAACTGGCATCTTGGTGTTCGTAACTGAGTTTTCTTTAGTCGATTTGTTCGTTTTTGATACTTTTCTCATGCTGAATCACTTTCTTCAAAGCATCTAGAGTCCTCTAGTCAACACGAAGTGATGCTTTCACATGATTTCTTGTTGAGAAACTCTTTTTTTTTTTGTTCTTCAAGGTTCAAATTGACTTGAAAATTGATCAGTGGAAGAAACAGGGAAAGGTTAAGACGGCACAAATTGAATACCACAAAGTCATCAGAAGAGATTAATTGTACTTTTTATAATTTCGCCTTCATAGTCTTCAGTTTACGTCACATATCCCTACAGATCATTTCGATATCAAGACATGTTCTTCTCGTTTCACAGTAAAATGCAATCAGTGAGTGTCTTTGACAGTGATGTAGAAACACCTCCATGATCAGAATACCTTTATTAGTCCCACAGAGGGGACATGTACATTGTTACAGCAGAAAAGAGCCAAAGACGGCTCAATGTTAACTAAGAAGTATGCATCCAAAAAATATTAAAGATCATAAAATAATACAAATTACACATCAGAGGTTTTGTACCCAGAATGAAAGGTGTGACCGTGGCTCTCTGTCTGCAGGTGCGTCAGGACCGGGTGGGCAGCTGGCCGTGGTGCGGACCCTGGGACGGCGGTTTGGCAGAAGCTCGTTTCCGCTACAGTCTCACAACGCTCACCGTGCCGCGCCGCTGCCTCGGGATGGCCCGGCGGCGCATGGGGCGAGGCGGCAGGTCGGTTAAACTCCTGTTTGTTTACTTTCTGCGCCTTTAGATTGACCTTTTTCTTTGTTTTTGTCATATGCTTAACCGTGCAGTTTATTAGGTGTATGGATACCTGGCTTTTGCAATGCCAAGCTTTTGTTCAAATGTACAGATGTGACACAATCTTACATCATTCATTTATTGAGTCTTTGGTAAAAAGTACATTTTAAAGGTCACCTATCATGCAAAATCCACTTCTTCACGTCTCTTCTCCATCAACATGTGTCCCCTCTTCTCCATCAACATGTGTCCCCTCTTCTCCATCAACATGTGTCCCCTCTTCTTCATGTCTCTTCTTCATCAACATGTGTCCCCTCTGTGGAAAGAGACTCTGAAAGTTTCAGGAACAAAGATTCTCTCTTTTTGTCTCTTAAATCCTGAAAAGTAGGTTTTCTATCTTTATTAACGTAGCTTTAACTTCTCCTCTCGCAGGGTGTTGCTGGACAGAGCGCACACGGACTACGACAACGTTTTCCACGACCTGGATGCAGAAAAGCTCGACGCGTCTCTTCCTCCGTCACCTCCTCCTCCTGCAGCTTCTTCACGCTCGCCGGCCTCCGACAAGTTTGCCAGTACCTCAGAAACAAATACCTCGGACAGAAGTTCCTCCGCCCTCTCCTCCCCCTCTTCCACGGACCTCAGTCAGATACTGTTGAATATAAGTTCGTGCCGATGGAGGCACTTTAGACCACGGACACTACCACTACACGAGCTGGACAATGCCCACCCGCTATTCAGGAAGCTGAGTCGCAGCCTGAAGCGACCCGCCTCCTCCCCCACAGCCGCGGGACAGCCGTTTGGCTCGCTGCGCCCGGGGAGGGTCGTCCACGCACCCCCCCCCACTGCTGGTAAGTGGACCGGCTGCAGGATGTATCGTCTCGGCACTGACTTTGAGATGATAGTTCTTTCTCTCTGCTTGATTCTTGCACGGGTTTTATTTTCACTGTTAAATCTACAAGGAGTCTGGTGTATTACTCACTCTGATTTAAAGGTCACCTATTATGCAAAATCCTCTTCTTCACGTCTCTTCTTCATCAGCATGTGTCCCCTCTGTGAAAAGAGACAGGAACAAAGATTCTCTCTCTTTTTGATCCATTTCTATAAAAACCTGTCTGAAAACGAGCTGATCAGATGTTTGGCCACTTGATGATGTCATAACGATGTTTTGTCTTGTGTAACCATTAGCCAATCAGCAACCAAGGTAAACCCCCCCCCCACCTTATCACCTGAATCTCCTCCTAGAGCACCATTGAGTTCTTTGTAACCAAATCTCTCTCAGAGGGGCGTGGGGAGGGGCTCCTTATTGTCATCTAAAGTAACAGACAGAGAATCAGCACTTTTGAATCAGGGCTGAAACAGAGAGGATTATGGGTAATGCTGCAATGATCTGTTTGGTGTTTGGAGCCAATCAGAGACAGGTTCTGTATATATCTGAGACCTATAATATATAGATGTAAAATAGGGGACCTTTAAGGGTACCGAGTGGTTCTATGGAGGGGTTCGCAGACTGCATGCACAATAAACAAACAATCAAAATAATTGTTGATCGATTCATCAAATTGAAAAAGCAGTCCCGGCTGCCCTCGACCTGGAAGAGGAAAAACAAAGAACATAAGCTTTGGTTGGACAAAAAAAAAGTATTTAATTGCAAAGATGTTTGATATGGAAACGGGACACACACACACACACACACACACACACACACACACACACACACACACACACACACACACACACACACACACACACACACACACCACACACACACACACACACACACACACACACACACACACACACACACACACACACACACACACACACACACACACACACACACACACACACACACACACACACACACTCACACACACACACACTCAAGAAACTCACGGCGTCTTCAATCTATTAACGTTTTTTTTCCGAGTAATTTTCCTCTTTATAACAAGAGACATTTTATCCAGCCCTGTTTGCATTGAGACGGTATTTTTGGTTTTATTTGCTCAGCTTTCTGCAGCTATGATTTCTCACTTAAGTCCGTCTACAATGAAAGCATTTCCCTTTTGCGTCGGCAGGATGTCTATCCCAGTAACTATCCCAATATTCCGTTTTCACACATTAGAAGAAAGTGTTCCCAAACTGTTGGCAAGCTCTGCGGATTATGGGAATAAATCAAATAAAACACAAATACATTCAATATCCTCTCATTCTGTTGTAAACTAGGCCCATAAAGAGAAATCAATGTGGATGAGACACTACTCCGGATAAGAAGAGTAACATGTGTCCTGGTCCGACTGAAGAAGGCTAGTTCAGAGAGGTTATTGGCATCCATCCATAAATGATTCGCACACGTCGTTATACACACACACGTCCGATTGCTTCCCTTTTTCAAACCGTCATTTTCCTTTCACCTGGATCCCTTTAAACACTCTGTCCGTCCTCTAGCTGCATCCTGAAGGTCTTCAAGGTGTTGCTTTGCATTCACAGAGCGCCACCTCTCTGCACACGGTGTCAATTCAATCTGGGGTTTGATAAATTCATGAGATGCAGAGGATTTGTTTGTCGGGGTGTGTGGACTAGGAGGCGTGGAGCTCTGAATACAAACTAAATGTCGAGCAGATGTTGCTACAAGCACTTCACACAGGAGTGGGTTTATGTTCCGATGCGCCCATCGATTCCTGCTTTTGTTAAAACTGATCTGCATGTCAACAAAGTGAAGGACACGAACCAGAGATTTGACTACAATAGTGGTTCAGTGTGCAGAGAGCAGCCGCCAAGGTTGGCCATAAGCAGAGCTGAATTTCTAAGTGTTGTAAATGAAATGCGACAGATTGCATGGAATAAGCATGAAGGGCGTTCCAGATGTCCTGTAAACGCCTCGCAGGGAATCAATACCGCACTGAGGCATGACAAAAGGCCACACTAATGCCTCGTAATGTGGAAATAAGACTTCATAATCAATAGAAAGCCATTAAAGACAGATTTAAGAACATGTCATTTACAGGGTGAATAACTAAGGTGCTAAAAAATACTCAAGAAACCAGAAGTTTGAGGTTTTGTCGGGAATTTGTTCACTGGAGTAACAACAAAATAAAGGCATCTGGCTGAAGTTGCTCTCATTAGAAAAGGTGACGTGTTAAAATACTCTGGCACAAGAACTGGAGATATGCAGGGACGAAAATAACGTGAAATATGTGATTTTTATTTAACTAAATTGTAGAGCCGAATCACTTGCAAAATGTATCTGAGAAGACCATGTGATTCATTCAGAAGTTGACTGCACGAAACGTCATCCTCCATGCGTTTTACTTTTCATTTAACTGGGATAAATGGATGGACAGTATATCATTGACTGAATAATCATGTGTGTTATTGTTTTCCTCAAATGTGAAACTGCCCCCCATTAGACAAAGAGCACAGAAAGAAAACATTAGGAAATCACGGCAGGACTTAATAACTGAAGCAGCAATATCTTTTGCATATCAAGGTATGGATGTATGTCCCAGATGTGTAACTTTCTCCCGGTGTCTGTCAGCTTTCACAGCCGAACAGTACCAGCAGCATCTGGAGCAGCTGGCCCTGATGCAGAAGCTGCAGCTGGAGCAGGTCCAGCTGCAGCTGAAAGCCAACAGCACCGCCACTACAAACAGCACAAAGGTCGGTTTCCCACAAATGAAAAATGTTTTCCCGATCAGTGGCTTTAAAGGTCACCTATTATGTACAATCCTCTTCTTCATGTCTCTTCTACATCAACATGTGTCCCCTCTGTGGAAAGAGACTCTGAACGTTTCAGGAAAAAAGATTCTCTCTCTTTTTGTCCTGATCCATTTCTATAAAAACCTGTCTGAAAACGAGCTGATCAGATTTTGGTCACTTTATGATGTCATAACGATGTTTTGGCTTGTGTAACCATTAGCCAATCACCAACCAAGGTAACCCCCCCCCCCCCCACCTTATCACCTGAATCTCCTCCTAGAGCACCATTAGGCGCATTCACACCGCAGTACTTTTCTCACAAAGGTTCATGAGAACTTAGTTCATGAGAACTCTTTTATCGCGTTCACACCAAAAAGAGCCGGTACTAAAATGAGTTCATGAGAACCTTTTTACCCCCACGAAAGTCCCTGCTAAAGAGCAGAGAGCTGCTAGAGAGCAGGGACTTTCGTACGGCTCTCTTGTGAGAAAAGAGCTATATTTCTGATTGGCTGGGCGGATTGCAAACCACGCCCCGTAAAACTCCCAAAAAGTTTTGTGAAGCTGCCATTTTATTATCCTCGCATTAGCATTATTAGCATTAGCATTAGCCCAGCGCAGAAACGCAGAGAGACTAACTTATGGCAACACAAAATAAAACATGGGAGCGGTGGAGATGAGGAGGTGTCGGCGTTCTGGCGATTTACTCGGAAGGCTTCAGTAGAAGCTGGTGGGAGTCGCAGCAGCTTCTACTGAAGCCAGTCCCCAACTCCGGGGACTTCCGGCCGGGGACTTTGGGCGGCAGTATACGCCGTGAAGTGGTTTGCGGCCTGCCAGTAAACCCAAAGCAGAAGAAGAAGAAGAAGTGACGTCAGCGGCTTCATTTGCCTAATCCACCCTCAGGGACTTTTTCCGGTGTGAACGCGATCTGTACTTAGTTCATGAGAACTAAAGAGTTCATGAACTAAGTTCACATGAACCTTTGTGGGAAAAGTACTGCGGTGTGAAAGCGCCTATTGTGTTCTTTTTAACCAAATCTCTCTCAGAGGGGCGTGGGGAGGGGCTCCTTATTTTCATCTAAAGTAACAGACAGAGAATCAGCACTTTGGAAACAGGGCTGAAACAGAGGGGATTATGGGATGCTGCAATGATCTGTTTGGTGTTTCAACCAATCAGAGACAGGTTCTGTATATATCTGAGACCTATAATATATTGAAGAAAAACAGTATAATCTAAGACCTTTAACAGTTTCCCTCTCCTCCCTCTTCCAGGGTCTGTCTCATACGTTGGACCAGGCCAGCGCTCAGTTCGCCGCCTCGGCTCTCGTCACCGCCGACAAACTGCTGGCTCTGAAAACCAAGGAGGACCTCGGCCCGGGAGGAGGAGCGGTGAACGGCGTCCTCTCCCCCTCAGGTACGTAAACGCAACAAACCACCACAGGGAGGCTCAGTCAGTGCGCCTCCTCTAGGAAAACAACAGCCGTTTATATTTACTTTTTTTGTTTATTAAAGTTTTTATTTATGAACGTACATAGATCACATGGTACAGAAAGAGGAAGGGCAGGCTGCGAAACATGTTCGTGAAGTGTTCCACAAACAGAAAAGTACAAAGCTGTAAGATTACCAATCAGAAACTACAGCGAACATAAAATAAAATGATCTTGATTAGAATGATTGTACAAATGCCCTTTAGTGACGACCTACAGTCAGGCTAATTTATATATATTTGGCAAACTATATATATATATTGTGATATGGATACAAGGACACTATTCAGGGAACTATTGTGTCCCACGCAGCTCTGTGTGATGACTACTTCCATTCTTGAGAGGATAATAAATACATGGATCCTGATATTGAATTTCAAGCCGGTGACGAGTGATATGTTTCCTAACATCCACCCACCCTCTTTTGACCCCCAGGTGTCTATAAGGGCTCTCACCTCTCGAGCACAGCGGCTCCACCTTCCTCTTCCTCCCCGACTCCCTCCCTGCTCCACCCCTCGGCCACCAGTAACAACAACGGCACCGCCCACCACCACCCCAACACCACTAACACCACTCAGGTCCTGCTGGGAAACAACAGCCTCCGTCTGGGGGTTCCCACCGGAAAGCGCGTCCACGCCCCCCGGACGCTGAGCAGCACCACCATGTCCACGTCCGCCTTAAAACTCGCAGCCGCCAACTGTCAGAAACCCAAGGTCACCGCGACCTCCGCCTCGCCGCTGGACATAGTGCCCAGGTGAGGAAAACATCCAGTGGGGGGATGAGAAGGTGAAAGTCAAATCAACTTTATTGTCAATCTTTCAGTTTGTGTGTACAGACGGAGAGATCGAAATATGGAAATATGTGACCGGCTATGTTTCCTGTGTTTTGAATTGCTCTTTTTATCGCACTGTTCGTGTACAGTTTTATTAATACTGTGCTGCTGTGTTTATTGTATTTTTGTAACTCTGGCACAACAACTTCCTTCGGGATGAATAAAGTCCTATCTTATCTTGAATACCGTTTCCCACAATCCCGAATACAAAAACAAATATATGTATATATATACACAATCAACCGACACATTTATACATATGCACATATTGCACAACAATCAATATATACAAAATAACTGCTTCAATATCTTTGAAAAACCACATTAGTGCAAGACTGTCATAGCAGCGTAAAAAGTGTGTGGTGCTGGATGTGTGTGTCTGAGTGTGTGTGGGGTGTTAAAGTCCAGGTCCAGTGGGAGTATGATGTTAAGATAAGATAAGTACTTTATTGATACCAATTTGGGAGAAAAAACTTCTCAAATGGAAATAAAATAACATTAAAAATATATATATATATATACATGTGGAAACACAAATTCACAGTAACAAAATATAAATGTTGAAAAATACTGACAAGGCAACAAAAAATAAAAGAATGTTATCCCTAAATTGTAAAGTGAAACGCATCCAACTGGTCTATTTTGGTATATTTTTCACTGTTAAACACATTGGTATAAAACAGACCAGTTGGGTGCATTCCGCTTTACAATTTAGGGATAACATTTCTCATTTTGTTAAATATATTGCTAATACAAAAAAGGACCATGATGGTTAAAGATTGGCCCGCACGATATTGGTAAAGAAATGCATGTTTTTAAGAGGCTCCAGGAAAGGAAAAAGGCCTATATTACATAATTAAAATGCCGAAAATTGGGTATTGGGTGAATATTTGGTAGTTTTGATCAAGACTAAAGTTGATCAAAAGATTTAAGTGGGAAATAATGTTGTGGCAGTTTTTGGAATAGGAAATTGTTTAAATTAGTGATTAAAAGTACATTTAAAATGTAACTCAAAAACTAATAATGAACCAAAATCAATGTTGTTGCTTATTTTTGACATATCCAAGGCTGTGAAAAAAAGAAAATCCCCCTTTCTCCAAATATGTATGGGGAAAAAACACTATTGTAATGGTTAAAATCCTGTAAAATATTTGGTAGTGTAATCAGGACTGAAGTTGATTTAACGATTCAACCCAAAGAAGTAGGGGGGAAATATTTAGATATGACATTTTTATCAACATTTTTGGCCTGAATTGACAATTAGGGTTGTACGTTTGAGTGATACCAGTGGGTTTTTGATGCCGTTACTCGCAGCTAACTGTGTTTTCGTTGTGTTTTCGTTGTGTTTTCAGGGAGAATCACGAACAAGAGAAGCCAGCACTGAACAGTCTGTCAGAGAACACAGTGGCCATGGAGGTCACGTAGGGGGGAGGGGGAGAGGAACCCCCATTTTCTTTTTTAGGTGCTATGCATCGTTCGTTATTGGTGGCGGAATGAGCAAGACTTGGTTTCCTCTGCAACTGTTTTGGGACTTAATTGCAATGCTCGTCTCGTACAAATCTTTTTTTCTTCCTCCCCCCTCCCCCCCCCATTTCCCCTATTTGTTACTGTTGATAAGAGATCGTCTGTAAATTCTTAATATGACAATTCTATGTACAGTACTGCATATTTGTAATACCCTCCCACACACCCCCACCCCTTTGTTCTTGTATATAACATTACTTGAATACAGAATTGTTCATTTGTGATGTTTTGCACTCGAGATATAAAAAAAAAAAAAATCTAAATTAAAACAAGAGAACGACAAACTGGTGCGAGTGTGAGAGAAATGTATGTCATCATCACATGGTGCGGGACCTGCTGTTGGATCTATTTATTGTGCCGTGTTTACAAACCTTTATTTTCCCGTTCATGTTTTTTATTTTTAAATCCGTTCACCCCAAACCCCCTTTTTTTTTTTACACTGTACCCCTCACCGGTTCCCCCCTTATCAGTGTTTAGCTAGATTAAAAAAGAAAACTTAAAAAAAAACTATCATTTTGGATGTTGTGAACATGGCCGGGGGCTCGTCTGATTTCTGTAGGACGAACTTCCACGATGTTCCCGTCATGTTGCATTCAGGCGCAGGGCCGGAGAAGAAAAACCACGACGGGTGTGATTTGTTTGTCGTAAGCATCAGTTTGTCAGTTTCCACAATGATCTTCCATACATATAATATTCCTGAGACGAGGAACAAAACAATGGGGGGATGAATCTTTCCCAGAAGACTTTGCTGCTTCTGATTTATCTAAGCACTATATCATTTGTTTGTTGATTTAATGCTGCTTTTGTATGATTTCCGCCGTCTGGTTCGCACCGGATGGTTTTATTTACTTAATCTCTCAAAGATAACCCTTTTTTTTATTTTTAAGAATAAATATTTTTGTATCCCCCACACATTTATTTTTTCATTATAATTCCCCTCACTTCATTCTTTTGTTACTTGTTGATCAAAAAATAAATATAAGGGAGTAAAAAAAAATGCAGTAACTGACCTTATCATTCCAGCTTCTACATAGAACATGATGTATGAATTGAAAATAAAATAAAAAAGCAGTTTTTCTATACTTTTAGAAACTCTCCTGTCGGCTAAAAGGCCACGAACCACACGTTATCGGGTGCCTTCATTTGGGACATAGAAAAAGAAATAACCGTTACAAAAAAAGATCATCGCTCTCTTCTGTGAAGAGTTTGGTACTGAACAAGGCTACTTGTAGTTTCTCTTTCTGTACCACAATCCCAAAGCCTATTCCACTGGCCCAGTTCATTCGTGAGTTTTTGTTTTGTTTTTGTAGACCCTTCAACCACACACACACACACACACACACGGGAAAGACTAAAAATCCTCTTGAATTGTCACAAAATGAAATAAAAATCCAGGGCATTATGTGTTTGACCAGCATGTCTCGTTATTTTGTCGTCATTGTCTTCAGCGTGTTCGCAAGTAAACAAACGCAATTTAGTTGTGATTTTTTTTGAGTGAAAAAACTGGCTGTGAAAAAGGGTTTTCAGTCCCATTGACTTCCATCCAATCTCCTTTTTAATGCTCCGTTTTTTTATAATTAAGAACATGAATGTGGGGTGAGAATATTTTAAATTGCAAAATAAACATTGCATTTGCATAATTTTCCGCTTGAAATTATATAGGAATAAAATAAGCTCCTGAATTCAGAATTAAACATTTTAACAGTTTTCTGTTCCAGTTCTTAAAAGAAACCCTATCATCCTTTTTAAGGTTTTCCCTTTCCTGTAGTGTGTTATTTAGGTTGTGTGCATGTAAATGGTCTGCAAAAGCTAAAATCCCCCCGAAACACCTCCATCGGACTCCTTTGTTTGCTTCCGTAACATAGTGGCATCACTATGTAACTCTGGCCCCGTCTCAGGTCGGTTAAATGAAATCCTTGCGTCCCTCACTTGCGTCGTTTCCCTGCGTCTAGTCCCTCCCACCAGGGAAGCATGGAGGGACGCAAGGAAACCACGAGAAGCAGGGAAATGAGTTTTAAGAGCAATGGGACGTCCTTTCCTCCAGAGCGTCACATGAAGCGTCGTCCGTTTGTGATGACGCACAGCTGATCGTCTGACAGCAGCTCTGTCCCCTTTTTTTCACAAACACCCCCGCCACACATTTACTGACACAAACATTTGTATCATCTGTTGTAGACCCCAATAAATAAAATCAAATAAGGACTAATTCTCAAAAAAGATAAACGCCATTCTTAAAATGTATAAACGAACAATAGTTTGATTAATATTGATTAGAGTGCACAAAAGAAATAAAATAATTGAGAGAAGAAAAAGAGATATGTTATTTATCAAAACCCAGTTAGATTAACATTCATTGGATTGCACACTTTGTTTGTTTGTTTGGATATGTAGTAAATTAACATTTCAATAGTACTTAATGACTGACTGAATGGAAATGACAAATGGAAATGTAAAACGAAAAAAGCGATCATGAAAATGTTTCCAATAAATGAATAAAATGATTTTTGACCACTTTGTTGTTCAGATCACATATTTGTAACTAAATTATACATTAATTGAAACAAAACACGGTATAAACTGAGGAGTGACTCGTGAGGTTCATTTATTTTCTTCACTCCGCTGGGAAACTGCTCTCATGTCAAGAAGCATGAGATCAGTGCATGCGCTGCATCGTCCAATCAGTGAGCGATACACAGTAAGGGGGCGGGGCGAGTATCTGAGGATTTAATCGGAGGATGGACTGGTGGTTCCTCGATTATTGCTACTCAAGATGGCGCAGACAAATCAACTTCCGGTAAGACCGAGGAGCGAGGAAATGAAAATAGTCGACCTGAGACAGGGCCACTGGCTTTTTTTGGCTAGCGCTCCAACACATTGTACGTGATAGGCTAAGGGGCGGGACATCTCTAAGCGGTTGACCAATCACAACAAAGCCAGCCAGCTAACCAATCAGAGCAGACTGGGCTCTGGTTTCAGACAGAGGGTGAAAAGAGGTGCTGCAGCACAGACAGTATGAGAAAAATAAAGAGCTTTTTGAACATTAAAGCATAGAGACATGTCACAGGAGAGACACAAAAGTGGGAAAGTGTGAGGGAGAGAAACTTCCTCTGGAGGGAACTTTGAGATGTTGGCCTTTGCAGACATTACATTACATTGCATTTAGCTGACGCTTTTATCCAAAGCGACTTACAATAAGTACATTCGACCAGGAAGACACAACCTTGAAGAAAACAGAATCATATAAGTACATCAGGTTTCATAGAGCCAAACATTTCAAGTGCTACTCAACTGGCTATAGATAAGCCAGTCCTTTATTAGTATATAAGTGCTCTGTTAGCAGTTCTTTGTTAGTAATTCTACCCCTGGGGCTGAAGTCGAAAGAGATGAGTTTTCAGTCTGCGCCGGAAGATGTGCAGGCTTTCTGTTGTCCTGATTTCAATAGGGAGCTCAGGAGAGCAGGAGAGGAGAAGAGAGGAGGAGGAGAGGAGAGGGGGAGAGGAGAAGAGGGGAGGAGGAGAGGAGGAGAGGAGGAGAGGAGAAGAGCGGAGGAGGAGAGGTGAGGAGGAGAGGTGCCTAATATGTTACAAGTACTTATTCAATTGAATGTTTCCTTGCTTTTATTTTTGCCCTCAAATGTTGCTAATACTACCTGCACTAAAAGTAGCCCAGTTTGTGGTGTACTCACCTAAGATTAGAAACAATTTACATGGTTTGGTATTTTCATTATATTTACTGAAATATGAATCACTAAAGTTGAGGAACATGTGTGAATAAATTCAACTAAGTAACCACAATGGATGATTGATTAACGTCAATGTAAGTGAGTTAATTGTGTTGAGTCTAGAGCAGAACATATACTTAACACATGCAGTCATTCACAACGTTATATGGTTGATACCTTGACCTACTAGTTTTATTGTGGAGGCAAACTCCCATTCACTTGTGTGGCCTCAGGTCTAACCTCTTATGTAAAGCCTTACCCTGCCAAGTACAAATAACAACTTAAGTATATTTTCTTTTTTTTTTTTAATTCTTTATTTATTTGGGGTCACATTATTTTATAATACAAGTACAGTTTTTCAAATCATATGTTTTTAGAGACCCAAAAGTGACAAATGAAATAGCAAACAAAATTAGTCAAAATAAAATAAAAACGAAAAAGTACACAGGGGTTGTTTGAAATAGCAAATGTCTACACATGTACATATGCATTCATATCAACATGCATATATGCATACAATACACACACACATACATGTGGCCATACATACACATCTATATACATTCAATCGGTGTATAGGAACAGTCAAACAAGGGATGGTCGTCTTTGGGATATGTAAATTCTCCACTTTTTCCATATTTCCTCAAATGTGTTTTCCTGTAGCCTCATTGAGAATGTGATTCTTTCCATGATATAGATTTCATGGATTTTGTCATACCAGTTGTCAAGAGAGGGGATGTCTGCTTTGAGCCATTTTCTAGTTATTGCTTTTTTTGCTGCAACAGTAAGAATTCCAAATAATTGTTTTGTTTTTAAGTTTGAGGGGATTGAATGTACGAGCCCAAATAGAAATTCATCCCAGTTTAATGGGATTTTTTCCTGTAGTATTATTTCAATTTCTACATGGATCTTTTGCCAAAAAGTTACTATTAAAGGGCAAGTCCAAAACAAATGGTAGTGATGTGCTAACTGAGAACCACATTTCCTCCAGCATCTGGGGGGCCCTAGCTGATGTGATGACTGGGCAGGGCTGAAAAAATACCTGCTCAGCATCTTCCAACTAAACATTCTGTAGGTGCCTGAGCTAGAGATCTTCCATTGAAAAGTACAGTAGCTTGTCCAAACTTCGTCAGGGATGGTTTTTTTTGTTTCGTTTTCCCATTTGTGTTTTATATAGAAAGTATTTTCCTTTTTAATATCTTGAAGAGCTTGGTAAAGTTTGGAGATTACTTTCATCCCTGTGTCTGATGTGTATGCACTGGTGAAAACTATTAATAAAGGGTTTTCAAGGGCCTTCTGGCTGTCTGACAGGGAACTATTTAAGTAATGGCGTACCTGTAGAAATCTAAAAAAATCACCGTTATTCAACCCATATCGTTTTTTTAATGTTTGAAAATCAAACATAGTTCCTTTGCTGAAAAATGTGCAATATGAAGTAAGGCCATGTTTGGCCCAGCCTTTAAATGTTGTATCTAGCTTGCTTGGGGTGAAATCAAGATCATGTGAGCACCATCTTAATATCTTCATTTCCTCCAGAAAGTCACTCCTGGTGATGGCCCTCAGCCATAGTTTTAAAGAGAGGTTGATCCAGCGGTTATCTTTTTCCAGTAAGTTTTTAATATGTTTTTTATCCCCTAACCTTGCCTCGATTGGTACTTCTCCTGATACATTATTCTCAATTTCTTTCCATCTAGCTCTGTAGTCTGGCTTGCACCAGCAGAACAAGCTTCTTAATTGGGCTGATATATAGTAGTCCTTCAAGCAGGGGAGCGCTACTCCTCCCTTGTTTTTTGCTAGTTGAAGAGTACAGAATCTAATCCTTGGTTTCTTCCCTTGCCAAATGTACCTTGATATGGTTTTATCCCATTCGTTAAACTGCTTGTCTGTGATTTCAATTGGTAGATTCTGGAAAAGGTATAAAAGTCTAGGTAGGATGTTCATTTTCACTGATTCTATTCGAGATTCAAAGCTCAGCACTGGGATCAAGTTCCATCTATTTATGTCTTCTTTTATTTTCTGATTTAGAGGGTTGAAATTTAGTGTATACAAGTCCTCTGAATCTTTAGAGATGTTTACTCCCAGATATTTTAAGTGGTCCAGTTCCCAATTAAGAACAATGGTCGAGTTTATATGTTGGCTTGGCTTGTAATTAAAGCTCAGTATTTGGGTTTTTGTTATATTGAGTTTGTACCCTGAGACAGAACTATAAGTATCCAAAAAGGTCAGTAAACTCAAGAATGATTCATCTGGGTTTGACAGGTATATTAATATATCATCAGCAAATAATGATAATTTATGTTCCTGGCCATATACTTTTATGCCGGTAATATTGTTATTTTGAGTAACCCCCAAACTCAGAGCTTCGATATAAATTGCGAATAACAGAGGGCTAATTGGACATCCCTGTCGTGTCCCTCTCTCAAGGTTGAAAGAATTTGATATGGCTCCATTTATTTTTATTCTTGCATAAGGGTTGTCGTACAATGCTTGAACAGTATTAATAAATGTCTTGTGAAAGCCAAACTTTTCAAGAACTTGGTATAGGAATTTCCAATTAACTCGATCGAAGGCTTTTTCTGCATCAAGGCTCAAAAGTACTGCCTGGAGTTTGTTTTTGGATATATGTTCAACTATATGTAGAGTTCTGCGGATATTATCTTGAGTTTGCCGTTGTTTGATAAATCCTGTCTGATCTAGATTTATTATCCGAGGGAGGATTTCTTCGAGTCTTTTTGCCAAAATGTGGGTAAAGATCTTATAGTCTTGATTTAGCACACTTATTGGACGATAACTTCCACAGTCACATTTGTCTTTCCCTTCCTTTGGTATCAGGGAGATTACTGCTTCGCCCCATGAGGGGGGAGCTATACCTGTCTGAAGCACGTGGTTAAAAGCATCCCTCATTGTTGGGATCAGTAGATCCATCATTTCCCTGTACCATTCAGAAGGGAAACCATCTGGGCCTGGGGCTTTATTGGGTTTTAAATCAGCGATTGCCTTTTCTACTTAAGTATATTTTCATCTGCAAGTGGCGTAAAATAAGTTTCAGATTGAAACAAAGTCTTCTTATTGTAGTTTATTACATATTTGTGATAGTTACTGAAATCATCTTAAATACAGTACTATCTTTTTCTGATGTAAACTGCTATGGGCAAGCAAAATAAACTACAGTCCTATAACAATTCCTTTTTAGATGTATTTCTGTAAAGTTACCCTTCTTACATTATGACTGGCTATTAGGCCTCATGGTGTGATTGTCCATCCCATGGCAGTAATGTTTACACCACCTGAGCCTTGTCCTCGGTTCACTCAGCAGAGTTACTGCAACCATCGCCTGTACTAAATAAAACTAAACCATTTCAATGTGACACGAACCAACTACAGAGAGGTCACAAGAACCACCAAGAGGTGTTTAACAAAAACAACTACCATGAAACATCGAGCAGGAGGCACAAAAAGGGGCAAAAGTACCACATACAAAAATATGACTACAAAATGACACACACAAACTTGATTTAAAATGACTATAAAGGCATTTTGTTTCATAGCTTTGGGGGCTGCATCATCAATCTTGTTTTTGTGGCGTTTCTGGGAACCTCTAACAAACCAGCAGCAGATGATCGCAGTGTTCCTGACGAATTAACCTGCAGATTAAAAGGCTAAAAGTGAGACCAGAGGGCTTTTTTTAATTCTGTTGTGAATGGAACATTCAAAAATCTAAATAAATATAACTTAAATATAAACATGACCTCTTAAATTAAAATAAAGTGAACATTAACTCCAATATTATCAGTTATAAAATGCTATAACAAAAAAAATAACATAAGCAGCAGATTATTTTATTAAATATACAGTACATACCAACGACAAAATAAACTGGTATTAAAGTGTAAATGGACAACAAAACGGAAATGGAAGTGAAAAGGCCTGATGGTGGTGCTAAATCAGAGCCTATTACCTGTTCTCAGTCTTTTTCTCAACATGCATCTTCTGTGTAGTGATCCAATATCGTTACCATAGCCTTGCCCTTTAACAGTTATTACGAGCCCTGGCTCAGCCTTACTCACCAAGAGCCCAGCGCCTAGCCTTCTTACAGGCAAAGTCACTGATCAAGTCATTGAAATCCAGCTTACTAACCAACTGGCTTTCAATGGACAGCATGGCAAGACTGCAAAGCATTATGGGGGGGACAGGGCTGCGAAGCCTAAAGATGGATCTGTTGGTCCTGGCACCAGGTGAGGGACAACTGATTTAGTATGAATAGCTGCTAAAAATTTACCTGCATTTATTAAATGTCAGCTAAAAGAGGAGTGAAATGAAAAACCTCTGAATTTTCTGTGAAGATATTAACAGTACTTTAAGGTGGGGTAGGTAATTTTGAAATGTTTGAATTTGAAAATACACAACAGGAAAAAATCTGCCACTTCCTTACAGAGCCTCTCCTCCAACACACACGGACGCGCACATGACCAATGAGGGCACGAGATAAGTTTGTGCACAGATGGAAGGCTGACAGGCAGGTAGGCCATCCAGTTATTTTACCCGGGCCGGCTAAAATGATTGGTCGTGCTTTTTACAGCGCCACGGCTTCCACAGATTACATTTTTTTATGGATTTTTTGTCAAAGCACTTAAGATATTCATTGCTATCGGGATGTTAAGAGCATTCCATGGAATATAACAAAAAGTGTATCTCGAGCCGGTTTCTCAAACTTACCTACCCCACCTTTAATGTCAGCAAAACATTACAATTATTATTTACAATGGACTACGCTTAGCTAACAGACTAATTCCCACCACTCATGGACCACACCCACCTTTTCTTTTGAAAAACTGGGTGACATACTGTCGCCCTTTAGTCCCTCTCTCTTGTCTTTCTCCCCTTTCTTTTCTTTCTTGAAAGCCTGACTTTGTTAGTCGTTGAGACATCGTACACACGTAAGTACTAGCATCCCTGCTCAAATGCTATCACTCTCTGCTAGAAACGGCCGGTGCCGCACAGCACAGCGTTTGGAGGCAGGACCAAACCATTACATGTAAATAGAGGGTGGTGTTCGATGCTTTGGATTTTGGAAGAAAATAAGTTAAATGAATCGTAAGTTTAGTCAGTACATTATCAATATGACGTTATAATAATGTTAATTATTGATGATTGATGAAAGGTTACTTAAACATTTTTTCTTAATGTTCTAAAAATGTTTGGGGCCCCTGTCAGTCACGGGCCCTTAGAATCATCCTAACTTTTCACCCCCTTACGGCGCCCCTGGTTCTCCTTTACCATGGATGTTTAATAGGAGTGCTATGGTGGCCCTGAAGTGCAAGACACCACAGCATTTCAGAAAACACCACAGCATTTCACAAAACGCTACAGCATTTCAGAAAACGCTACAGCATTTCAGAAAACGCCACAGCATTTCAGAAAACGCCACAGCATTTCACAAAACGCCACAGCATTTCAGAAAACGCCACAGCATTTCACAAAACGCCACAGCATTTCAGAAAACACCACAACATTTCAGAAAACACCACAGCTTTTCAGAAAACACCACAGCATTTCACATTTGACGGAAAGGGTATTCCTTTAGGGAGAACACTTCTTGTTTGTGATTGGACAGAGCCAGCCAGAGAAGCACTGCTGTGATTGGTTGTTTTTGCTGCCAGTCAAGAAATGACGCTTCGTGATTGGTCAACACCCGACAGCGAAATATGTCCCAACACATCAGCCGTTAGCACATACTCAGAGCTCCTCATATCTGTTCAGAAACTGGACACAATTTAAACATGTACAAACCACAGACTGTCTATGTCATGGTGAATACAGTCGCTGCTTTATTTATGTCTGTATGACGTTGTTGTGAGTGTGGACGGAGCAGCAACAGGTTAGTTTAGTCTGATGGATCCGATTCCATTCAGAAAACACGCATGTGTCAAAGCGTTAATTCATGTTTTTTACTAACCGTTATCAGTATGTAGTTACTTCGGCATCACTTTGAAACGGGTATTACAATTAAATTACAGTCAAATATGTTCATTTTGTTGTAGTTGGTATCTCCCATATAATTTACATGGAGATACGCCCCGCCCCCTCTCCAGCGCCTCTTGTTTGAATGACAGGAGCAAACACAGCTGACAGCCGCGGTGAAACTCGAGTGATTAGAGCAGGGGTGCCCAACCTTTTTTGAACCGAGAGCTACTTTTAAAGTTGCCAGTCTGCCGAGATCTACCAGTCCAAATAGAGAGGCGTAGTCATTACTGACAGCCTACTACCAGGTAAATACACATGTCTACTTGTATAAAACTGACCTTTGTACGATTAATACTTCATAAAATACTGCAGATCCTTTATTTTACCTCTTTCTAATCTACACACATACAAGTATTCAACTGAAGTTACACAACAGTGTTGTTGATACAGAGTTGGAGTGTATTCACACGTCACATACTACAGTGGGTAATGTTTTCAAGAAACATTGAACAGTGCTGCCACATATGACACAGGAAAAAAAGAAAAGACTGAACCCTTTCTTTGCTATTATATAAAAATAGTGTTGCTACAAAAGTATAAATTAGGCTTACTAATAAGACAACTCAGATCTGAAGCTACACAGGAATCTGCTGCCAAAGTGCAATAAAAAAGACAACATTAATAGAATCAAACCCTTTTTTTGTTGCATTTTAGTAGATTATAAAAAGAAATGCCTGTAAAATAGGATGCAAGCAACAGTTTCTTAACCTGAATTGATAATAGACTATAATCAATTTAAGTTTGCATTCTTATACCATTTTGTACAATAACTATAATGACTAAGTTCAAACAAACTAAAACTCACAGCTGATTAATAACGGTATCCAACTTGAGTTTTTATTATATCAAAAACCTGTTGAAATGCTACTGTTATTGTTGTTGTTTACTGTCCCCAAAAGCGTGCCGGCAGCCTCCAGGAATGCTTCTTTCACAACTTCGCCATCTTTGAAAGACTTCATGTGTTTCGCAAGAACGTGACTAACACGATAAGATGCTATGGTAGCAGCCTTGCTCTTGTTGTTGGGCTGGTGAAAATTGACTGCTGTGCATTTAGCTGTCCTTTCAGGCCCCTCCCCTTTTGGGAGCGTAGGGCAGAATTAGGAGGGAATTCCGCCTCGTAGCGTTTGTGCACTGTTTTGAAATGCTGCTCCTAAATTACCCTTCTTCGATAAAGCCACGCTCGCATTGCAGATGAGACAGATGGACTTTGAATTGGAATAGATACAAAAATAATCATCCTCCCACTCGGAGTTAAAATTATATATTTTGGGCTTTTTACTCCAGTTGACACGGACAACGTCAGCGAAATAGTGCCCACTGCCCACCAGCCACGTCCCGACACATGGGGTCACGCCGGCCAATCACAACGCTTTGATGCATTCAAGTACATTATTCTGGTACAGGAAGTTTATGTTATCGGACATTAATTTCTATATTTAGACACATCTCGCGATCGACTGGTTGGGCACCCCTGACCTAGAGCAATACACCAGAGGACAACCAAAGGACCTAGTGCGCAGCTGCCAACATCTGCCTCCAGCTCATTGTTTTATCACAGTTAGTCAAAGTAGAGCTAATTTGAATAACTGCATGTCCTGCTGCTGGATATTTTATCCTATAAATATCTGTCAGTGTATTTAATAATTGATTTATATTTTTGAATGATCTAATAATCTATATCTAACTAGTAACTAAAAGCTGTGAAATTAATGCAGTGGATTAAAAAGTACAATACTGTCTTCTAAAAGGCAGTGCAGTAGAAGTCTAAAGCAGCACACACTGAGACGTATTGGCATCAACCACTACTTACTACTTACTGTGCGTAATGTCCCACTTTAGAATCATATATATTGAATTACTGGATTATTTCATCTTTTATACATTCATGTGTTTGTTACATTCCTAATAAAGTGTAGGGGAAATGGAGCCAGTAACACACAACAACCAATAACAGTCAGGGTGAAAGAGAACACAAGTTTATTTATTCACACCAAAGAAAATGCCCAGCTGCACAGGCAGGAAGTGATCAGCTGATTACCAGTGAGAAAAAGGGGGAGAAGAGAAAAGAGCAGGAGGAGGGAAGGTCAGTCCACCTTAAATGAGCAGTGGGTGATCAGCAAGTGAAAGGCAGGACACGGGAACTTGGTCCTGAGGAGATGTAACGATTATTAAACAAGAAATAGTCGAATCAAGGGGTCAAAGAAATGAATATTTGTGATTATTAGTGAATCGGTTGCAGGTGGGTGAAAACAGGCTTAGGGAGTAACACGGCATCAGGTCATCAGGATACAAAATAGACAAATGTATTCCCTTACAGTTACAGAAGCAGCTGACGACCAACACACTTGTGTCTTTTGAAACGTTTACTCCATTTAAATCTTTTGTCACCGACATTGCAGCTGTATATTTCCTCTCCTGTGTGGACTCTCATGTGTTTCTTTAAACTTCCACTCTGTGAAAAAGCTTTCTTACAGACTGAGCAGCTGTGTGGTTTCTCTCCTGTGTGGACTCTCATGTGTTTCTTTAAACTTCCACTCTGTGAAAAAGCTTTCTTACAGACTGAGCAGCTGTGTGCTTTCTCTCCTGTGTGGACTCTCATGTGTGTCTTTAAATTTCCACTATGTGAAAAAGCTTTGTTACAGACTGAGCAGCTGTGTGCTTTCTCTCCTGTGTGGACTCTCATGTGTTCCTTTAAACTTCCACTCTGTGAAAAAGCTTTTTTACAGACTGAGCAGCTATGTGGTTTCTCTCCTGTGTGGACTCTCATGTGGTCCTTTAAATGTCCACTCTGTGAAAAAGCTTTTTTACAGACTGAGCAGCTGAATCGTTTCTTTTCAGCACTACGTTGTGGATCACTGACAGATTCATGTCTATTTTTCAGTGAGTTTGAGCCTGATGCAGGTTCTCTGGTCTCTTTCCAATCAGCACTGTCTTCAGTGTCAGGTTCAGAAGAGTCTCCAGCGTCAGATTCAGAAGAGTCTCCAGTGTCGTCCTCAGTCTTTGTTTGTAAACTGCTCTCTGGATCTGCGTTCCTGGCTGGTTCTGGTCCTCGACAGTCATCTCCATCAGCTTCTGTTTCCATGTGTTCAGTTTGTCTTTGATGAGGCTGAGAGGACTGAGGTTTCTCTTTATCATCTTCACTCTTCACAGGGTCAGGTTTGAAAGTGGGCTTGGTGATATCAGCCTCCTCCAGCTCCTGAAGCTGCTCTCCCTCCTGACTGATCCTGAGTTCCTCCTGTTCCTGCTTAATGTGTGGGGGGGGGGGCTCTGGGTCCTCCTGGTCCAGACTGGTGCTCCACTCCTGCTGGTCAGGGAGAAGCTCTTCTTTAACCACCACCAGCTGCTGGACGTCTGCAGGAAACACACAGTAAGAACAAACTGTTAAGTGTTAGCATTTAAAAAGCTAATCACCATTACAATGGGAGACATTTTGCAGCCCTAATTAATGCCTTTGTTTTAGTTCTATGAAAGAACACATATGGAATTATCTATTGAACAAAAAAGTGTTAAAAATTCAAGAATATGATTTTTATTTTAGGTTCTTCAAAGTAGCCCCCTTTTGCCTTGATGACAGCTTTGCACACTCTTGGCTTCTCTCAGTCAGCTTCATGAGGTAGACACCTGGAATAGTTTTCAACCAACACGTGCGCCTTGTCAAGAGTCAATGTGTGGAATGATTTGCTTTCTGAATGTGTTTGAGAGCATCAGTTGTGTTGTGCAGAGGTAGAGTTACAGATGGAGCGCTCCATTTCAGACGCCTACCCGTGCGGGTCCGTGATCGGCACGGGGTGGGCCCCTGCTGAAAAGGAAAACCCCCCCCGCAGGACTTGAAACGCCCCCTTGATAAATACATTTAATTATAATGAAACCAGCTGCAATGGATAATGGATCCACCAGGGGGAGCCGTGATTAAAAAGCTGCCACACTGGAACTCATGTGAAATAAACAGCTGATCTACAGGTATCTGATATAGCGGATATTTGTTAAGATCCATATGTCACGGATAGGATCATATTCTGTGCTAAATAAGAGACATGTAATCATTTACTAAACATCCCCATGTTTTTATTTAACAAAATAATGTTTAATTCACGTTGGCGTAAGTATAAAACCATCGCTATGTTTTTAGATCAGGAAATGCATCCAGGCTCAAACAAACGATTTTCAATCATCATCCTCACGATCATTTAATGTACATATGTTCGCGAGTTGAAATGAATGCACTAAATTTAATCCACGTGAGTTTACAACAACAAAAATAATCGCTTTGTTTTTATATCACATCCGACCGGAGGAAAATGCAGCACGGGTCTCACTACCGATCATCCTAATCCCACGGGCAAACAATAATATGTACAGTGTTAATAGTTTACTGTATTATTAGTGTCTAATATTACTGGGGATTTTGGAATGGTAGCCTACTGGATTTAGATTTATTGTATCGGCTTTATATCGCAATATATTCCCGATGTCTGAAATGCAAAAATGTCCCACATTAGGGCAATTCACCCTACATTTTAATCATTCATACAAAATCATATTTTGTTTCTTTTTAACGAAATAAATGTGGTTTAATCCACATAATTTACTGTGTTAATTGTTTAGTATTGTTTAACTTGAAGGTGCCGGTAGTTTATTTTTTAACGAGTTGTTCTGTATTCTCCTTGCAGGTGCAACTATGTGGCTTGTATCCTGGATTATATGTTTAAGTCATCATGGATGTTTAAAGTTCATATTTGTCTAATATTAGTTTACTTTTCATTAATGAAGTATGACGCTGCGCTCTCAGTACACTTGTCCCTGTTTGTGATTGGTCAAATGTAGCTAACCCCGCCCCTTTCACATGAACGCGTTCTCAGCTGGAGAGAGAAACCCTGGCTTGATTTACCGAGTTGATAACCAGCGCCGTAGGACCGTTTAGCGAGATCGCGTTTGTTAGGGTTAGTTAAGATAACTCAAGCATATCCAGGGTCTGTTGAACTGGCTTCGTGGCACAGGGCACAGGTGGCTGCATAGCAGCGCTAATGTCAAAGACATTATATTTTTATTTTACCAGGATGCAGTTACACAAATATTTGGGAAGGCTTAGCCTTCCCTAGCCTACAGCACCCGCCGCCCCTGGGCCTACAGTATAGCCCAACCATGTACACCTTCCTTTTTTCCCGTCCAAAGTTTGAATTGGATAAAGGTAATGGTTATCGATGGTGCTTTTATAGCCGTATGTATAATAACTGTGTGATTTATATTGCTTTTCAAATGCATATGGCCACCCATTTACACTGCTCTTCCCGTCAAGAATATGAATAGAACTTAGTTAGATCACTTTACATTTCTGCAAATTAATTTTTAATCACACACGTCTTCCCGTCCCGAAAATGATAAATAAAATAAAAAGAGGATACCATTTTCAAGTTCAGTTTTCAACGTTTTATTTAAAATAACTGACATAACAGACACCATACTGTAGGCCTATCTGCTGCGGAAACCAGGACGAGCTATTTCGGGATCTGTTTTTCGGGGGCTCCTCAGTCTCTCATTTACCCGGCTCCTGATTAGGACACATCCTGGGGATTGTGTTTACAAACATTGACCAGACCGTTCACCAGCCCCCACCCCCCATGTTGCCTATGCTGTCCTGTGTTGCGAACTCTTTGTTTAAAACGAATTGGCCATCGGAATGTGTGGAGGAATTCTCCCAAGGGTCACATTCCACAGCTCTCCCCCCCCCCACTCCTGTGATCTCCCATCCCCCAGTCTGTAGGTCTGTGTTTGCATATTTATATCCCGTAATTCATACTGGTCCTCTCACGCAGATACATTCTCCTTACAGTATACATACATAGGCTATATGAGTCCGTGTATCTACGGACCATTTGTTTTTCTTTATTAAAAAAGTAAACGGAAGAGCGTCTGAGAGGCGGTTTTGCCCTTTTGCTTGTTACCTTACTAAATGGTCTAATGGTCAGTGGAGCGAGGGGGGAGGCCCGCGAAACTCGCGGAAGTGATTTCAAAACAAAAAGCACTCGTTTGCTTGGAACAAAGAAAACGGCCAAGACACACATTGAGTCCAGAAAATGAATGTTATTAAGGGCTGTAAATATAATAAGCCTGTGTCTAAAATTGACAACAGGCTTATTATATTTACAGCCCTTAAGATACACTTTTGTGTTTAACAGCTGACCACTACCATGACATACTTTGTTTTAGTAGATTTCACATGAGAGCAAAATGTATAAATATGAGCATTACATTATATGAATATGAGAACAAAATGCATGAATGTGTGAGTGACAATATATGAATGTGTGCATTGAAATATGATAATATGAGAGCAAAATGTATGAATGTGTGAGTATATATACGTGTGTGAGAGTGAAAATGTATGTATGTAAAAGGAGAATATATGTGTGTAAGAGTGAAAATGTATGTATATAAAAGGAGAATATATGTGTGTGAGAGTGAAAATGTATGTATATAAAAGGAGAATATTTGTGTGTAAGAGTGAAAATATGCTGCATTTTGAATGTCCGATAGTCCACCATTTCCACCGGAAATATCAAACATTTAATAAAAGTGAAAAACAATGAACAAGACTTAACGTATTCATCATAATTCATTATATTTATTTCGTTTGGATGTAGGATTTTTGACTTTGTTTAGAGCAGTGATCTTCTACTATATGAACATTTTGGACCCAAAATCACAAAAAAACAGATTTTGAAAATGATATTATTTTTCATATGTAACACAAACATACACAACGAAACCATTTAAAAGCTGGAAATATATACATGGGATGTCACTATGATAATGTGAAAGTTTGATTGAGGTAGCATGGGATTTCATTCTGATAAGGCAAAAGTGTTATTATAAATATAATACAAATATATATATATACACATTATGTACAAAAATCAGTTTTTTCTGTCTTTATCTGTGCCACGCTTCAAAGCGGTTTCTGTCAATACGACACAGAGGGCAACATCACAGGTTCCTCCTCCTCCATGTCAAAAAACAAGCTTAAAGCTTGACTCACGTTCAGAGTTCTCTTCATCATAGTTGAATCTTCAAAACTCTAAATCTATCTAACTATATCTAAATTCTCAATGTTTGTCTGTCACTTTACTTCAATCGCAGTCTCCCGCCGTCTCTCTTCGTCTCGTTTCGTATCACTCCGTTTACCTGATTACCTCACCCCCTCCCTGGTAAATACATCCTGTTGAGCAGAATCTACAGTTTCCAGTATTTTTCGTTTCGTAAAATGATCAAATGCCGCGAAGATATTAAAATATGTGCTTCCATTATTCATACTTCTGAAATATATCTGTATTAACTTTATATCATCGTATGTCCGTGTTTATTGGGTCTTTTTGCATGAAACAAAGACTGGCATATAGTTTCAAGCCAGTACTTTCGACAGAAACACACATCCTGTTGAGCAGGATCTAGTTTCCAGTATTTTCCGTTTCGTAAAATGATCAAATGCGGCGAAGATATTCAAATATGTGCTTCCATTTTTCATACTTTTGAAATGTATTAACTTTATATCATCGTCTCTCCGTGTTTACTGGGTCTTTTTGCATGAAACAAAGACTGGGATATAGTTTCAAGCCAGTACTTTCGACAGAAACACACGGCAATGTTGTCCGGACTGTTGTTTTTATGCGGCACCGGCTTGAACAGGTCATGTGATCTGATCACGCCGGCGTGACGGTCAACTCCAAAGGGTTAATATTAAATACATATAAGTAATTTTACAACTTGTATTTAAAAATACTCTGTTGTAATTATTGATGCATAAATGTGTTCATCCATTCAATGTGGCATCTGCTATAATGGGGTTAATGTATGATATTACTTAATAATACAATACATTATAATATATGATATGATAATTATATTTTAGTTTTATTCATTTCTTATTTCATAGTTTCTCATTATTATTATTTTTATCACTCATCTTATTTTTGATTTTATTAATCTGTGTGAATCTGTGCTGTCCTGTTTTTCACTCTCACCCTGTTGCTGTTTGAACTACTGAATTTCCCCACGGGATTAATAAAGGTCCATCTTATCAATCTATCTTCAATCTACTGTACTGTGTAAAAACACCCCAACAATATTACAAGAAATATACTGCATAAAGCAAACTATATACTTTATTTGATCTAACATATTGATGTTTTTTCATTATAGTAGCTTGTGAAAACCATACAGTAACACATAAGTGATTAAATGCTACAGTATTCAGCAAACACAACTGCAGAGCTGCAAACAGACTAATTTCAACAACACCCAGTTGTCTTTGTGTATTTTGTGAATGAAGCGCCATCTCATGGTTAAATCCTGTAATTGAACAAATGGGGAAATTGGGCAACGCCCTCTAGCCATTTGGCAACACCCCCAGCCACTGGCATCCGCTGGGCTTTTGACTGGGACACACCCATCTGAGTCTGATCTGGAGTGCTTCATCTGTAGTGCACAGTGGAAAGCCCTATTTGACTGCTGTTGTAATCCATATTATAGCAAGAACGACTCAACCCAGTAAAGAGATGCGACCGTCCATCATCACTTTCAGAAATGAAGGCCAGTCGATCCGGAAAATGACAAGAACTTTGAATGTATCCTCAAGTGCAGTCGCAAAAACCATGGAATGCTATGATGAGACTGGCTCTCATGAGGACCCCCCCGGGAAAGGAAGAGCAAGAGTTACCTCTGCTCAGAGGATCAATACATCAGAGTTACCAGCCTCAGAAACCGCAAATTAAAGCACCTCAGATTAGAGCCCACATAGATGATCACAGAGCTCAAGGAGAAGACAATCTCAAAGGTCCCATGACATGGCCATTTCTACTGATCATAATTCCATTGTTGAGGTCTACTAGAATAGATTTACATTGTTCAATGTTCCAAACTGACATTGGTTTTCTCATACAGCATTTCCTGTGTTTCCCCTATATACATAGCCAGGGTTGGGTTGTAACGGAATACATGTAACAGCATTACGTAATCAGAATACAAAAATCAAGTAACTGTATTCAGCTCGCGTTACATTTGAAAAACGAGTAATCTGATTACAGTTACTTTCGTAAACCTGAAGTGAATACATTTTGGATTACTTATTGGAATTATTGGGGGAAAGATTTCTTCACAACATTTAATATTCATTACTAAAGGTACAGCCGAATCATCAAAGCCCACAAAACATTACCGCCGCAGATGGACCAAAAAAGCGTTTGAAAAAAAATCAGTAGGACTCAGCGGGTCCGCTCGCTCAGTGAAACAATAACAACGAAACATAGAGGAACAAAAGTCTGCGTTTAAATCGCGCGCGTGTGTGTGTGTGTGTGTGTGGTTAAAACACATCAGCGGTCGCTCTTTAGCCTTACTAATGATTCTGAAGGTAAACATAGTGAAGGCGGTGCGTGAAAGGCACGGCGCTCCTCTTCTCAGAGGCTGCGTTAACCCTCCCGCTGCGTTAACCCTCCCGCTGCCTCCTGGTGCTGCAGAGATTTCATGAAGTGAAGGAGGTTTTCCTTCTATAAAACAGCTGTGGGCAGCAGATACTCTGAGTGTCACGGACATGAATTCATAGATCAAGGCAGACTGGTGCACACACTCTCCTCTCCTGTTTTTCATGTCCTGCCAACACTGGCAGGACATGAAAAATATGTGTTTACAAATTATGCAAACACATATTTCCAAGGCACTCCTTTATAATTATTAGGATAATTAAAAACAGGTTAGAAATCATTCCAATGTATACTATAGGACAGTAACCCAAAAAGAGAGATACAAAAATATGCATAAATTAATATTAACTGGTAAAATAAGATATGAATGAACAACAAAAATGAAATAAGCTGTATTTGTTATTGGCTATGGTAGGTTATTGGTTATGTTCACGTACTTATTTGATTATTAAAATGTAAACCGATCTTTTTCGTATTGATGTTTTAGAGTTGTACCCTCTAGATCAGGTCTCTAGTCATTGTGTGCTCAAAGTGCACCAGATTGAAGCATTTCACTTTAAAATGTTCAAATCGTACCCCCGGACCCCCCAGAGGATGTGACGTCCACCCCCCAATTCAAACATGTTCATACAATACTGAATACATTTGAAGCCATTTTGACACCTATGACTAGGGCTGTGCAATTAATCGTATTTTAAATCGCGATTACGATTATGGCTTGCGACGATTATGAAAACAGCATAATTGACAAAATACGATTATTTTGCTGGGTGCGCTTTCGCCCCTCCCTAAAAGCCCACTCGGCCACGTGGGAGTGACATGTGTTGTGAGTGTTCAGCGCGAGCGAAGATGTCAGAACAAGAGCAGCAACTCGTTAAAAAGAAGGGTCAAACTATTTCCAGTATTTGCAAGTACTTTGGCTTTCAGGAGTCCGACGTGGAGCAAAATAAAGTACAGTGCAGGATTTGTTACCAGGTTGTGTTGGCACCACACGCTAACACAACCAATCTCTTTAATCATCTGAAATACAACCACAAAGTGCAATACGACCGGCAGGGTGGGAATTTCACGACGGCCACGACGGCCATGGCCGTCGCACTTTGGCCGTGATGCCCTGTGAAAAAAAATGCAATTCACGGCCAAAGTGGCCTTTGTGCCCCTGTCAAAAGTTCCAGTGTAAACAACGCTAGTGAAGTCATACTAGTGCGCGCAGTAGGATAGTCCCGTGTCTGTGGATCAGAGCGATGCTCTGCTGTGAATGTTCCGTCAGACATGCCTGTAGGGGCCCGACAGCCTCCTCCTCAGCCGCGGGAGCAAGACAAGCACAGGTAAGCAAGTGTTTATAGAAAGTACTATTGATAGGTAATTACCATTGTATTAGCCTATTTAAAGTCGACTCGTTACATTTTGTCATGAAAACTAGCGATAGCTAGCTAGTTTGGATAGCGCTAACGTCTTCCCTTCAAGGGGTCTACATCTAGTGTTGCTTCTACAAGCTAGCAGATAGCTGTCACCTTTGAATCTAGCTTGCTAAGCGGTTTTGATATAATACATGACTGACTTATGTGGTTTATGGCTGAACTTATACGTTTAAGAAACACTATTGCTAATCAGCCATTTGTAAAACGACTGGTGTTGACGTTAGTGCTACACTTTTCAGTCATGTTGATTGACCAGCGTAATTTAACCAAACGGCCTTTGTGCCCTGTCATGTGGCCTTTGTGCCCTTAAAAAAAATGTGAACGGGAAGGCCAAATGGCCTTGCCCCTAAAATGACAAAATTCCAAGCCTGACGACCGGGCAGTAATACAACAAAAAGCAGATGCCCGCTCGACTTCATCCACCACATCATCACAGTCATCGATTCAGGACGCATTGTACAGAGCAACGGCCTACGCGACGAGCTCGCAGAGACACAGAGATATTACAGGTGCCATTACATTTCACATCGTTAAAGATATGTGCCCAGTTAGCACTGTTAGCAACCAGGGCTTTAAGCAACTTGTCAACACGTTGGACAAGCGTTACGCGATGCCGTCTCGGTATTATTTCAGCAGGTCTGCGCTGCCTGCACTATATGACAAATGCCGTGGGGAAGTTGAGAGAGATGTGGCTTCAGCTGACTACTTTGTTACCACAACAGACCTATGGTCTAGCCCAGGGGTGCCCAACCAGTCGATCGCGAGATGTGTCTAAAAATAGAACAACAATATTCTGTTTTATGTCCTGTAACATAATCTTCCTGTGCCAGAATAATGCACTTGAACGCATCAAAGCTTTGTGATTGGCCGGCGTCACCCCATGTGTCGGGGCGTGGCTGAGGGTCTTCAGTACAGGTGGCAATATCGTCACCTGCCTGCGCTCATCTCTGAAACTAGACCATGTAAACAGGCTGGTGTTTCTTGCAAAAAATCTTTAAGAGATGACATGAGCAGCCCTACCAGCATGGTGTGACCATGGTGGCCTAAACATTTTTATTTGGTCTTAAATTGTAGTTCAACATTTCCTGTTACTTCTGGACCATGACGGTTGGCCAGCCTTCAACGTTTAACTGAGTGGAATATGTTGAATATGTTTTACCAACATGTTGGCTATATGTTAAGGAGTTTTCAGTAGGTTGTGACAGTGCACTGCATCATATTTGATTTAATTTATTTTGGTCTAATTTATTTGTATTTATCATATTAATAATATATGTTTAGTATGGTTTTGGAAGTGCGCTCCAACATATTTGTTGATCTTGTTTATTGGTAAAATATTATTTGTTTTAAAGTTCAATAAATGGTCAATGAATAATCGTCAAAAATAATCGTGATATCAATTATTGACCCAAATAATCGTGATTATGATTTTTGCCATAATCGCACAGCCCTAGGTAAAAGTATGTATTATTAGACACATGTACTTTATTATAATAATTTAAATGTATTACGGAAGAGCCGTACATTGAATAATATGCCATTTAATGTACTAATTTAAATATTACCATACATGTCGGCACTAGTTGGTTAAATGTGACATACATTGATACTTTAGTTTGAATGTGCTTCTTTTTCACATTTTCTTTTTAAATGTGTAAAAGCAAATAAAAACAAACACTTTGGATTAATTCAAATTGCGCGAGAATAATTCATAAAGAAATCAATGAATACATGTTGATCATCCAAAATGTTACTTGATAAAGAATAGGGGAACTAGTACAAAGGTCATTAAGTAATTAAAACATTAATATAAATTAATGTAAAATCTCCTCAATCAATTATTGCCAAAATGTATTTATAATATATTCTGTATATATGTATAGGAATCGACCGATATGGCTTTTTCAAGGCCGATACCGATTATTAGACCAATGAGTTGCAGTGCTTCTCAAAGTGTGGTCCGCGGACCACTGGTGGTCCGTGAGCGCCCCCTAGTGGTCCGTGAGTATATTGGTAAAATTTCACATTTGAAATACATGAATTAATTTAAGTATTCCGCACTCTCGCGGGAATATCTCCGCAATGGAACGAGCTTAAGTTTAACTTTCGATTGCATGATATAGCCCAGCACAACACCTTCATCACACATGTGGCCACTTGTTTGTACCATTTTCAGGCGATTTGTAAAAAACAATGTGTTTTGGGATATTTGTGGAGTTAGGTGGTCCGCGAGTATTTTTGTATTGGTTAAGTGGTCCTTGGTATGAAAAAGTTTGAGAAACACAGAGAGAGACAAGAAGTGGGGCTGCAGGCTGACATGCTTAACTAACAATAATGCTTAATTCATTATATCAAAACAATGCCTGTCTATCTAGCATGACATCCCAATAAGCTGCTAGCAACTGCAAAGTCCTGAAAGGCAAAGTACTTTCAAATAGTGGAAATAGTTTTACCCTTCTTTTTAACGAGTTGCTGCTCTTGTTCTGACATCTTCGCTCGCGCTGAACACTCACAACACATGTCACTCCCACGTGGCCGAGTGGGTTTTTAGGGAGGGGCGAAAGCGCACCCAGCAAAATAATCGTATTTTGTCAATTATGCTGTTTTCATAATCGTCGCAAGCCATAATCGTAATCGCGATTTAAAATACGATTAATTGCATAGCCCTACTTTTACCTAAATAAGATATGAATGCAGTACTTTAACTTGTAATGGAGTATTTCCACAGTGTGGTGTTTGTACTTTTACTTCAGGATGTACTACCTGCAGCAAGTGCTGATAAAGGGTCTAACGTGATATTAATGTGATAATAAAGTGCTACTGAAGAGTGTAGAGTGTTAGTGAAGGGTAAAGGGAACAGACCTGCTCTGTGTATCCGAAGCTGAGGCTGTAAAACAGCATCCAGTAGTTTCTGGAGTCTCTTGTTCTCCTCTTTGGAAAGAGACAGCTCCTCCTCGTACTCTGCTATCGTTTTTTCAAACAGAGCAAATAACTCTTCAACAGTGAGTCCCTGCTTCTTCCACGACAGCAGCATTTGGACTTTACTCATGTTTCCTAGATCACCTTTTCCTGCAGACTCCGTTAAACAAACCGTTTCTCTCTCCATCAAACTCTCAATCTGACTAGTGTTGCTAACGTGTTTCCAGCTAGCATGCTAAGCTAGCTCATATAGTCCGAGGTAAACGCTCCAGAAAAAAGAGCACAGAGTCCATTCAGAGGTTTATCCAGACACACAGATGATGGATCAGTAGTGCTGGAGCTCACACACACTTTCTCAGGAAACACAGAGAGAGAGAACCGTAGCGACGAGACGCCACCTCGATCCAGGTTGGAAAGAGCTGGGAACTTCACTTCCGGTGCGGTTTGAGGACTTCAAAATAAAAGCGGGAAGGTTTTCTTCTTTTTGGTTTTAAGAACTATGGAGAGGCGAAGTCACGCCCATCTACTTCCGGACCATGGGACCCCGGAAGCGAAAAATTTACATTGAATTCAATGGAGAGAGAACACGTATCTTTTGATCCCGTTTGAATTGTGCCACGAACTACACATATGATGTTTGTCAATCTTAAACAATCATTTCCATGTCAAAAAAGTCACATTTTGTCGTAAAACTGCTGAAATATAAGACTATGAAAAATACGCTACTACAAAGACTACAAATCCCAAATCCCATTCTGGGTCGCGTAAGTGATGTCACAGGCATGCTCGGTGATTTATAATACGACTCGTAATTAAAGCGAAGAAGAAGATTTCATAACTGATTTATTCCCTCCAATAAATTATAGATCGCTAAAAATAAATTCACTTTTACAAGATGCCTGTGTGCTTTGTACCAGGTTGTAGTCATAAAAGTGATCATACCACTTGCTCCTTCTATCGATTCCCGTCTGATGAAAGGACCAGGAGTCACTGGATCAGACATATCAGGTAATATCATAGGTAAATATACATGTTGTGCATGTTCATGTGCATAGTCAAGTTAGCTACCTAGCTAGTAGCGACGAGTAGCGAGCACGTTAGTTAGCATTACATTACTTAGCCTTGTCATTTTTAGTAGCCTTACCATGAAGTTATTATTTTATTACATGAAGTAAACCAAAATGTTAAACAGTAACCAAACATGATGGTAAGTATTTCGTGAAACTTTTGAAGAGTAGCCTACTGCGCCCTCCACCGGGTGCTAAGGAAGCAGTTCAGGGAGAGTCGAAGGCAGGCAGGGAGCTTTGCATGACATTCTTCTGGACGTGTTTCATTGTGATGACAATCTGTTTGTTGGAAAGACAGTCGTTGTGTGCTTATTGAGAGAAAATTGTTAGAAGAGATAATTATTCAAAGTGTTGTTACTTTAAACTAAGTGTTGTTACTTTAAACTAAGTGTTGTTACTGACCTTTTTCTCTTTTATTTTGTTTACCTCACCTGTAACTGCTGAGACGTTGAGGAACATGCACACTGACCTGCTCTGGCAACCTGATTTCCACTGTACGTAATAGTATTTGGTTATGGTATATTATTTATATACATCAAAGGCACAATGCACCCCCCAGAGACACACATGTATTGAGTGTGATATTTTGCATAGGTCATGTGAAATCATCTTTACATACTAGAAAACTGTAGGAGCGGCAACTTGTTTTGAAATTGAATTTTTAATATCCGATAATAAAGTTGATCTGTTTTCTTTATTCTTCTCTCTTCCCAGCTCCATCCATCACCATTCTCTGTTCCTGCAGGTCCTGCTTGCTAATCAATGCTCATATTTTTTTACACAATTACAAATAAAGTAATTGTATTGTATGACATGAAGTTGTGCTTCATTCGGAGTCAATAATAAATTAATTCTGCCTTCAACTGCACAATGATTGTGGACTGCACCGACATCCATGTAGCTGCCCCCCAAGATGAACCAAGCAAAGAGGGTCACCATCATGCCCAAGGACATCCAGCTGGCCCGCCGCATCCGTGGAGAGAGGGCTTAGACTGACCTGAGACCAGCACACCCAAACACAACGGCTCTTTTAAGAGCCACCTACAGTTTCAAAGAGTTGCCATCCTACGTTATTATAATGATTAAACTGGTTCATGTATCACTTAGTTTACTGAACCGTGATGAATGAAAGAAATGAGTGAGGTAGTGGTTTTACTGAAGTTACAAAGACATTAATATATGAGTAACAGGAATTGTATTGTAAGTATTCGGTATATTCCTTGATAGCTTTTGGAGAAGGTTGTTTTTAAGTTTACTAAAATCTATCGTTTCAACTGTTTAACTTTATAAAAAAGGAACAGGTGAGTAGAGCATCATTGAGTTTCTTATTCTGTCAGTAAATTATCCAAATTAAATGTTTTTCATTATTTTAGTCAACCCTAAACAAATTGATTGTAGCTTTTAATGATGACCTTACATGGTCGGCAAAGTTAAATTAACTTCAGAAAATCAAATCTGTTCTGAGAAAAAACTAATAAATGTTTAAAGATAGGAACTTGCCATCCCACTGAAAAACAGTCCGTAGAGATTTAAAGGCGTAGTTGTAGTTCAGTCCAACGTTTCATTTGGATTCATTTGATAACAGTCAACTATTTTCATAAAGAATATATATATATTTTTCAAAGTCAACTTTATTGTCAATTTTACTCAGTTTGAGAGATCAAAAAGATGTTTAAATAAAATTATACAATTTACAGATATGTATACAAATATATATATCCTATATACACCATCATGTATAATGATGGTGTATGATGTAGAAGGAAGTGTGGTAGATAACAAGTAAATATAGAGTTACATACAGATCCATGTTACAGCAAAAGATGGAATAACTAAGAAGCACGCAGAATAATAATAATTACATGCAACAATTAAATAACTGCTCAGCGTCTCCACCACCATCTACCTCTACTGGCCAACACACGGAGCATATGCTGGGTGTAGAATTTTTCCAGGAGGAGGAGATTTCCATGCCATGCAGGGTCTTTGGGGATGATGATCACCTCCTTCGTGGTCCACACAACAAAGTAGCAGAGACTCCGGTCTGTGATATGCAGCTGCCCTTGGACTGGTGCCAGTATGGGTGATTCTCCTTGAGAATATATAACCCACCCTCCTCACGAAGACAGAAGGATGGTAACTGGACTGCCTCCACGATGGTCATGTTCCTCTGGCTGTGTGGACACTTCACCTCCAGCAGGGCAGATGGCTGCACAAGTCCATCGGGTGATGCTCCCAAAACACCCGACTCACTCACAAAGAGACCAGACTCGATTCTAAGCCTTCACCCCTTCGGCCTCGTTTACAACCCCCCAGTTGACAGTTGGTGATGTCTCTGGCCAGTGGGTTGTATGTCTCCTCTCGCTGTTGGTAAAGTTGAGACACCGACTGGACTACTTTTTAAGTGCCAGGCTTCCTCCACTGGCACTCAACATCTGTGGAGCTGATCTGCCACATGGCAAATATTGCCAATGCTGCAGCATGGCTGCATTTGTACATCTCCTGTGCACAATCACAGACAGCGCTCTGCATCGCGCCATCGTCTCCCATGCAGATCTGTAAAAATAAAGTAAGTACCATTTGTTAGCATGCTATAATAGATTGAATGAGCAATAATACAAGTATGGTCCGGATCTGGGGGTGGGAGGGTTTATTTTTCCATAGTTTTGTCCTCTTGTCTGATTGTTGTTATTGTTTGTTTTTTCTGTATTTTTTGTAATTTGTGTTGTATTGGTTGTGATTGTACATTGTATTTTTCTAAATGTGTATGAATACATTTTTGAAAAACATTTGATCAACAATAAAAAAGGATTTGGTCAGGATCTAGACTCAGTGTGTAGTTTATTAATTAATCAATGCTCTCTACATTAGGAAAACACATACCGGTGTACCAGAGGGAGTCACACACAGCTGTGCCTAGATAACCAAAATCCTTGAATCTACACACAGCAAATAAAGTCAAATGACACAACGAGAAAAAGGAGATCACACATACAGTATAGTCGATATAAAACTGTCCGCTTCAATCTGAAGAGCAACTAAAACAAAACACGGGAGTGTACCTTGTTCTTGTGAACACTAATGTTATCCACAGCATACACACAGTGCTGGAATTGGGCCGGTACTCACCGGTACGCAGTACCGGCACTTCTGGTTCTGACCCATGGAGTACCGGCACTTCTTGCTCAGTACCGGCATGCTGGCGGTACTCCGGTACTCATGCACCGTGCCAGTACTCAACACTCTCCCGCCGTTCTTATTATACATCCATATATATATATACAGCCGCCCGGTACTCAGTAGATGCGTCATGAGGTGCCGAACGGACATTCTCATCGCTCTAACGGCTGGAGTTTCACAGCGGCTGTCAGCTGTTTACTCCTGTCATTCAAACAGAACGTGCTGGAGAGGGGGCGGGGCTTATCTTCTCCATGTAAATACTGTGGTGGAAACGACTATGTCAAAATTAACCTATTTGACCGTGATTTAATAGTAATACACGTTTCAAAATAATAATAATAATAATAATGCCGAAGTAACAACATACTGAAAACTGTTAGTAAAACCATGTTTTAATGCTTTACAATTTACATACCTAGATGCACGTGTGTTGTGTTTATGCAGTGCAACTCCCACCCAGTGGGTGGCTATGTAGAGTGATAGAACAGAGCAGGCACGCCCCCGAGAGAAGGAAAGCAAGTCACGTCACAAATGAGCATTTCTAAAATGTTAGCGTGGATTAATAAAAGTGCAAAAAGACAGCGGTTGTCGCCGGAAGAAACTTCAAATACAGAGAATGCTGTGCCTGTGTTGGAAATTGTGTCTGATGGGGAGCTTTCTTTGGTTGATCCTCCTGCTCCAAGTTCTAGTGCATTAGCATTAGCACTAGCTCCGCCGCCTCCTCCAGAGCCTCTAACGTTAGCTGCTGCTGGCTCAACTGCCACCACCAACACCGGGCAAAGCGATGCACCTGACTGCTGGACAACGGACCAGGTGCAATATTTTTGCAAGACCAATGCATGGCTCCTTCTTAAAGATAAGAAGCTAGGATGTCGGATATGCAGAGATCATGTCAAATCTTTGGGAATACACACTGGACAAGGACTGAAACTGTCAACTGAATGGGGTGAGTGTGCAGTGTCTCATTTCGGTGTTGACAAGGGCAAACAACAAGCTAGCCTGAGAAAAAAAATCAAAGAACATAAAGAATCACAAGCCCATGTAAAAGCTGCTGACATCCTTACATCTTTTTCACGTGAAACTATTCAACATCAAGTGCAGGCTATGCATAAATCTGAATTAGACACCACTATCAGAGTTTTTCGAACGGCATATAAAATTGGCAAACATAGCCGGCCATTCACAGACATGCCAATTGATTTGAATGTACAGAAACTGAATGGGCTGAACGTGGGCAGGGTTTTGCACTCCAATAAAACCTGTGGCGAAATCATCGACCACATAGCTCATGAGCTGAAGAAAAAAAATGGCAAAAGACATTACAGAAAACCAAAGAAAACTCTGTGTTTTGGTCGATGAATCTACCACTATTAGTGGTAAAACGGTGCTTGTTGTGTGTCTACGCTCAGCATTAGCTGATGCTGAGCCCGAAACGTTTTTTTGGGAGCTGATCGAGTTGGATGGAACAACGGCTGATGACATCACAAAGGCGTTAATGGAGTGTCTAGGAAGAGATTTTAACGAGGACTTTTTAGGTCAGTGTTTCGTTTCTTTTGCATGTGATGGGGCTTCAGTCATGCTAGGGAAGAGAACAGGCGTTGCTACCCAGTTGTGTAGTAAATTCCCAAGCCTGTTTGTGTGGCACTGCTCCAATCATCGTCTAGAGCTGGCAGTTGGGGATGTGGTCAAGGAGGTCTCAGGGCTCAATCATTTCCAGATCTTTTTTGACAAACTCTATTCCTTGTTCCATGCCTCCCCCAAAAATCAGAGGCAGTTAGCGCAGTGTGCGCAAGCAGTCGGACAGTGTCTCCTGGTGATAGGGCGTGTTTTGTCCATCCGCTGGGTGGCTTCAAGTGAAAGGAGCGTCAGAGCAGTCTGGGAAAACTACCGAGTGCTTCATGATCACTTCACAAATGCTGCAAACGACACGAGCAGGGATTCCAGAGACAGAGCAAAGTACAAGGGCCTGGATGATGTGCTCACATCTGCAACGTTTGTCAGCAATCTGGGACTGATGTACGATGCGCTCACAGAGCTCAGCGACCTCTCTCGGCAACTCCAAAAAAGAGAGATGACACTGCCTACAGCAGATAGGCTCTTAACTCGAGAAATACGAGTTTTTGAATCCATGGTCACCATGCCTGGCCCACACATGACTACAGTTCATACAGCTCTAGCTGAGAAGTCCTTCAAGGGTGTTGCCCTGCGTGAGAATGGCAGGCTTGTACAGATTCATGCAGGTCAGTTTTTCCGCAGTATGGTAGAGAATCTGAGACACAGAATGACTTCCACAACCTCCTCTCATGTCAGCACAAGAGAAATCCCATTACATGGCCGGGAGGCCCGGGACAATCAGCTAATCCAGGACATGAAAGTTATCCATCCTGGAAGTTGGCCTGAAGAGGAGTTAGACGTACAGTATGGGGACGTAGAGGTGCTACGTTTGTGCGAAGTGCTGAAAGTGGACAGAAGAGAGACTGTTCAGGGCTTTCGCGAATACAAGGAAACCAGGGCATCCCGTACACCTGCTGCCATGGAGCCTCTACTGAAAGCAGTCCGAACCATCGCTGTCTCCACTAGTGAGTGTGAGCGGGCATTCAGCTGCATGAACGATATCCTTACTGCAAAAAGGAATGCTCTCTGTCAGCCGACTGTCCAACCTGGTTTTCATTAAATGTAATGGACCATCACTAGGACAGTTCAATCCGGAACAGTATGTGAGGTCCTGGCTGGCAAAGGGAAGGAGAAGTGCTGATGAAAGAGCCTGTCCAGCTCCAGCCCCTGATACTGATGTCCCCAAGGCCTTCTGGAGCCTTTTCTAACAATGTGAAGTATATTGCAAAGCAGCTCACCCAGTGAGAAGACTTTTGGCATAATGTGCCGATTTGTACAGATCCTGGAGATAGAAGGACTTCAGACCAACCAGGGAGTTATCTGATCAGCTTGGTGTTCAATGTAACTCTTTACCATGGCTCAGACTTTGTTACTTGCAGTTACAGTTTCTCATTTTAGATTGTGCAAATTTTGCATTTGTTTTTACATGTTCTTTGTTCATGCTCTTTATCATTTTTCTGAGTTGGAAAGTTAGATTGCATCATAGTTTACTTTATACATATTTGTATTCTTCAGTGGTGAAGTATATTTCAAAGCAGCTCAGCCATGTGAGAAGACTTTTGGCACTTTTCCGTTTTTCGTTTTCTGAGTTGGAAAGTTAGATTGCATTCAAAATGTACAGAAATACTTAATTTTGTTAAAGCTTTTTATAAAAAATGCTTCTGACCAGAGCTTTGTTTCCTTGTCATTAATGTTGAATACCACCAGAGGGGCTCTCACCTGAAAGGTCTCTGCTTCATGTGTCTTCAGCAGAAGATCTAGACTTTGATTGCTATATTTTCAGTTGATATTGACCTTACTGAGCTTTAGCCATATCCAGTGCTGGAATTGGGCCGGTACTCACCGGTACGCAGTACCGGCACTTCTGGTTCTGACCCATGGAGTACCGGCACTTCTTGCTCAGTACCGGCATGCTGGCGGTACTCCGGTACTCATGCACCGTGCCAGTACTCAACACTCTCCCGCCGTTCTTATTATACATCCATATATATATATACAGCCGCCCGGTACTCAGTAGATGCGTCATGAGGTGCCGAACGGACATTCTCATCGCTCTAACCGCTGGAGTTTCACAGCGGCTGTCAGCTGTTTACTCCTGTCATTCAAACAGAACGTGCTGGAGAGGGGGCGGGGCTTATCTTCTCCATGTAAATACTGTGGTGGAAACAACTATGTCAAAATTAACCTATTTGACCGTGATTTAATAGTAATACACGTTTCAAAATAATAATAATAATAATAATGCCGAAGTAACAACATACTGAAAACTGTTAGTAAAACCATGTTTTAATGCTTTACAATTTACATACCTAGATGCACGTGTGTTGTGTTTATGCAGTGCAACTCCCACCCAGTGGGTGGCTATGTAGAGTGATAGAACAGAGCAGGCACGCCCCCGAGAGAAGGAAAGCAAGTCACATCACAAATTAGCATTTCTAAAATGTTAGCGTGGATTAATAAAAGTGCAAAAAGACAGCGGTTGTCGCCGGAAGAAACTTCAAATACAGAGAATGCTGTGCCTGTGTTGGAAATGGTGTCTGATGGGGAGCTTTCTTTGGTTGATCCTCCTGCTCCAAGTTCTAGTGCATTAGCATTAGCACTAGCTCCGCCGCCTCCTCCAGAGCCTCTAACGTTAGCTGCTGCTGGCGCAACTGCCACCACCAACACCGGGCAAAGCGATGCACCTGACTGCTGGACAACGGACCAGGTGCAATATTTTTGCAAGACCAATGCATGGCTCCTTCTTAAAGATAAGAAGCTAGGATGTCGGATATGCAGAGATGTCAAATCTTTGGGAATACACACTGGACAAGCACTGAAACTGTCAACTGAATGGGGTGAGTGTGCAGTGTCTCATTTCGGTGTTGACAAGGGCAAACAACAAGCTAGCCTGAGAAAAAAAATCAAAGAACATAAAGAATCACAAGCCCATGTAAAAGCTGCTGACATCCTTACATCTGCTTCACGTGAAACTATTCAACATCAAGTGCAGTCTATGCATAAATCTGAATTAGACACCACTATCAGAGTTTTTCGAACGGCATATAAAATTGGCAAACATAGCCGGCCATTCACAGACATGCCAATTGATTTGAATGTACAGAAACTGAATGGGCTGAACGTGGGCAGGGTTTTGCACTCCAATAAAACCTGTGGCGAAATCATCGACCACATAGCTCATGAGCTGAAGAAAAAAATGGCAAAAGACATTACAGAAAACCAAAGAAAACTCTGTGTTTTGGTCGATGAATCTACCACTATTAGTGGTAAAACGGTGCTTGTTTTGTGTCTACGCTCAGCATTAGCTGATGCTGAGCCCGAAACGTTTTTTTTGGGAGCTGATCGAGTTGGATGGAACAACGGCTGATGACATCACAAAGGCGTTAATGGAGTGTCTTGGAAGAGATTTTAACGAGGACTTTTTAGGTCAGTGTTTCGTTTCTTTTGCATGTGATGGGGCTTCAGTCATGCTAGGGAAGAGAACAGGCGTTGCTACCCAGTTGTGTAGTAAATTCCCAAGCCTGTTTGTGTGGCACTGCTCCAATCATCGTCTAGAGCTGGCAGTTGGGGATGTGGTCAAGGAGGTCTCAGGGCTCAATCATTTCCAGATCTTTTTTGACAAACTCTATTCCTTGTTCCATGCCTCCCCCAAAAATCAGAGGCAGTTAGCGCAGTGTGCGCAAGCAGTCGGACAGCGTCTCCTGGTGATAGGGCGTGTTTTGTCCATCCGCTGGGTGGCTTCAAGTGAAAGGAGCGTCAGAGCAGTCTGGGAAAACTACCGAGTGCTTCATGATCACTTCACAAATGCTGCAAACGACACGAGCAGGGATTCCAGAGACAGAGCAAAGTACAAGGGCCTGGATGATGTGCTCACATCTGCAACGTTTGTCAGCAATCTGGGACTGATGTACGATGCGCTCACAGAGCTCAGCGACCTCTCTCGGCAACTCCAAAAAAGAGAGATGACACTGCCTACAGCAGATAGGCTCTTAACTCGAGAAATACGAGTTTTTGAATCCATGGTCACCATGCCTGGCCCACACATGACTACAGTTCATACAGCTCTAGCTGAGAAGTCCTTCAAGGGTGTTGCCCTGCGTGAGAATGGCAGGCTTGTACAGATTCATGCAGGTCAGTTTTTCCGCAGTATGGTAGAGAATCTGAGACACAGAATGACTTCCACAACCTCCTCTCATGTCAGCACAAGAGAAATCCCATTACATGGCCGGGAGGCCCGGGACAATCAGCTAATCCAGGACATGAAAGTTATCCATCCTGGAAGTTGGCCTGAAGAGGAGTTAGACGTACAGTATGGGGACGTAGAGGTGCTACGTTTGTGCGAAGTGCTGAAAGTGGACAGAAGAGAGACTGATCAGGGCTTTCGCGAATACAAGGAAACCAGGGCATCCCGTACACCTGCTGCCATGGAGCCTCTACTGAAAGCAGTCCGAACCATCGCTGTCTCCACTAGTGAGTGTGAGCGGGCATTCAGCTGCATGAACGATATCCTTACTGCAAAAAGGAATGCTCTCTCTGTCAGCCGACTGTCCAGCCTGGTTTTCATTAAATGTAATGGACCATCACTAGGACAGTTCAATCCGGAACAGTATGTGAGGTCCTGGCTGGCAAAGGGAAGGAGAAGTGCTGATGAAAGAGCCTGTCCAGCTCCAGCCCCTGATACTGATGTCCCCAAGGCCTTCTGGAGCCTTTTCTAACAATGTGAAGTATATTGCAAAGCAGCTCACCCAGTGAGAAGACTTTTGGCATAATGTGCCGATTTGTACAGATCCTGGAGATAGAAGGACTTCAGACCAACCAGGGAGTTATCTGATCAGCTTGGTGTTCAATGTAACTCTTTACCATGGCTCAGACTTTGTTACTTGCAGTTACAGTTTCTCATTTTAGATTGTGCAAATTTTGCATTTGTTTTTTTACATGTTCTTTGTTCATGCTCTTTATCATTTTTCTGAGTTGGAAAGTTAGATTGCATCATAGTTTACTTTATACATATTTGTATTCTTCAGTGGTGAAGTATATTGCAAAGCAGCTCAGCCATGTGAGAAGACTTTTGGCACTTTTTCGTTTTTCGTTTTCTGAGTTGGAAAGTTAGATTGCATTCAAAATGTACAGAAATACTTAATTTTGTTAAAGCTTTTTATAAAAAATGCTTCTGACCAGAGCTTTGTTTCCTTGTCATTAATGTTGAACACCACCAGAGGGGCTCTCACCTGAAAGGTCTCTGCTTCATGTGTCTTCAGCAGAAGATCTAGACTTTGATTGCTATATTTTCAGTTAATATTGACCTTACTGAGCTTTAGCCATATCCGCTGCCTATCATAAAAAATGTGAAGTACAGTGAACTGTTAGAGTTTATTGAAGGATAAACGTGTTTTCATAATATGTTGTCATTTTATGTTGTAAAGAGACCATAGTCAGAAAAGAGGAACAGAGAATAGTCTGTTCCCCTTTTCTGTGGACCATACACACACACACACACACATGATTGCGAGTCACAAGACTCCCATTGACAAATAAAGCCGTTGGTTACATACACTTCCTCATGCATGATTTGTAACTGTATTTTTGTAATAAAGAGACTGCACTGAGAGAAGAGGAGCAGAGTTGGTTTTGGAGTTGACATAACCTGTCACTCGCCGATTCTCCTTGCAGCAAGTAAACTTGAAACTCGAGTACTGTTATCTTTGTTCACTGGGTTTTGGTATATTTGAACCGAGCTGGGGTTTACTCTTACAAAGTAATATAGAAATACCCAACATTAATTGGTCCTTCGGAGCCGGAATCCAACACATCGTGACGGGAAGGAGGAGGGAAAAGACACGCCGCAAGTCTGTCGACAGCCGGGATCATCAGCCGACCCCGAGAAAGACCCGGGACGCAGAATTCGTGGCCGGGCCGGTGCTTATATGTCCAACCTCCCTCATCCTCGGCACGATTGACGGAATCCAACCGGACCAGTGACCACAGATAACGGGTAAGATAAAAGTTGATATACATGGTTTCTCCACCATTTAAGGAGGTAGAGAAAGGCTTCTCCGCCATTTAAGGAGGATTGACGTGTCTTTGGGTACACTTATGAGAAAGGTTACTCCACCATTTAAGGAGGTAGAAATTGACGTGCCTTTGGGTACACTTATGAGTGATTGAGTGAAAGTAGTGTGTAAAAGTGTCACCAGTGGAATCAGCGCACAGAGTGGAAACCTAACGGTGATAACAAAAACTCTGTGGTCTGTTGAAGTACACTAGTGGTGAATTAGGAATTAGGTTCTGACCGGCACGTTGTCCAGTAGGAACACAAAGCTAGAATAATGGGGTCCAATGGGAGTAAGCCTGCCGCTACAGGGGACATGAGATATATGGAAATATATAGTCATGGCAGCACCAGTTATTGTAGCAAATGGTATAAACTGTACGGCTTCCGAGGAAAGTTGGAGAAAACAGCAGTAAGAGAATTAAGCGACAAATTGAGAGCAGAAACAGCTGGAACAACACAAGGCAAGAAAAGAAAGAAGTTAGAAGCTCAACTGCGAGTCGCAGCTTTATGGGCTGAACAAGCCCATAAAAGGACAGGTGGAGCAGAAGAAGGTATGATAGCAGCGGCTGTTTCAGTGAAAGCAGACGAGGAGACAGGGCGTTCAGGGTCAGTTGACGCTGTACGCCGCGAGAAAGAGAGAGCGATAGTGGAAGAACACAAAGCACAGGAGCAAAGAATAAAAGAAAGCAAGAGAAAGAGAGAAAAGACAGGGAAAGAGAGACACAAAAACGCATCAACAAAGAAATGGCAGATGCATTAAGCCCACTGCACACCAGAAAATATAAAGGGGAAACCAAGTTATATCCTGTTGAAGAATTAAGAGAAGCAGAACAATCCTTCGATGGAACAGCATATCAGGGTGATGCTTATCCATTAGTACAAGTGGCCAACCCGCACTATGGAGTTGGCGATGACCAAGAAAGAATGTTAAGAGTGTTCCGCCCATGGACAATGGATGAGTGTAAAAAGGCTTGTGAGGGACTGACTCCATACAAACAGGACCCGGCGCAGTTTGTCCTTGACCATACTGCATTAATAGCGTCATATGGTTTAAATGGACATGAAGTTTTAAGAACCCTTATGACAATTTTTGGCCACGAATGGGCCAGAGTAAAGGGAGATTTCACCGGGTCCTCGCCCAATGGAAACCCCCTGGAACCAGGTCAGCAGGACCTCATAAATGCACTCGCTCCCGTAAATATTTCAATCGAGAGGGTTTTTGCACTGAGACGAGACTTTACTAAAGTCTCAGGGTGTAAACAGGGAGAAAAAGAGTCAGTACAAGATTTCAGAATCAGAATGGAAGATTGTTTCCGTATCCATAGCGGAATTCCACCCAACAATGCTGTTGACTCCCCATATGTGCAGCAGCTGAAACAAAGCTTGATGAATGGGTTCCACCCAGGTATTGCTGACTTTATCCGCAAGCATAATGTTAACCATAGGACATGCGACTTACAAGAGTGCCTAAATTATGCAGAACATGCAGCAACCCAGATCAAAGAAAAAAGACATAAGAAAGCGTCAGCATCAGCTTTCTTCATAGGAGAAGATGGGGAAGAAAATCAGATTTTCTTTGTGGGACCAGAACAGGGGAGAGGCGGGTTTAACAGAGGACGAGGGAATGGTAGAGGAGCAGGCAGAGGCAGAGGAGGAGGCAGAAACGCAGAAGGCAAATTCCTCTGCTACAGGTGCGGAAAGGAGGGGCACATGGCGAGGGACTGTGAGGAACAGATACCACAGAACAAAGAAGGGGGACAAAAGGGACAGTACAAAGACGAAAGACATGGCCCCCCCCCTTCACATAACCTACATAGTTATGACAACTGACTAGACGTAGAAAAGGAAGAAGAGGACGTCCACACACATCACATTGACCTTTCTGAAGTATTACTGAATCTGTCAGACAACAGTATTAAACCTACCAGAACAATCGAAATCAATGGGGAAAAATTAGAATTTTTATGTGACAGCGGTGCAGACTCATCAGTAGTGAACAAAGAGGTCCAAAGAATGTGGCCACCAACTGGCACTATGTTTGTAAAATCAGCAAATGGACACATAAATCAGAGGTCGATTTCAAAGCCACTTTTTATGGAAGATAGAAGGTCAGGCCTCCAGGCATCCCTCAAATTTGTGTTCATCTCAAACTGCCCTGTCAATTTGCTAGGGAGAGACGGCATGGAAATGTTAAAAATCAGTGTAGTACCAGTCAAAGGGGGAATGCGAGCAGTAGGGCCCGGAGAAAAGGTGGAAGACCAGGTCTTCCTTCAAAAATCCATAAACACCCCCAACTACTACTGGTCACTAGACATGCCACAACCTGACGTGACAAACACAGGTGAACACCTGTTAACACTATTCACCCCACAACATGGCCAAGAAGTAATGAAACCTGACGCATTGCACGTTACACTAAAGTACAAGAACACCCCTGGCCCAGACAAAGACTATGATGTGCTCGTGCATCGACTGACACCACAGAGGGTAGTGTTCCACTCGATGTATGCAAACCAACACGGGGATGTTGTAATTGACGCTAGGGTCCCATCAACCACTGCCTTGATAATGGAACCAGGTTCCACGCCACACATATCAGTAGCTAGGGGCCCAGGGACTTCATGGAGAGACTTAGGTTTATTAGTGGCTAGAGGTAACAGGATAACAAAATGGACAGATGACAAAAACGGTTGGCAAACTGGAGGCGGGTTAAAGCGCAAAACTCTAGGGTTTACTCTAGTGATGACACCACGCGCCCACCTAGACGACCCTGAACAACAATGATGTATGCTAAGTGAAGAGGCCTTAGAGGTCCTGAAAACGGTGCCGCCATGCGTATGGTCACAAGGAAAATGTGATGTAGGTCGCATGGTGAACGCAAAACCTGTACACGTTAGACCAAAAACTAACTACAGACCTAACATAAGACAATACCCCTTAAAAGAGGATGCAAAAGTTGGCATCAAACCTGTAATTGAAGAAATGCTAAAAGCAGGGATCCTGCGTGAGTGCCCTGATGCATCATGCAATACCCCCATCTTCCCAGTAAAAAAGGCTGATGGGCAGTCATGGAGAATGATTCAAGACTTAAGAGCAGTAAATGATGCTGTACAAAGCACAGCCCCAACAGTACCAGATCCACACACGTTAATGAACGGCTTTAAGCCAAATATGGCATGGTTCTCAGTGATAGACTTGAGCAATGCCTTTTTCTCCATTCCTGTAGAAAAAGACTCACAAGGATGGTTTGGGTTCACACATGAAGGAACAAAATACACATACACCAGATTACCTCAGGGGTATGTGGATAGCCCAACAATCTTTTCACGAGAAATAGCAAATTGTTTGGCTACATTACAGATACCTGACACATCGCAGATGTTGGTATATGTAGATGATATTCTTGTTGCGTCACCCACACAGGAAGAAAGCACAAAAGTCACACTACAAGTATTGACACATTTGGCCAAAACAGGAAACAAGGTTTCAAGACAGAAACTTCAGTTTGTGAAAGAGGAAGTGATCTTTTTAGGCCACAATTTAAACCGAGAAGGGAGACGCATACACTCAGAGAGGAAACAGACGGTGTTAAACGCACCAAAGCCAACAACAAAAAAACAAATGATGCAATTCCTTGGGCTGACTAACTATTGCAGAGCATGGATTCCAGACTACGCAGGAATGACTCAGCCCCTACTAGATTGCATATACTCAGACAATGACATGAAAATGTCCGGCAAGATAGAATGGACACAAGAGGCAGAAGCTGCATTTGAAAGGACTAAACAGTGTCTCGTAGGGTCATCAGTGTTAGCATTACCAGACTATGAAAAACCATTTGTACAAACAGTTGACTGCAAAAAAGGGTTTATGACATCAGTATTGGCACAAAAACACGGCACAAAACTAAGGCCTGTCGCTTACTACTCTAAAAGGTTAGACCCAGTAGCACAAGCATTACCAGTATGCGTACAAGCAGTATGTGCGGCAGCAATGGCGGTACATTGTACAGCAGAAATAGTTTTGTTCCACCCACTCACACTGATGGTTCCACACGCAGTCACCATGTTGTTACATGACACCAAAATGGCTTTCTTATCACCTGCACGTTATTTGGCACTGACAGCTACACTAATGTCACAACCACACATTGTGATAAAAAGATGTAATATCTTAAATCCAGCCACATTAATACCTACAGCAGAAGATGGAGAACCACACTGTTGTAAAGAAGAGACTGACAGAACATGCAAACCAAGACCAGATTTGAAAGACATACAACTACTCAGTGGCGAAACATGAGGATGGGTCCTGTTCTAAATCTATAAACAGGCCAAAATCAAACAGGGTTTGCAGTTGTATCACACTCACAGGTCATAAAAGCAGGCCGACTCCCCCACACATATTCTGCACAAGCAGCGGAATTAGTAGCTCTTACAGAAGCATGCAAAGCGGGGGTTGGAAAAGATGTGACTATGTGGACAGACAGCCAGTATGCGCACTCAACAGTACATATATTTGCAGCCCAATGGGCCCGCAGGGGCATGAAAACATCAACAGGAAAACCAGTCACCCATGCACAGCTGCTGACTGATCTTTTAAAAGCGGTGTTGTTGCCGAAAAGCATTGCTATATGCAAATGCGCTGCGCACACCAGTGGGAAGGATGCAGTAACACTTGGCAATGCACACGCGGATAAGGTAGCGAAGCTAGCAGCTATGGGCGAATATGGGTTCCATATCCTCTTGCAGAAGGGGGACAGTGTTTCACAACCAATACCTCTTGTGATATTAAGGGATATGCAGAACAACGCACCCGACAGAGAAAAGAAGAAATGGTTGACAGATGGAGCAACCACAGACCCTGAGGGAACATTCAGAATAAACAACAAGATAGTAATCCCTGTTAGTCTCTACAAAACAGCAGCTCATTTGAGTCATGGGCCGTGCCATGTCTCAACAGGAGGGATGGTGACAATAATAAATGAACATTTCCATACATACAACTACATTACATTTTCTAAAAACTTTTGTAGAGCCTGTGTAGTATGTTGCAGACACAATGCTCAAGGCAATGAGCGACCACAGAGAGGAAAGTTCCCTCCACCAACATACCCATTTCAACACATGCATATGGACTTCATCGAACTAACACCATGCCAAGGGTACAAATACTGTTTGGTAATGATATGTCCGTTTTCAAAGTGGGTTGAAATATTCCCAGCAAAACATGCAGACGCTATTACCGTAGCAAAAGCCATATGCAAGACAATAATACCAAACAGAGGTATTCCAGAGAAACTGTACAGTGATAATGGGTCTCATTTTGTAAATCAGGTTATTACCAAACTGTCCGAACATATGGGGATAACATTAAAAAACCATTGTGCATATCATCCACAGAGTGCAGGCTTAGTGGAAAGAACAAACGGAACAGTAAAGTTAAGACTAAGGAAAACAATGGAGGAAACAGGAAGACCATGGGTGGAATGTGTGTCTCTGGTAGAAACATGCATGAGAATCACGCCCACGGCAAAAGGGTTGTCTCCCTTTGAGATCATAACAGGAAGGCAATTCAGATTACCAATCACAGACGAGGTGAGGGAGGAGGATGATGCTGAGGCAGGGACTACATTAGCTGAATGGATGAGCAGACTCTTCAGAAGCAATGAGATAGCTCGAACAAATAACCTGCCAGACATTTCTACTCCCTTGCAGGACACTCGAGTGCAGACTGGTGACCAGGTCCTCGTGAAGGTGATTAAGAGGAAGCATTGGCACTGTCCACGGTGGGACGGTCCCTACACGGTACTGCTGACAACACCGACTGCACTAAAAATCGCCGAAAGAACTACGTGGATACATCAGAGCCACTGCAAAAAGATAATACCTCTCCAACTTAACGACGGATAAGTGGTGGAAGTCCGGCTACAAAGGGCGGTGTTTCATTAGGAAATACTGGTCTCAACCCCGGTGAAGAAAACAACAGAACCACTATCACAAATAGACTATGTTGGGAAAGGTGGTGTTTGTAGTGACCCTGCTGGGTCTGACGCTAATGACTATAAGACAATTGAGTGAGGAATCCTCAACAAAAAAAAAGGTCCATCGAGAGAAAAAATGGTCATTACTCAACGATGACCCATGGAACCACAACGACAAAACTGCACGCTCACCTAGGATGACAAATGCCTGGTATGCCTATGTCCATCAACTTGTTACAAAGACAGGGCGTTCAAATTGTTATGTTTGTTCCCACATGCCATGGTCAACTGGACAAGTAACTCTGTATGGTAAAAGGATGAGTAAATCACAAGCTAAATGTTTTGCTACCATGGGAGGTGTAGGATACCAGCACTCAGGGATAAAAGTCAACGATGTGAATCCATATGCCCCAGGTTTAAGCAATGGCACTTGTAATAAGATATTTTGGGTGAACTTTAACATGACAGTGCCACGTAAAATGACAGGACAAAAGGTAGTCATGCCAAATAATGAAGCTATACACCCTATGTGTTACAGTCAGACAGAAGGTTCTGTACCAATGGGAAACACCACTGGTTGTAATCAGACACTTGTTAATGGCGAAGGGGCTCCAGTCTATTTGAGCAAACAATCTAATGGTACATGGTGGGTACAAGGAGGATGGTGGCTGTGTGGCAACAACGCTTATCCAGTTCTGCCAATAAATTGGACAGGCACGTGCGCACCAATATTTGTTAGCGACCACACCTTCGTGATAGACATAGAACCACACCTTAACCACACCCGCAGGAGGAGAAATGCCATGCCTGCCTTCAAAAAACATGATTCAGTATGGGGAAAAGATGTCCCTGATGAATTCAAACACTGGTCCACCAGTGGAAAGGTAATATTAGCATTGACTCCTGCCTTAGGCGTAGCGAAGAACATGTTGAGACTCGAAACCCTTGATTACCGGTTCGGCATGTTTGTAAATAATTCCATCGTTGTAAACGAACAACAGAACCTTGAACTAGACTCACTCAGAACCATGGTGCTACAGCACCGCATGGCCCTTGATCTACTCACTGCCTCAGTAGGAGGTACGTGTATCCTTTTGAACACAATCTGTTGTACATATATCACCGACAATGTCCACTCCCAAAACATGACAGATGCAATGGCTACTCTCAAAGCCCTACAGACAGCTATGGGCCAAGACAGACATGCCTCTCTTGAGACCGGATGGTTCAATTGGCTACTCTCAGGGAGCTGGGTTCAAAAGCTCGTGATGGGATTTGTTGCAATCATATGTGTTGTCATCCTTGTGTGCTGTGCTATGGCTTGTATTATACCATGTGTTAAAGCTATGGTTGGTAAAATAGTTACCAACACTCTTGTCCAATATACGATGTTGCAACAGACAGATAACGATGACTATACTGACACAGACCCCTCTCAGAAGGACGAATATACTCACCTAACCTCCAATGTGTAAGACTTAAAGCTAGGTTACTGTCTGTCATATGACGAATGGTTCGAAAATGTCAAAAACAAGTGAATTAATTCTGAAAGTAATAAAGACACTGTAACCAGCTAGTAATTATGAAAAACAGGAGGGAATGTTAGAGTTTATTGAAGGATAAACGTGTTTTCATAATATGTTGTCATTTTATGTTGTAAAGAGACCATAGTCAGAAAAGAGGAACAGAGAATAGTCTGTTCCCCTTTTCTGTGGACCATACACACACACACACACATGATTGCGAGTCACAAGACTCCCATTGACAAATAAAGCCGTTGGTTACATACACTTCCTCATGCATGATTTGTAACTGTATTTTTGTAATAAAGAGACTGCACTGAGAGAAGAGGAGCAGAGTTGGTTTTGGAGTTGACATAACCTGTCACTCGCCGATTCTCCTTGCAGCAAGTAAACTTGAAACTCGAGTACTGTTATCTTTGTTCACTGGGTTTTGGTATATTTGAACCGAGCTGGGGTTTACTCTTACAAAGTAATATAGAAATACCCAACAGAACCTTTCTAAAATATACAGTAGTAAAGAGACAAACCCACCAGCATTATAGTAGCCAAATTCTTGTTTGTGGGCTGTATATATAAAATTGACTTAAAAAAGTTGCTGATTTTAGAGTACTGGCACCTTTTTCATTCCAATTCAAGCACTGGCCATATCCGCTGCCTATCATAAAAAATGTTAAGTACAGTGAACCTTTCTAAAATATACAGTAGTAAAGAGACAAACCCACCAGCATTATAGTAGCCAAATTCTTGTTTGTGGGCTGTATATATAAAATTGACTTGAAAAAGTTGCTGATTTTAGAGTACTGGCACCTTTTTCATTCCAATTCAAGCACTGCATACACAGAGACCACGAATTTCTTAAGGAGAAAACTAGTTACACGTTAGTGTACCTTGTTAGCTAATGTTAGCTAGCTGACATTAACGTTACACATTGCACTCATATTACTCACCGAAACCTTGTAAAGCCGGTCCCGCTGCTCTTACAGAACCGACTAACTCCCCTTTCATATAGGTACAGCTCTCAACGTGTCCAGACTTGTAGTGATTTTCACCTCGTAAAATACTTTTATTCTCATTCTGAAAGAATGTGGTGAAATGTGCTAACGTGAGGGCCATCTTTATGTTGGTGACGCGTATTGTGCGAAACGAGAGACCTGTAGTTCACTGAGCGGTTTCACACGAAAAAATGTGTAACTTCACAGTTTTACGACACATTTTTATTTTTTTGACTTGCAAAATGTTCTTTTAAATTGACAAACATCATATGTGTCATTCGTGGCACAATTCAAACGGGATCAAAAGATAACCTTTCTCTCTCCATTGACTTCAATGTATAATTTTCCGCTTCCGAGGTCCCATGGAGGCTTTCGGAAGGGGAGGGACTTCGCCTCTCTATTGGCATCCGGACGTTGCCTTAACACCTACTACTGGATCAATAATAAAACCACTCTTTCGAAACAAAACTATTATAACTAACAGAAAATCCTCATAAAGGAAAAAGGGAAAATAAATAAACATCATTAAGCTAAACATGTCGCAGTACACAAATCAAATATCTTAGCAATTAATTACAAATGTTTGGCATATCTGAAGGATTCGTGTTGTTTGGAGTTTGCATCCTTGTGGTTTATTGACTTATTGTAAGCTGCAGAGGTGGAATAAGTACTCAGATCTTGTACTTGAGTAAAAGTAGAAGTACTCAGACCTTGTACTTGAGTAAAAGTAGAAGTACTCAGATCTTGTACTTGAGTAAAAGTAGAAGTACTCAGGTCTTGTACATGAGTAAAAGTAGAAGTACTCAGATCTTGTACTTGAGTAAAAGTAGAAGTACTCAGACCTTGTACTTGAGTAAAAATAGAAGTACTCAGACCTTGTACTTGAGTAAAAGTAGAAGTATCAGATCTTGTTTAGTAAAAGTAGAATTACTCAGATCTTGTACTTGAGTAAAAGTAGAAGTACTCAGACCTTGTACTTGAGTAAAAGTAGAAGTACTCAGATCTTGTACTTGAGAGTAAAAGTAGAAGTACTCAGGTCTTGTACTTGAGTAAAAGTAGAAGTACTCAGATCTTGTACTTGAGTAAAAGTAGAAGTACTCAGACCTTGTACTTGAGTAAAAGTAGAAGTACTCAGATCTTGTACTTGAATAAAAGTAGAAGTACCAGAGTGTAGGAATACTATGTTACAGTGAAAGTCCTGCATTCAAGATGTTACTGAAGTAAAAGTACACAAGTACTGGGTTGCGTTCCGATAATCCAAAAATTAGCTCCTAAATTCTAACCCTATCTCCTATTCCTTGACCTCTGAGTGAAACGTCACGGGGTTAAGGGATAGTGGATAGGAGAATTCAAATGGATTTAGGAGAAGAGACCGCGGTACTTTAGAGAATCCGAATGCACTTTCACTATCCGACGTGTTTATGATGCGCCAGCGGACGTCATTGTGTGCGTCTGCTGCTGCTGTGGGGAAACTATGGGAACTACAGTTTTCTATACAGCGGACTACAACATGGATGTTTAATAAGAACGAGGGACTACTGTAAACTCATCTAGAGACTCTGCACCGTGCTCTGACGCTGTTGCTTTATGCTTTATGAACGTGGACAACAGAGAAACATATTCTTCATGACCAAAGTTGGAATTGAAATAAAAAAGGAAAGTGAAACTTATGCTCGTCACCCTCTCCCTCCGGTCCACATTAATACAAATGATCCCAATACGTATGATTGTATGAACTATTAAAATATCTTAAAATAAATACAAATGTATTTATTATAAACGTTAGTCCTTAACATCTATCACTGTGTATATCACCATTCAAACATCTTTTAAAAGTTGAACAAACCCCACACAGCTCAGTAAAGAATGTGAAATGTTGACTTTATTTGATAATTTCAGTAAAAACTAACGTTCATATTTCTCTTTTTGATTATAATACTGATGAACGTTCAAAACAAAGCACTTTGGCAACTTACCACATACGTTTTAAAATGCGTAATAAGCACCGTAACTTTCATAATATAATTTCTCCGATTATCGTTTGTGTCCGTGAACGGCCGACTGTTGAGTGACGGCAAATGCTGCGGCTGCAATGCATTGTGGGGCAGCATTTTCTCCTCTCCTTTCGGCTAGGGAGGTCCAGTGGTTCCTAAGCTAAAGGAGGTTATAAAGGAAGTTTGAAACCTCCTTTCCTTTCATTTGGAGAATTGGAACGGCACTTATCATGGCTGCCAGTGAGGGACTTCCGGGTCATTTCACTTGGTTAGGAAGGTTCCTAAGCTAAATGGACTATTGGACTGGGCCCCGGGTATCAAAATATAATTAAAGTTCCAAAAGTAAAAGTACTCAATATGCAGATCGACCCATTTCAGAATAATATATATGATATGTTTTGATTATAATCATTGATGCATTAATTTGTTTATAAGATGTAAATGCTGGACGTATTTGTATTGTGATGATCATTTCTACACACCGTGGAATTACTATTTTTGAAGTTGAAGTGCTGAATACTTTGTCCTTATGTCGTCAAATTATACTTATATTTGTAAAAGTAAAAGTACCTGAAAAACGTAATATTCAGAAAAATGTATGTTGTATTTTTAAATCATCAATCCAATAATGCTCAAATGTTGCCTCTGATAAATAGGAAGCAAGTTTACCTTTATATACTGCAGGGTACATTTCTCATAGGTGCCAATAAAGCTCTATAGTTATACATGAACAATTATTTGATTATAAGTATAAAGTAGCAGGAAAAGTAAATGCAGGTCACCCTTGAAAAAGAGATCTTTTGATCTCAAGGGGCTTTCATCTGGTTAAATAAAGGCTACAAACAAACAAACAAATACTCAAGTAAATTACCTAAAAATGGTTCAGTAACTGAGTAAATGTACTTAGTTACTATCCACCACTACTGCTTTAGGATATAAACAGCTGTTATGAAATTGTTCAGTAGGTGTCATGTAGGAAGGACAGTAGGAAGTGGACGTGATATCTATTAACAAATGGGGAAGAAGACTAAGAGGGAAGAAGCCTGTCACACACACTGTTTGTTTTTATATACCTTTAATTATCTTGAAACTAAGGCAAAGCACATTTCAGCATCAAAGAGTACAAGTTATTTTCTCTAGACAAAATGTCAACAAAACCATTGCACAGTTTTAAGAATAATATACTGAAATCAAACAGCTTCTCAAGATAAGCACAAAATAAAATGTCCATAAAGGGAACGTTAATTCCTTGAGAAGAGGGCACTGTGTTGATTTAAAATGGCATAACGGGTGCCATAAAACAAACAGATCTTTTTGAATAGTGGCATTAATAATATGTTTGAACTTACTGGAATGTATTCAACAGCAGTAAGAAAGCTCTCTGCAGCATCAGTGTTACATCTCAGGAGCTGCAGCGCTCTCTAGTGGACAGTTGTGACACCAGAGAGAGAAATGGCAGAGCTGCAGGGAAATGACCTTCAAAAGAGAAATAGAACATATCTATAAATGCTGAGACTCCAGTCCTAAACATATCATTTCTGGAGATAATGCTTTAATTACAGTTACAGTGGAACAGCCTAAAAAACACCCAACTGCACTGAAGTCACAGTGAGATGCTGCTATCTCCATACTCTCTCCTATGGCATCATTTAAATATTCCTATAACTATTGAATACTGAAGAACACCGTTGCTATCTTCTTAAATGTACAATATAGTCACTTTGAAAAGGTTTTCTCACAGTAAATAAATAAATACTTTAAGAAGTTAAGACATGAAAGGACATTAATGAAATGATGGAGTGACAGTGGAAAAGGGGGGAAAGGAAGAGTCTATACATTCATTATCTCTTTTAGAAATGGATTGCCATAATGAAGCAAATGTTGTGTTACAAAAAAGTGAGTAAATTGCTTAAAAATATACAGCTTTTTCTGAGGACAGAACCAAATAAAATGGATATTCAAAATGGCAAATTATTTCGAAAAGGATTACGTGAAGCAGTCACAGAAAACTTTGAAGCTGAAGAGGCACCGACCGTTACTCCGAGGCTGCGTTCAGAAGAGTTGGACATCTCGGCACTTTAAAAAAAAAAACGGTAAGCCATTGTTTAAGGACATTACAGGCAACTTTCATGCACTATACATTTAGTTATTTTGGTCTATTTTGCTGCCATGTTTTCTTTCACTCTAATGGAAATAAAACTTCCAAAAAACATATATAAATGGTGTTCGTTTTACTACCATGTCTGAATTCTGAAAGCTAAAAGAGAAAGAAATACCTCACTGTTTACTCTCCACATGCAAAGGGAGTAGTGGTCTGCATGTGAACATTGTGGAATTAATTTGACATATTTGTCATATAATAAACAAAATATATGTTTACAAATGTTACATAGTCTTTGTCAGCATATTTTTGCCACGTTATGCACCCCTTGCTATTTTACAAAATAAAAGTCTCACATTCATGAAACTTGCTCCATTCATTGGTACTAGTCCTACAACCATACCCTAAAACATGCTTGAGGGTGGGATGAATAGAAACATATTTTTGGGTGGGGTGCATTTTATGACAGGCCTGCTTATTACAATATGCACCCCCTTGCTATCTTACAAAATAAAATGGTCACATACATGAAACTTTCTCCATGTATTGGTACTAGTCTTACAACTATACCCTGAAAAATGCTTGAGGGTGGGATGAATAGAAACATCTTTTTTAGGGGTTGCTTTTTATGACAGGCCTGGTTTATCATCCGAGTCAGAAATAAAACAAATATGGAGTGAGGGCTAGTCCTGCAATTGTCCAACACATTTACATACACACAGTAATTAATAATACATGTTGAATGAAATAAAGTGACATATTATCCATACTAAAATTGTGTACATTATCACACATAAAATAAACATTCATTTTGAAGATTGGAGTCCAGTGACATGGTAAGCAATCAAAGTCAGTGTGAACAACATGTCATATTCATCTTTAACCGTTGTGTTGTGTTCGAAAGCTGTTACCGTTCATGGTGTTCGCGGGTCAATTTTGACCCATGATTTATCTCAGTCCAAAACACAAAAAAATAATGACTATCATCCAATATTGTTTTAACTCCATCATGACTAACCTATTGTGCATTTTAACCATACAATCCTGTTGTAATTTAATTATTGCATACGTGCATGTGTGTGTTCAGGTTCAAGTGTTAGTGTACATATTCTTTGTGAAAGGCCGAGTTCCCGTGGGGGGAGGGGGCAGAGGCATGGGAGACCAGGTGCATGTTGCAAAAAAAAATATTGTTACAGTGGATGAAGGGGGTCGGGATGGGGTGTCTAAAGTCAAAGATTAATCTTGATTGGACCAAATTTGACCCAGTCACCCACAACAATTCTGCTGAACACAACATAAGGGTTAAATGGTATTTTTATAGGCAAAGTTTAATATAAGAAACCTTGCAGTCTCCCCATATTATAGCCCAGATCAAGAAAGAATGTAATGCAGGTAATTATCTTATATATGCGCACACACATGTCCGTCTACTGGATTGCTTTTGCGCATTACCAACACAAGCAACTTGTACACGCGCACCCCACTCGTTCCTGCGTCCCACAGTCATTAGTGACGGAGCGAAAACCAATTTGTGGTACAGCCGACAGCTACACCGTGAAGCTTGCTCTGGTAAAATGGATAACAATTTGTACCAAACAATTGTCGATTACAAGTGTAAAGGCCAGTATCCGCTAGACAGCACAAAGACATTTAAAAATGAAATAAGAAGAAAGGCTCACTTATGTCCTGGATGGTGAGTTTTTGATTGATTGCTTAAGTAGCCTAATCATAGACACCCCACAAACATTTGTAAGTCAATATGCGGATTGTATAAGTTTCATTTATTTCATGTCAACGAATATTACAATTTATGTTAAAGATGGAGCCCTGTATTACATGAAGGGTCCTGGTAAGGCCACCAAGACCAAAGTGGTCAGAGGCGCGGAGGAGGCAAACGCAACCTTTATAGATTTCCACGATAGCGCCACAGGTGCTCATACAGGCCAACAAAGGACCAGAGACGCCATACGAAAAGATTTGTTTGGCCTGGGATGTCTTCTGACATACATGGGTAAGCACTGCAACTGCTGAAAAGTAAGCTCTTCACTTTTTATAGCTTCAGATTATCGCAGATAAAGTTAAATACCCTGCCTACTTGCATTTAAGTTTATGTATTATTTCCTTAAATTACAGAAATGTAAGAACCTGATCTATTTGGTCGGGTCCTGTGTGAACTGACAGAAAAAGATATTCAGATAGTTAACCTGTGTATGTGTTTTGAGCAGGTGTCAGAATGTGGAGTGTGCCAGGCAGCTGCTCATCCTATCAAACAGGAGGTGGAATATACCCAAATAAAAGGTAATATATTTTTTACCACATTCTCAAAATCAATGTCTGTTGTTGTATCATGTTACGTCCCGTCCCTCTACCAAGCGGTAGTGGCTCGTGGGAAGACCTGCAACATAAAAACAACCACGCCAAACACAGAATTTAGTTATCGACCGGCATTTATTTTCAGCACAACCGTAACTCACATGCATGCCTACCGGCAATAAGGAACCAAGTCTGGAGGATCGTAAAACAAACAAAAAAAAGAAGAAGGGGGCCTGGGCCAGCCACACCATGAGCCGTAGGACCCAGACTTCCCTCCTCTATCCAAAGGTCCAAACACAGCCTACTAGGAAGGAAACAAAGCCGCGAAAAACCTATACTAATATCCTCCAGTTCACACAAAACAATACGGCAAAATATATATAAATCCACACGAGGTGAGAGGAAATCCACGGTCGTATTCCCTTAGCATCAGGGAACGAAAAAGAGAACTCTTCTCCTCCAGCTTCTCCCTTTTTAAGTCGTCCCCAGCTGAATGCAATTAGGACACCTGGGGGAGGCGGAGCCAGGGGCGGATCAGGTGCACCTGCGCAGCAGAGAGACAGAGAAAAACACAGAGCACGTAACACCCCCACCATGAGTTAGTGATTTTTTAAAGAAAACAAAACAATCACAACTACTCGAGCCCAATTTTAAATACCATAAAGAAAAGTATTGAACCCAGCTCAAGCTAAATGTCAAATGTATTTAATTAATGTGCAAGTGTTCTGATTTATTTAAAAATGTTCCAGTCTAGTTTCCTTCGAGTTTAGTCTAAGCAACAAATTGTTTTTTATAACATTCTCACTGCTGTCCCAAATGTTTTAACCTTGGACTTGGACACACATACACACACACACACACACACACACACACACACACACACACACACACACACACACACACACACACACACACACACACACACACACACACACACACAGTTATTAGTAATTCAAGATGAATTATTAAATTAAATGTGCTACATAAGATAAAATAACTAAAACTTTGACTTGATACTTTTGTGCACAACATTAGACCTTGTCCTCTAATATCTACCAGAATAAGATACGTGTGCATGTTTGGGTATTTTAACACTCCTGTAATGTACCTAATCTTGTTATCCTTTTCATTACAGAGCTGGGAAAATGGTGTATTGCTTAGATTCTGATCCGTGCACGTCCAATTTTGACTGACTTTAGTTCTAATGTTAATGTTAATTTGACTTCAACCCATAAGTAATTATTTAGATTAACTCAAAATGTCACATGATGATGAATTAGTGTTCCACATTTTTCCCACTAATTTGTTTTACGATTAGGCCGAAGGTAAAGAGAGACATTGATGACCTTGTGTCCCTTTTGTTAGTACGTGGTTCCATTTTGTCTATGGCCTTGGACGGCTTCACTAAGAGTCACCCAGTTCTGCCCTGCTACAGTCCGGCTGAGTGCAGTCACAGAGATGCTATGGCTGCTCTACATGACATTAATGGTCTGATCCGAGAATGGACACCATTTCCTGCTCCCAGAGAGAATGACGCTCCTCAAACTGAACATTACAGCCGTTGATACTGTCTCACATGGGTCTGCTCCCCCCACCGAGCCATGAACTGAAAGCTTGACATCTGCTTTGAACACCTGGAAGCCTCCCTGTCACACCAGCACCAACCCTTGGGTCAGTCAGATGAGACTAACGGCTTCACTTAGGGCATTTGGTTCAGATACATGACTCTCATTACCGCAGAGTGGGTTGTTTTTTTAAGGCTATTCATGCTGCTATGCAGAGGATGCCTGTAAGTTGGCAAGCTGTTAAAAGCCCCTACTATTTTCAAATAGGCCTAATGTCAGGGGCCTCTTAATGTCTAGTTCTACATGTATTCACATTATATAGACAATGTTTCCACCTGGTAAAACTAAAGGCTGCACGAAAATCAGGGTACAATACAACCATTCTGTTCTGCTCTAACAATTCAATTGATAGATTCTACTTCAAAAGAATGAGCTTTTATTGTTTCCAATGATAACGTCACCTTAAGTGGAGGAATGCAAACCTGTTTTCAAATTTAAGGTTTTGATTTTGTTTGACATTTCTCAGTAATGACACCCTCAGACACCCAATATCATTTATGCTATGCCTTCAGTAATAACACAGATGTTAAGGGGATGAAGTTTTTACTCCCAAATCAGATATGCTTTGTTCTTCAACAAAAGTATACATTTCCTGCATAATCTATGTTTCTCACAATAGTTTTTGTAAACTGCACACAGGTGATACTGAGTCTTCTCGATTAATAGATTATAAACTATACCATGCTTAAATAGACTCCTAAGTTATTATTTCATATGTAACATATGTAAGAAAAGGGAGGGAAGAGTCAATTATATTGTGTAATTGATTTTATATTGGGTAATTTATTTCTCAAACCTATGTTTTATGGAAGAGAAAAAAAAAAAATATACTAATATTTTATTAAATGGTGAATTAATATAACATTTAGAATCATTGAGAAAGGGTTATATCCACAGAGACTAGCTCACATTTAACTTAAAATAACATTTATCTGCTTTGGACTGATGAGTATATGAGTCTTGCATGTTAAATGACTAACACAAACCTTACATTTATGCATGTGCATGTGTCAGGAAGGCTCTCAAATAATTCTGAGGGGCGTATCCTATTTTTGTAATTAAATGATAATGTGCTAATCCATTACCTTGAGTTGTCTGCACTCAGGAAAACATCCCTATCAAGTGTTAATCCAATAACTAGGACAGCTCTGAAGGCCAAGGGTCAGAGAGAGAGGGTCACACTCTCCGGCTGCAGAGGGCACCCCCAGCCACGGGCAAGGAAGCACGAGGTCGTTCGAGATGAGAGGATGCTTCTCTCCACCTTTCTGATAAGAGGGGGTTCTTCTCTTCACATTTCTGCTCGGTTGGCTCAAGCTGACAACCCTGCAGGATGAGCGAGGGCTTCAGAGGCTTCTATAATACAAGGTTCCTTGTTTCTTGGAGGAGTTTGATGTCTTCCTAACCTCTCCCATCACGGGGGGACACCTGGATGCGCCACTTGGAATACGCAGTTGCACTGCTCTCAAGCAGATAGCAGAAGGAATGCTGGCAGATGAGCCTCCATTTCACTGGGGGGATCAACTACAGTGCTCACTGAATGAGCCACACAAAAGCAGAGCACTGGATTAATTTCAGTGTTGGCCCAAAACAAATATGTATAATAAGTCATATAACAATTATGTAGCATATTTGATCCTCAAATTAGAGAAGTAAAATGTAAAGAAATTGATATTCTATATTCAACATTAGATAAACATAGAATAACCCTTTCAAAGTGCCATAAGTAGATGTTCAGGTAAGTATGGCTCATAACAATAATTGAATTAATTTGGTACAGATCAGTTGTAGCATTTACAAATGTATAAATTAAAGTTTTAGGAATGTTTAATCCTTCCTTTCCAGGTTTTTACAAAAGTCTTTGAATATTTGCCTAACTTTTCCTTTTCAGATTGTTAAACATTTTGAGAATTGTTTACAATTTCCCTTCAGATTTTGAAATGACATAATGATTGATAGTTCAAGTAATGTAATTCTGTTATCATGCCATAGACTTTTGATTTAATATTTAATGAAGCTAACGTAAATATAATCCTAAATTGTTGACACTGCAATTTTGCAGATTATAGATTGGTTAGCTCACCAGTGTGAATTTCTTAAACCATAGTTCGATCTCTCATGATCCTGATTTATTGACGCCTTGACTAAATGTTTGCCTTGAAGTAAATCTTTGAGCTACAAGCTAATCTTGATTTTGTAGGTTGCTAAATAAAATCAACTAATGAGTAAATGATAAAATGTATTTGTTTTAAAATGTTTATGTTATTATGTATCTGTGATTATTTAATGTATGTTCATTATTGTGCTTTTGAAAAGATGCTCCAAACACTGATGAGAGATCATTTTTATGATTGTGATTGACTGTTTCAATCTGAAATGTTTTATTCATGTGAATATTTGCAACATTGTGTAGAATGCCTACACCCTTTCTGAAGAACCTTATTTATTAGGGTATTGAACAAATTATTATTAGAATGGGTTTTTTTAGGTTATCAAAATTGATAAAAAGAGAAGACTGTTAGGGAATAATTTGCCTAGGTATTCAACCTTTGACACAGTTCATAATTTTCTCCTCTCACTGTCTCCTTTCCCATGGCATAGTTCTACGGCCTTGGGTATTGCTGCTATCTCTCTTAAGGAGGGGCAGCTTGGGCGCATTGTTGTTGCCAGTCTATGACAGAGCACAAGCCGCCAAGAGGTAGTTTACTGTTCAGGGACGAAGGTTCCCTGGCGCGCATTCTTTTCTATGGACGAGAGCTCTAGTTAGATTCAGGGTCCATATTTGTTTAGTCTCACTGATGAAGAATGTTGATTATTGCACTCCGAACTAGATAAAACCTCGAGCTACAGAAAGAGTTCTTCAGAATTGGTTTGGCAACCGCTGTGTCAACTCGTGACACACCACCTGTCTTGTCAACTCTCCGGCCGTAACTCCAAATAAACCATCAGTGTTTGACATCAAAGCTCCTGCTCATCCCGTGTCTCCTTCATGAGTTGGTGACTCCCACTGCATTGCTGCTACACAGAAGTTTCCTCCACACCTTCTCTTGACAACTGGTATGACAAAATCCATGAAATCTATGTTATGGAAAGAATCACCTTCTCAATGAGGCTTCAGGAAAACACATTTGAAGAAATATGGAAAAAGTGGAGAATTTACATATCCCAAAGACGACCATCCCTTGTTTCTATACACCGATTGAATGTATATGTATAGATGTGTATGTATGGTCACATGTATGTGTGTATGTGTATTGAATGTATATATGTATGTTGATATTAGGGCCGGGACTCGATTAAAAAAATTAATCTAATTAATTAGAGGCTTTGTAATTAATTAATCGAAATTAATCGCATTTTTAATCGCATATACATATTTGACCTAAGAACAGTGAGAAGCAATTTTTTTTCACATGGATTTTAGTATACCATTAGGCGTATTCACACCGCAGTACTTTTCCCACAAAGGTTCATGAGAACTTAGTTCATGAGAACTCTTTGAACCTGGGGGTGGATTAGGCAAATGAAGCCGCTGACGTCACTTCTTCTTCTTCTGCTTTGGGTTTACTGGCAGGCCGCAAACCACTTCACGGCGTATACTGCCGCCCAAAGTCCCCGGCCGGAAGTCCCCGGAGTTGGGGAAGGCTTCAGTAGAAGCTGCTGGGAGTCCCAGCAGCTTCTACTGAAGCCTTCCGAGTAAATCGCCAGAACGCCGACACCTCCTCATCTCCACCGCTCCCATGTTTTATTTTGTGTTGCCATAAGTTAGTCTCTCTGCGTTTCTGCGCTGGGCTAATGCTAATAAAACTAATGCTAATAATGCTAATGCGAGGATAATAAAATGGCGGCTTCACAAAACTTTTTGGGAGTTTTACGGGGCGTGGTTTGCAATCCGCCCAGCCAATCAGAAATATAGCTCTTTTCTCACAAGAGAGCCGCACGAAAGTCCCTGCTCTCTAGCAGCTCTCTGCTCTCTAGCAGGGACTTTCGTGGGGGTAAAAAGGTTCTCATGAACTAATTTTAGTACCGGCTCTTTTTGGTGTGAACGCGATAAAAGAGGCTAACGTCCACGCTAGCTTCCACGCTAGCTGCTATATGTTTTGCATTGAGGTGATACTTGAGGCTTGATGTGCTGCGGTGATATGCGAATTCCTTTTTGCATAATTTGCACACAACCGTGCTCTTATCGACGCTTCCATCCGTCCGTTTTTTAAAACAACATTTCCCACTGTTGTTCACTGTGGTTTGTTGTTGTCTGAAGTCATGAACGTTAGTTGGTGCTCCAGTATAATCGGTACGCCTGAAACTCATCCAGTGAGAAACGTTCCGCGGTGCAAAAATAAGTGCGATTAAAATGCGTTAATTTTTTTAACGCGTTAATTTTTGTGTAATTAATTAATCTTAATTAACGCGTTAAAGTCCCGGCCCTAGTTGATATGTATGCATATGTACATGTGTAGACATTTTCTATTTCAAACAACCCCTGTGTACTTTTTTGTTTTTATTTTACTTTGACTAATTTTGTTTGCTATTTCATTTGTCACTTTCGGGTCTCTAAAAATATATGATTTGAAAAACTTTACTTGTACTATAATGTGACCCCAAATAAATAAAGAATACAAAAATAAAAAAATAAATTGAGCAACTATTAGTCGAACCGCATAATCCTGCTTTATCCGACCATTTCTTAGTAACTTTTGAAGTACTGTTACTAGACAACAAACCATTAGTCAAAAGTTCCTGCAGCACAAACCTATCTGTTAGTGCTATAGACAACTTGAAAGAATATGGCGTTCCACCAAACTTGAAGAATCTCATTTAATTTGGCATATTACTCTCAATAAATATAAGAAAGAAAGCACTGCGTAAAGCAAAACCCCCTTCACTTCATTAACCTGTTAAGCCCGACAGACCCCGGTACCGGGGCCCTCCCGCAACTTCTTGCAGGAAACAGTGTCTGAGGGCATGTTCATTTAATAAACTATGGATGTTTTATATCCATGTAATGGGAAGAAACTCATCTAACTGATCATTTCAATTTTCTTTTCAAAAAAACCCCCACAATGCTAACGCTGAGCCTCTGAATTAGCAACGAGCGAAAAATGCTAACAGATGACTGCACCGAAATTCCAGTGTTTCCTCTATATACAAATAGCGGTGGGCAGCGCTGCTGCTGAAATATACGCGCCGCTGCCAGCCAGGTACCCAAATATATATATCTTTTTAAAATAATAATAAGTGGCGACCCTTTTTCGTTTTTGATTGTTTGTTATGTGGAATTGTGTTACTGTATGTTCAATAAAGGTGTATTTTACTGTACTGGCAGGGCCGATTTTTGCTGTAAGTGATGAAAGTGGGGGATGTTGGCCTATCAGAGAGAGAGAGAGAGAGACCCCCATTTCCACATAAATCACCTCAGAGGTGGAGTATTTTTTGCTAAACCTCTCTAAAAAGGTCAAATGTCACTTGTTTTGCATCAATCTTGATACAGGGTGCTTATTATATGTTGTACTTTGGATTCCTAAAACGTTTAGTCTACCTTACCATCATCCAAGGGTAGTTTTCACTATAAGTAAAAAATAATTTTTGGACGGACACTATAATTTACAGTTTTTTTACTATGTTCAATTAGAATTTTCTTTAAAATAAAAACATCTATATTGATTCTGACTTTTCTACATCCACCTCACAGGTTTATCATTACTTTGAGAAAAAAGATTATTAATGTAACTCTTTTAGAAGGGAAGATATGGTCATTTGTTCTGGGAATGTGAGAATAAGAATAATGCAAGATTTATTTTCAGCACTGTAGCCAGGCTGGCAGAGAGCCACAGCTCGATTGAGCCTTCTATTCCCATAGCACTCAGGAGTAATGATTTTATGTGCTTTTTTAACGATAAAATTGTTACTTTTATAAACAAAATTAATGACCTCTTGCCTTAGACCAGTATAGTGTTATCAACAGCTCCCGGAAACGTAAGTTCTAATATTACACTAGATAGTAAATTAGAATGATTTTCAGCCATAAACCTTGAACAATTAAATTCAACGATTCTCTCTTCTAAACCATCAACGTGGTAAAAGCTGTTAAAGGAAGTTTTTCCATTAATTAGCACTTATTTATTAAATATTATGAATATGTCTTTATTATCAGCAGGGAAAGCGTTCTTGGACGCCTTTTCAGCTCTGTTTCTTACTATATTCTTCCTACCCCGTTTACCTTGAACTATTCTAGGAGAGTGTGTTGACGTTGACTCGTTGGGCCTTTCCCCTGTACTTGTTTGTTCCCCAGTTCTTTCCTTTAACTGAATCTAGGAGAGGGCATTTAGGCCTCTCTACTTCCTTCTTTTGTTTCGTTTAGTTTTTCACCCCCTTTCCCTTGAACTAATTTATACAGGAGAGTGCATTTACGTAGTTACGTTGTGCCTCTCGGCGTATACTTTGACTTTCTGTATCTTTGGAGAGTGCTAGTACGTTGGATACGTTGGGCCTTTTCACTGTTGTCCCTCTTCACTAGTATCCCATGTCCCCTTTTTATGATTTGGGTCTTCATAATTTCCACCCTATTCTAAGGGGAAGCATGATGATGCCTTTTCATTTCAATTTCTGGCTTTGTGTTTCTTCACCTCTTACTCGTTTAATATTTAGGAGAGTGCATTTACGTAGTCACGTTGTGCCTCTCTTCCTCTGTTTCTGGCTGTTCTTTTCATACCCTTGTTTTCTCAGAGAAGAGAAGAAATACTATTCTAAATAGGAGTTGACACATGGTGTCTCCTCACTTGTACACTTGAGGGGTCAGAGTTCATATGGTGAGGGATTCCATGAGCGGTATGCACCGGCCTGTGCCTTTACCTTGGACTTCTAATAGAACTGCTCGGGTCTTGATAGATTGAGTGGGGAAGTTCATGAGATCTTTCTAGAGCAGGGGTGCCCAACCAGTCGATCGCGATCGACCGGTCGATCGCGGGGAGATTCCCAGTCGATCGCGAGATGTGTCTAAAAATAGAACAACAATATTCTGTTTTATCGTTAATGTCCTATAACATAATCTTCCCGTGCCAGAATAATGCACTTGAACGCACCAAAGCTTTGTGATTGGCCGGCGTGACCCCATGTGTGGGGGCGTGGCTGGTGGGCAGTGGGCACTATTTCGCTGACATTGTCCATGTCAACAGGAGTGACAGTCCGCACACACACAATTATGGCAGAAGCAAAAAAGCCAAAATATATAATTTTCACTCCGAGTGGGAGGATGATTATTTTTGTATCTATTCCAATTCAAAGTCCATCTGTCTCATCTGCAATGCGAGCGTGGCTTTATCGAAGAAGGGTAATTTAGGAGCAGCATTTCAAAACAGTGCACAAACGCTACGAGACGGAATTCCCTCCTAATTCTGCCCTACGCTCCCAAAAGGGGAGGGGCCTGAAAGGACAGCTAAATGCACAGCAGTCCATTTCCACCAGGCCCAACAACAAGAGCAAGGCTGCTACCAGAGCATCTTATCGTGTCAGTCACGTTCTTGCGAAACACATGAAGTCTTTCAAAGACGGCGAAGTTGTGAAAAAAGCATTCCTGGAGGCTGCCGACGCGCTTTTGGGGACAGTAAAAATAACAGTAGCATTTCAACAGGTTTTTGATATAATAAAAACTCAAGTTGGATACCGTTATTAATCAGCTGTAAGTTTTAGTTTGTTTGAACGTATTCATTATAATTATTGTTCAAAATTGTATAATAATGCAAACTTAAATTGATTATAGTCTATTATCAATTCATGTTAAGAAACTAGTGTTGCTTGCATCCTATTTTAAAGGCATTTCTTTTTATAATCTACTAAAATGCAACAAAAAAAGGGTTTGATTCTATTAATTGTGTCTTTTTTATTGCACTTTGGCAGCAGATTCCTGTGTAGCTTCAGATCTGAGTTGTCTTATTAGTAAGCCTAATTTATACTTTTGTAGCAACACTATTAATATATAATGGCAAAGAAAGGGTTCAGAGTATTTTCTTTTTTCCCTGTGTCATATGTGGCAGCACTGTTCAATGTTTCTTAAACATTACCCACTGTAGTATGTGACGTCTGAATAAACTCCAACTCCGTATCAACAACACTGTTGTGTGACTTCAGTTAAATATTTGTATGTGTGTAGATTAGAAAAAGGTAAAATAAAGGATCTGCAGTATTTTATGAAGTATTCATCGTACAAAGGTCAGTTGTATACAAGTAGAAGTGTAGGCTACTATTTACCTGGTTGTAGGCTGTCAGTAATGGCTACGCCTCTCTATTTGGACTGGTAGATCTCGGCAGACTGGCAACTTTAAAAGTAGCTCTCGGTTCAAAAAAGGTTGGGCACCCCTGTTCTAGAGGGTTATCAAGAATACATTTTATTCAATGACCTTTTCCCTCTCTGTCTGTGTCTGTGTATTCTCTTGTTCCGATTAACCCAGCCAAATCTTTTTTCTTGTCTTGTATCTATATCTACGCCGGGATCCGGAGTCGAGGCTGATCCTCTTGCTGTAGTCCTGTGTCTTGGATCCTCTATCCCGAGTTCTGGTTTAAGTCGTGGACGTTTCGGGACGTGGCTGAACCTGTCTCTGCGGTCCTGCCTTGGGTCTCGCCATGCTGCTTCCCTGATGGCTTCCACAGTATTGTAGCTGACATCCTCGTGGATTCATCTTCTTATTACAGACACATGCATTTCCTAACATTCGGTCTATATGCTGTAAAATGTATTATCTCTTCGATTTACACACGGCATCTATTGCACGTCTGTCCGTCCTGGGAGAGGGATCCCTCCTCTGTTGCTCTCCCTGAGGTTTCTCCCATGTTCCCTTTAAACTGTGGGTTTTCTCCGGAAGTTTTTCCTTGTACGATGTGAGGGTCTAAGGACAGAGGCTGTCGTATTGTCATACTGATATTCTGTACAAACTGTGAAGTCCACTGAGACAAATGTAACATTTGTGATATTGGGCTGTATAAATAAACATTGATTGATTGATTTATTGTGTGTTATGTAGCTTTTTCTGCAAACGGTCTGCAAAGTCACAAACCCTCAAAGTACACCCTGTAGCGAGTAAAACTCAAACACAGAAAAGACGAGTCTATTGTTACGACCCGCCCTCTACTCTGTGGTAGTGGCTCATGGGGAGAGCCGCAACATAAAATAATGCACGCAAAAACCAGTACTTGATAACGATCATGTATTGAAGTACAGCCGTTTACTCACACAAGCAATCTGGCAAGCGAAAAGAGGTCTGGAGGACTGGCCAAAAGAAACAAACAGAAGGAGGGAACCCGAGCCAGCTACACCACGGGCCGTAGGACCCAGAGTTTCCCTCCCCTAACCAGAAATCAAATAAATACCCTATGGGAAACAAAATAAAGCGTGCAGCAGGGAGACAGAAAAGACAACAAGGGGGGGAGCACATAACATCTATGCTGCCCCAGAACGCCTCGTTGGAGATTTTTCTTTTTCCATTTTTTCCTTCCGGGGCCTACTGTCGTAACGAAGTCCAAATCGCGGAGCTCCACACACACTCACTCACTCACTCACTCACTCACTCACTCACTCACTCACGCACTCACTCACTCACTCACTCACTCACTCACTCACTCACTCACTCACTCACTCACTCACTCACTCACTCACTCACTCACTCACTCACTCACTCACTCACTCACTCACTCACTCACTCACTCACTCACTCACTCACTCAACCTTATCTTTTCTCAGCGGCGGTGCTGCGCGGAGCTCCTTACACAAACACACTCAGAGCCCAGGCTGTGAGTGTGTTTGCTCAGGCTGAGCTCCACGGTGTCTCGCTGTCTCGCAGACCCCACGCAGCAACCAGGAAACAACACCAGTAATCCAGCTCACACTGTCTGCTCCTAGAGCCTCAAAGGGCGGAGCAGCGAGCCCTGCAACATCCCGCCAACACGGCACCCTAACCCAACGCAGCATTATCATCTGTTTGTCATTACTGGTGTCATTTTCTGGTTGCTAACAAACACCATTGTAAAACATAAACACTGATGTTCCGCTGTAACGGTGGTGGACTCATCAAAACAGAGTGGGCGAGCTGACCAATCAGAGCACAGTGGGCTCATAGGGAGGGGGGGGGGGGCAGGAGCTTCAACAAGGCGTGTAGGACAGAGAGTGAATACACATACTATACGTCATAGAATTCAATGGTTTTTGCGACTGCGCTTGAGGATACATTCAAAGTTCTTGACATTTTCCGGATCGACTGTCCTTCATTTCTTAAAGTGATGATGGTCGGTCGTTTATCTTTACTGGGTTGAGTCGTTCTTGCTATAATATGGATTACAACAGCAGTCAAATAGGGCTTTCCACTGTGCACTAACTCTACCTCTGCACAACACAACTGATGGTCTCAAACACATTAAGAAGGCAAGTAATTCCACACATTGACTCTTGACAAGGCACAGGTGTTAATTGAAAACCATTCCAGGTGTCTACCTCATGAAGCTGACTGAGACAAGCCAAGAGTGTGCAAAGCTGTCATCAAGGCAAAAGGGGGCTACTTTGAAGAATCTAAAATAAAAATCATATTCTTGATTTTTTTTTTTTTGTTTTTTGTTCACTAGATAATTCCATATGTGTTCTTTCATATTTTGATGTCTTCAGTATTAATCTACAAAGTAGAAACAAATTAAAATAAACAAAAACCATTGAATGAGAAAGTGTCCAAACTTTTGACTGGTACTGTATATAAAACACACACATTTTAATATTTAGCAGGTTCCCTCATCGATAATCATTTATACAAGCGCAACCTTGAACATGTGAAGCAGTAAAATGCAACATACGAAATAATCAAGAAACATAAACATGAATTGAACAGGGAACATTTTACTGCACCATCATTACTTTACATAAGAAGGTACCGTAAAATGTTCTGATAATACTTGCATACTTTTACTTAAATAAGGTTTGAATGCAGGATTTTAATTTGTAACAAGAGTATTTTAATTGTATACTGTAGGCGTAGTGTATCTGTGAACGATCCCAAATACAATTCCTTGTTTACATTGCAGCTAGTGCTACGCCAGAAGAAAAAACCCTTTTTCATTTTTAACTGGAAGTGGAAAGGGGCTGGGCTACATAAGGTGAATTGAGACAACACAAATACACAATAGGCGGGACTAAGAAAAATAATGTGAAAATATAAAAACAAAGGCATTAATTAGGGCTGAAAAATGTCTCCCATTTTAATGGCGATTCGATTTTTAAATGCTAACACTTAACAGTTTGTTCTGACTGTGTGATTCCTGTTTCCTGCAGATGTCCAGCTGCTGGTGGTGGTTAAAGAAGAGCTTCTCCCTGACCAGCAGGAGTGTAGCACCAGTCTGGACCAGGAGGACCCAGAGCCCCCCCCACACTTTAAGCAGGAACAGGAGGAACTCAGGATCAGTCAGGAGGGAGAGCAGCTTCAGGAGCTGGAGGAGGCTGATATCACCAAGTCCACTTTCACTCCTGACCCTATGAAGAGTGAAGATGATAAAGAGAAACCTCAGTCCTCACAGCCTCATCAAAGACAAACTGAACACATGGAAACAGAAGCTGATGGAGATGACTGTCGAGGACCTGAACCAGCCAGGAACTCAGATCCAGAGAGCAGTTTACAACCAAAGACTGAGGATGACACTGAAGACTCTTCTGAACCTGACACTGAAGGCTCTTCTAAACCTGACACTGGAGACTCTTCTGAACCTGACACTGAAGACAGTGCTGATTGGAAAGAGACCAGAGAACCTGCATCAGGCTCAAATTCACTGAAAAATAGACATGAATCTGTCAGTGATCCACGACGTAGTAATGAAAATAAACTATTCAGCTGCTCACTTTGTACCAAATATTTTGCACGGAGTGGAAATTTAAAAAAACACATGAGAGTCCACACAGGAGAGAAACCATTCACCTGCTCAGTCTGTAAGAAAGCTTTTTCACAGAGTGGAGGTGTAAAGGCACACATGAGAATCCACACAGGAGAGAAACCATTCACCTGTACAGTCTGTAAGAAAGCTTTTTCACAGAATGATCGTTTAAAGTATTTATTTACTGTGAGAAAACCTTTTCAAAGTGACTATATTGTACATTTAAGAAGATGTTTAGAAACGGTGTTCTTCAGTATTTTTGGTTCGAGGAATATTTAAATGATTGCCATAGAGGAGAGAGAATGGAGATAGCAGCAAAGTATTGTTCTGTCTTTTTTTCTTGCTGTGACTTCAGTGCAGTTGGGTGTTTTTAGGCTGTTCCACTGTAACTGTAATTAAAGAATTGTCTCTAGAAATGATATGTTTAGGACTGGTGTCTCAGCCAGTGGCGTAACTATCGACGGTGCAGCCGTTTATATATAAATGTATATATATAATCTTTTTTTTTAATATATATTTTATTTTGGGGCCCCAATGGCATTGACTGGTTCACGCTGTCTTCAAAGTAACCTAGCAACCTAAATGTATTTTTAATTTGTCTGTCCAATGACCTTGCTCCCTTTCATGTCATGTGATACCTTGCGTGACGAGCGAACCGTTTAATCAACATCAAAAGTTATATGTACTACACAGCTATAGCAGCAGCAAGATCGGCAGAATTATAACAAATTGAATAGCTTGCATTTATAATGTACAGCAAACCAAATCACAAGAGCGGCGCTCAAAAGAGAAAGGACAAGAGAGAACAAGGAGATGTAAAGGCTAAACAGACAAAATTAGACAGTTTTTTTTGTCATACTTCGTCCTCGAAATCGAACGCTAACGTTGGTAATGTTGACGTGCAGCGGCAGCCGGAGGCTAACGATAGCTCACCTGCCTCACCATCATCTAGCTCCACAAGTGAAGCTGTATCCGTGGCTGTGCGACCTTCTTCTCCAGCCATTAGCCAGGAGGAGAGGATGGATTTGGCTGTGCCCGGCGGTGGTCCTACAGTTCCCGCAAGGGCCCCTTCCCCAACCGATAGGGGACTCTATGGCGCTATTGAGACCCACGACGCCAAGATCAAAGGCTATATTATAGCAACCGGTCCATGTAGGCCTATCGGCCCATTCTCCATGGATGTGGACACACATCAAGGAAACAGGTGTTTCTCCGAGATGTATTACACCACCACTACCAGAGCAGGTATCAAACTGCCACGGACATGGCTGTGTTACTCCCCCACCCTGGACTGTGCCTATTGTGAGCCGTGCTGGCTGTTCGCAGACCGAGGTGCACCGTTCTACAGTGATGCGTGGACATGCGTTGTCTGCGAGGATTGACTCACATGCACAATCTCAGGTCCATGTCGGAGCGTGTGTGTCATATATGAACAGTGGAAGAAAAACGGGAGAATCGATGCAAACATGGAGAGGAATGCAAGGAATTCTGCTAATTACTGGAGACAGGTACTTGAGCGTATTGTCAACATTACAATCACTCTGGCCACTTGTAACTTGGCTTTTAGAAGACATGGGGAGATTCTTGGACAGCCCAACAGTGGAAACTAGCAACGCTGAGTTGGGGGGGGGCCCAAAAAAATATTTGCACTGGGGCCAATCACAACCTTGTTACGCCACTGGTCTCAGCATTTATAGATATGTTCTATTTCTATTTTGAAGGTAATTTCCCTGCAGCTCTGTACTGCCATTTCTCTCTCTGGTGTCACAACTGTCCACTAGAGAGCGCTGCAGCTCCTGATTTAACTCTGATGCTGCTGAAAGCTTTCTTACTGCTGTTGAATACATTCCAGTAAGTTCAAAAATATTATTAATGCCACTATTCAAAAAGATCTGTTTGTTTTATTGCAGCCGTTATGCCATTTTAAATCAACACAGTGCCCTCTTCTTAAGGATTGAACGTCCCACATGCTGTTTTCCTTTGTGGACATTTTATTTTGTGCTTATCTTGAGAAGCTGTTTGATTTCAGTATATTATTCTTAAAACTGTGCAATGGTTTTTGTTGACATTGTGTCTAGAGAAAATAACTTGTACTCTTTGATGCTAAAATGTGCTTTGCCTTAGTTTCAAGAAAATTAAAGGTATAAAAAAAAAAACAGTGTGTGTGACGGGCTTCTTCCCTCTTAGTCTTCTTCTCCATTTATAAATAGATATCACGTCCACTTCCTACTGTCCTTCCTACATGACACCTACTGAACAATTTCATAACAGCTGTTTATATCCTAAAGCAGTGGTGGTGGATAGTAACTAATTACATTTACTCAGTTACTAAACAATTTTTAGGTAATTTACTTGAGTATTTACTTTTCCTGCTACTTTATACTTATAATCAAATAAATGTTCATGTATAACTATAGAGCGGTATTGGCCCCTATGATAAATGTACGAGCTATACCCTGCAGTATACAAAGGTAGACTTGCTTCCTATCTATCAGAGGCAACATTTGAGCATGAATGGATTGTGATTTCTGATTTAAAAATGTAACATACATTATTCTGAATATTACGTTTTTCAGGTACTTTTACTTTTGCAAATAAGTAGCATTTGACGACTTAAGGGCAAAGTATTCTGCACTTCAACTTAAATAAAAATAGTAATACCACGGTGTGTAGAAATAATCAACACAATACAAATACGTCCATCATTTAAATTTGATAAACACATTAATGCATCAATGATTATAATCAAAATATATCTATTATATATATATTATTCTGAAATGGGTCGATCTGCATATTGAGTACTTTTACTTTTGGAACTTTAATTATATTTGGATGCCAATACTTGTGTACTTTGACTTCAGTAACATCTTTAATGCAGGACTTTTACTGTAACAGACTATTCCTACAGATCTGATTCCTTCTACTTTTACTTAAGTACAAGGTCTGAGCAATTCTACTTTTAATCAAGTACAAGATCTGAATACTTCTAATTTTACTCAAGTACAAGACCTGAGTACTTCTACTTTTACTCAAGTACAAGGTCTGAGTACTTCTACTTTTACTCAAGTACAAGATCTGAGTACTTATTCCACCTCTGCAGCTTACAATAAGTCAATCAACCATGAGGATGCAAACTCCGAACAGCACGAATGCTGCAAGAAAATTAGCTTCAGATAAACCAAACATTTGTAGCCTAATTGCTATACAGATATTTGATTTGTGTACTGCGACCTGTTTAGCTTAATGATGTTTATTTATTTTCCCTTTTTCCTTTATGATTATTTTCTGTTTGTTATATAAGTTATACGTTGTTTTTGGAAAGAGTGGTTTTATTATTGATTCAGTAGTAGGTGTTAAGGCAACGTCCCGAAGCCAATCGTTCTTAAAACCAAAAAGAAGAAATCCTTCCCGCTTTTATTTTGACGTCATCAAACCGCACCGGAAGTGAGGTTCCCAGCTCTTTCTAACCTGGATCGAGGTGGCGTCTCGTCGCTACGGTTCTCTCTCTCTGTGTTCCTGAGAAAGTGTGTGTGAGCTCCAGCACTACTGATCCATCATCTGTGTGTTTGGATAAACCTCTGAATGGACTGTGTGCTCTTTTTTCTGGAGCGTTTACCTCGGACTATAGGAGCTAGCTTAGCATGCTAGCTGGAAACAAGTTAGCAACACTAGTCAGATTGAGAGTTTGATGGACAGAGAAACGGTTTGTTTAACAGAGTTTGCAGGAAAAGGTGATCTAGTAAACATGAGTAAAGTCCAAATGCTGCTGTCGTTGAAGAAGCAGCGACTCACTGCTGCTGTTGAAGATATATTTGCTCTGTTTGAAAAAACGATAGCAGAGTACGAGGAGGAGCGGTCTCTTTCCAAAGAGGAGATCAAGAGACTCCAGAAACGACTGGACGCTGTTTTACAGCCTCAGCTTCGGATACACAGAGCAGGTCTGTTCCCTTTACCCTTAATTAACACTCTAAACTCTTCAGTAGCACTTTATTATCACATTAAAAACACTTTAGATCCTTTATCAGCACTTGCTGCAGGTAGTACATCCTGAAGTAAAAGTACAAACACCACACTGTGAAAATTAATCAATGTTTATTTATATAGCCCAATATCACACATGTTACATTTGTCTCAGTGGACTTCACAGTTTGTACAGAATATCAGTATGACAATACGACACCCTCTGTCCTTAGACCCTCACATCGTAAGTTTAAAGGGAAAAATGGGAGAAACCTCAGGGAGAGCAACAGAGGAGGGATCCCTCTCCCAGGACGGACAGACGTGCAATAGCTGCCGAGTGTAAATTGAAAAGATAATACATTTGCAAAACACTCCATTACAAGTTAAAGTACTGCATGCATTCATATCTTATTTAAGTAAAATTATGTAAGTAGTATTAGTAGTGCTGTCAAAGTTAACGCGTTAATTTTGGCGATTAATTTTAAACATTTAATGCATACAAATTTGTTAACGCAATTAACATGGTTTTGTTTACTTCCGGTGGCGGCTGACTGCTTCTGGTGGCGGCTGACCCATAACCTTTGGTCACTTGCGCGGGCAAACATCTATCCTAACTAAAGGAGAGTCTATGGCAGAAAGATGGATAAGGGCGGACTTTTAGGGGGAAAGTTTCATTTTCAAAAGTTGCCCGACGGCTCGTTGGACAAAACCAAGGCAATTTGCACAGTTTGCAAAGCCAAATTTAATTCCCACAGAAGTAGCACGTCTTTAGCGTATCACCTCAAAGCAAAACACCCTGCTGTCAACAACGATAATTATTTGGGCGTCACAGCGCATTTCATTGATCAAGACTGGAATCTGCAGTCGTTTGCACTTACTGTGAGTAAAACCGAGGAGTGACATTATGCCGAGGCATGTGCTAACCATTTTCTGGATGTTGCAAACGAATGGGAAATCAAGGAAAAGTTGACCGCACTCGTAACATGGTAGCTGCCGCGAGTCTACTTCCATTTGAACACCTGCCTTGCATGGCCCACAGTCTGCAAAGAACGGTCACAGTCTCACTTAAAAACAGTGGATTTGAAAGTGTTCTGGCCAAATGTCGCAAGATTGTCGGGCACTTTAAACATTGTCCATCTAACGCTCAGGAATTAAACGAAGAGCAAGTTGCACACAGACTTAAGCAAGAATCACTTGCTCAGGACGTTGCAACAAGATGGAATTCTACGCTGGAGATGGTAAAGAGGATGCAGAGAAACAAATCTCCACTGACCACTACCCTGGCGCAGCAAAAGACCAAGGTTGCCATGGTGACTGACCCGGAGCTTACCAAACTGCAAAAGCTGGAGGAACTACTTGAACCTTGCAAGTAAGTTATTTATTTCTTGTTTCTCCTCCCTCTCTTTCTCCCTATCTCCTGTGTACAGTATATGTGTACCGTTTTCTCTCCCTCCCTCTCTCTCCATCTCGTGTGTGTGTATGTTGTTTTCTCTCTCTCCCTCTCTCTTTCACCTGTGTGTGTATGCTTCTCTCACTCACACCTGTGTGTGTGTGCGTGCACTGGTTCTCTGTGTTGTTAATAAAGATTTACTGAAATGTTTAACACCTTGTGCTTTCCATTGCAGATATGTGACTGAACTGCTGGGGGAGAGCAGTATGTCTCCTGTTCAGTGGTCTTGCCAGCCTTACGCCACTTGTGCAGAGTTATGGAGCCCTCAGGTGATGATCCAGTTTATGTTCTGAGGTTCAAGAAGGCCTTTACCACAGACCTAGCTCAACGGAAGGATAGCACCAACCTCAAATGGCTGAAGATCACTACTTCCCTTGACCCTAGGTTTAAAGACCTTAAGTGCCTTACAAAAGATGAAAGGAGTGAGGTGTGGGCTTCAGTACGCGACCTGATGATGAGAGAGACACGTGCACATCAACCACCTGCTGAGACAACAGAGGAGCCGTCACCAAAGAAGAGGAGGAGGATGTCCATCTTGCTGTGTTCTTCTGATTCAGATACAGATGACAAGGAGGAGTCCATAGAGCATTGTCTGGATCGCTACAAAGCAGAGCCAAAAATGGACATAGAGGGGTGTCCACTACAATGGTGGTCAAAGAGAGAGGGAGCACATGCCAGGCTGGCACCCATTGCACGCAAGTACCTGTCAACCCCTGCAACCACAGTGCCTTGTGAGAGGTTGTTCTCACTCTCAGGCCACATCGTACAAAAGAAGCGAGCTTCTTTGTCCCCTCATAACGTAAACAAACTGGTATGCCTCAGTAACTGGCTGAATGTAAAGAAGGACAAAAGTAAATCATGTCTATGGAGTGAAAAATGTTCAATGTTCTGAATTATTTTTTGTATTTGCACTGAGCATATGTGCACCTTAAGCCATTAAAATGGTCTTTGAATTTAAATATACTTTCTCTGTGTTTATTCTACATTAATTTGATGATTTTACATAACTAAATATTCATTATAAGCTTCAGTCTTAAGTAGAAAAATGCAATTAATTTATTGATAGATTAATCGCGATTAATTACAGAAATTTGTGCGATTAATTAGTTAATTTTTTTTGTATCTATTGACAGCCCTAATTATTAGACACATGTACTTTATTATAATAATTAAAATGTATTTCGGTAGAGCAAACCTACCGAAATAAATATATTTATAAAAATACATACATTGAATAATATGCCATTTAATTTACTGATTTAAATATTACCCATACATGTAGGCACTAGTTGGTTAAATGTGACATACTTGATACTTTAGTTTTTTAATGTGCTTCTTTATTCACCTTTTATTTTTAAATGTGTAAAAGAAAAGAAAAACAAACACTTTGGATTAATTCAAATTGCGGGAGAATAATTCATAAAGAAATCAATTAATAAATATGTTCAATAATAAATTAAACACATCTAAAATGTTACTTGATAAAGAATAGGGGAACTAGTACAAAGGTCATTAAAAAACATTAATGTAAAATCTCATCAATGAATTATTGCCAACATGTATTTATAATATATTCTGTATATGTATGTATGCATGTATGTATATATATATTCACAGAATATATATTTTGAGAGAGATATACACTAGTATTAGACGCAGTCAAACGTTTGGACACATCTTCTCATTCAAAGATTTTTATTTATTTAAATTGGTTCTACTTTTTAGATTTATACTGAAGACATCAAAACAATAAAAGAACACATCGACTAGAATGATCTAGTAAACAAAAAAGTGTTAAAAAATCCAGAATATGATTTATATTTAGCTGGCTACTGCAGAAGGCTGTGGTAGCCATGCTGGTTAAGGGTGCCTTGAATTCTGAATAAATCACCAACAGTGACACCAGCAAAGCCCCCCACCACCATCTCACCTCCTCCTCCATGCTTCACGGTGGGATCCACTCATGCAGAAACCATCCGCTGACCTTCTCTGCGTCTCACAGAGACACGGAGGCTGGAACCAAAAATCTCTAATTTGGCCCCATCAGACCAAAGTACAGATTTCACTGGTCTAATGTCCAATCCTTGTGTTTCTTGGCCCAAACAATTCTCTTCTTCTTGATGTTCATCCTCAGTAGTGGATCTTTGCAGCAATTGGACCATGAAGGCCTAATTCATACTTTGTCCTCTAATGGCGCGTTTCCACTGCAGCGGGTAGCCCCGTTTAAGCGTCCTTAACCGTCCTCAAGCGGCCAGGCCGGTTTTTGGTGGCGTTTCCATATAGCCTAGTACCGGCCAGCGGGTACTTTTTCCCTCTTTTTCCGGCCTCATAAAATCGTGGTTCCCTCAGGCCAGGGCTGAACTAGTGACGTCAACACTCTCGACTGCTGATTGGTCAGAGAGAATCGTCACAAGATCGCGCGCGAGTTCATCCCTAGCGTCGCATATATATATCTAGAAGCAAGCTTGCAGCATTTTTATAAACATCATTTTGTAAACGGATGAGCTACAAAAATGGCTACGTCTAATAAGAAAAGCACACCGTGGTCGACCGAGGAGGTGACGACGTTCCTACATCTCATTGGGGATGATCAAATCCAGCTCGACGGAACAACTCGAAATGTGAACAAAAACAAAGCCGATCGCCTACACTGCGTTGCTACCCCAGGTCCTAAACTGTAATGGAAATGCGCCACGGCCTGGGCCGGCCAGCGAGGCAACCCGAGGCCAGAGCGAGGACGCTTAGGGACGCTTAAACGGGGCTACCCCGCTGCAGTGGAAACGCGCCATAACAGTGCATGTTAAAGGTCCCATGTCATGCTTTTCCTGTTATTACCTGTCCCCAGGGTTGGGTTGTAACGGAATACATGTAACAGCATTACGTAATCAGAATACAAAAATCAAGTAACTGTATTCAGCTCGCGTTACATTTGAAAAACGAGTAATCTGATTACAGTTACTTTCGTAAACCTGAAGTGAATACATTTTGGATTACTTATTGGAATTATTGGTGGAAAGATTTCCTCACAACATTTAATATTCATTACTAAAGGTACAGCCGAATCATCGCAGCGCACAAAACCTATTACCGCCGCAGATGGACCAAAAAAAGGGAGCGTTTGAAAAAAATTCGCGGGTCCGCTCAGTGAAACAATAACAGCGAAACATGGAGGAACACAAGTCTGCGTTTAAATCGTGTGTGTGTGGTTAAAACACATCAGCCTGCGGTTGCGCTTTAGCCTTTCTAATGATTCTGAAGGTAAACACAGTGAAGGCGGTGCGTGAAAGGCACAGCGCGCTCCTCTTCTCAGAGGCTGAGTTAACCCTCCCGCTGCCTCCTGGTGCTGCAGAGATTTCATGAAGTGAAGGAGGTTTTCCTTCTATAAAACAGCTGTGGGCAGCAGATACTGTGAGTGTCACAGACATGAATTCATAGATCAAGGCAGACTGGTGCACACACTCTCCTGTTTTGCCAATCCGGTGCTTAAACAAATATAGCTCTAAACCCCTGGCCGAAATGTCCTTAAAATGAAGTCCGAGTTCAACATTTTAATTCATGTCCTGCCAACACTGGCAGGACAGAAGGTGACACGTCCATTGTAAGCCGTGTCCCTCACTCCTCACACATCCCAAGCTACATCCCCAAAAAGTGTATTATGTTGTTACAGATGTTATGTTTCAGTTGTGCTCTTGATAAGCCATTAAAACAGTAAAAAGACGTTCAGTTTCCTTTTGCTTTTTGTGTCTCCTGTTCACCAAAACATACCCATCTGTGATGGAAAAAGAAAGTAATCTAAAATGAATCTGATTACTTTTTAAAGACACGTAACTGTAACTGTATTCGGATTACTTTCAGAGCCATGTAATCAGTAATCAGTAACTGATTACATTTACAAAGTAACCCTCCCAACCCTGCCCATCCCCTAGGGAGGGTCCGTGGTTTTCTACACAGACCCTCACTATTGCGTTAAGCGTGTTGTAACTTCCGGTTGTTGTTGTCACCTCCGGGTATCCTGTGTGCCTGTTCTGCTGCTGATAGCTTATATGATCTTAACTTAAATCGATCGTTTTAAAACTCTTGTTCAAGGCAACTGCCTCACGTTGTAATCACACGTTACTACAGCTTAAGCACTCACAACTCTCCTTCTTTTAGCGACTGTAACTCCACAGTTGCCTACACTCTTTTCGGGTTTGCTAACGGTAGCTACTTTAGCTTGATAGCTAAACCATGGCTCTTTCCCCACCCTCGGGTGCTATTTCCTGCTCTAACTGTCTCATGTTTGGTTATTCCCCTACCTCCTTTACTGGTACCGATACTAGGGATGGGAATTTGAAAGCAAATGTATATTCGAATATTCGACCCCCCCAAAAAATGGTTAACCGGTTAACCGAAATGTACATATCCTATAAAAATAAAAAAAAGATTATTTTTTTCCAAAACATTTTTTTCAATAACTTTTGGAAATAAATAAATACATGTTCAAATAAGTATAGAAACCAAGTCGAATTTGTCAAATGTATTGAACTGGTGATCACAGTTTGACAGCTATAGGCCTACAGCTTTCATGTGCTGAGGCGATTCACAATCAGGCCAGCTGTAGAGAAGACCCTCTCAGCTGGAACGGAGGTTGCGGGTATAGTATGTATATAAGTTTAATTTGGCATAGTTTGCACTCTACACCGCACTCACTAACCTGGTCGAAATATTTCCACACATTACTGCTTTTTGACACCGTCTGTTGTCTCTCCTGTCAAAATGTCTATGTACTTTGCCGCCACACACAGTTGCCAAGCAGCGCTTATTGTTGTTTAGGATGGCCACTCATGTGTCGCGAGTGTTGACAGGGGGCGGGGGAGCACGCTCATGAACTGTTAGCGCCGGAACCTCGCAACGGCTGCGGAGCGCATTTGGGCATAAGATGAGGTTTGAGTCTGCGTGATCGCGTGTAGGGAGGGGCAGCAGCCATATCATTAGCTAGAACTAGCTAGATCTGATGGATATCGACATAAACGCGAGTGAAGTATAACCAGACGCGAGAGAGAGAGATCAGCACCTGCAGCTCTGCCCGCTGTGAGGGACCGGCAAAAGGGAAGTGCTCACTATCACAGATTTTTTCAGATTTGTGAACAATATTTGAGAGAAATGGTTATTTTGTGTATATAGAAAATGTTTTAGATCTTTGAGTTCATCTCATGAAAAATGGGAGCAAAAACAAAAGTGTTGCGTTTATATTTTTGTTCAGTGTATATTGATTCTGACTTTTCTACATCCAGCTCACAGGTTTATCATTACTTTGAGAAAAAAGATTATTAATTTAACCCTTTTAGAAGGGAAGATATGGTCATTTGTTCTGGGAATGTCATTTTCGAGCCTGAGACCTGAAAAACAAGCTCAGGGCTAAACAGGTTAATAGATGAGAATAAGAATAATGCAAGATTTCTTTACAGCACTGCAGCCAGGCTGGCAGAGAGCCACAGCTCGATTGAGCCTTCTATTCCCATAGCACTCAGTAGTACCTCTTGCCTTAGACCAGTATAGTGTTATCAACAACTCCCGGAAACGTAAGTTCTAATATTACACTAGATAGTAAATTAGAATGATTTTCAGCCATAAACCTTGAACAATTAAATTCAATGATTCTCTCTTCTAAACCATCAACGTGGTAAAAGCTGTTAAAGGAAGTTTTTCCATTAATTAGCACTTCTTTATTAAATATTATGAATATGTCTTTATTATCAGGTTATGTTCCACAATCATTCAAAGTAGCAGTGATAAAACCTCTTCTTAAAAAGCACAACCTCGATCCAGAGGTTCTAGCCAACTATAGACCTATTTCTAATCTTTCGTTCCTCTCAAAAATTCTCAAGAAAGCGGTCGCAAAACAGTTGTGTGATTACTTAAAAAAACAATGATTTATTTGAAGATGTTCAGTCTGGCTTTAGAACACATCATAGCACAGAGACAGCTCTGGTTAAAGCCACAAATGACCTTCTAATAGCCTCAGACAAAGGACTTGTCTCTATTCTTGTCTTGCTCTATCTCATTGCTGCATTTTATACTATCGACCATGATATCCTATTGCAAAGACTAGAGCACTTAGTTGGCATAAAGGGAACTGCTTTAGGCTGGTTTAGGTCCTATCTATCTGAACGCTCTCAATTTGTATGTGTCAACGATTAATCTTCCATGTAAACCAAAGTTAGTCATGGAGTGCCACAGGGCTCAGTGCTTGGACCTATTTTGTTCACATTATATATGCTTCCATTAGGCAATATTATAAGGAATCATTCTGTAAATGTTCATTGTTATGCGGATGATAGTCAACTATATTTATCAATCAAGCCTGATGAAATGAATCATCTAAATAAAATTCAAGACTGCCTCAAGGTATTGTTGTCACAATACCAATATTTTGGTTTTGATACCGATACCAAGTCAAGAATTGCGATTCCGATTCTTTTTCGATACTTTTCTTAAAAAAAGGGAAAGTCTTAAATGTAATTATTGTGCTTTATTTCACACCAGAACCATAACCATAACACAAACGTTTAAACAATGAGAACAATAAATAAAATAAATGACAATAATTCGTATTAAATAAAAATAAGCATCATCTCAAACTACTTTTTTGTCAAAATAGATTTGTATATTAAACAACAGAAATGACATTCAACACAATGAGGTCTCCGACAAAAAATAGAACATAACCTCACTGTCAGAGATATAGCTAAATACTTCCAAATTTCGCTTCTGGCATCTTTTTTGTCAACAAGCTGAGGCGCAGCGGCAGTTGCACTCCCACTTGCAGCCATGCTTCTCGTTTTCTCACATGCTCTGGCAGCTAGCGCGTGCACGAGAGAGGGGAGGCACTTAGAGCGTGCTTGAGAGGGGATGGACTGCAGGCACGGCCGCAGTGCAGGGAGTGGAAGCAGAGCGCTGAACACACACACGTAACGGCGCTTTCTCACCGGAGTACTTTTCCCCGTCATTCTTAAAGTACCGATACTAATGAAACGGAGGAATCATAACGTTTTTAACGGCAGGGTATCGCGGTACCTTTCAAGTATCGGTACACCGTGCAACACTAAAAAAAATGACATTCCCAGAACAAATGACCATATCTTCCCTTCTAATTGGTTAAATTAATAATATTTTTTCTCAAAGTAATGATAAACCTGTGAGTTGGATGTAGAAAAGTCAGAATCAATATAGATGTTTTTTATTTGAAAGAAAATTCAGATTGAACATGGTAAAAAACTGTAAATTATAGTGTCCGTCCAAAAAATATTTTGTACTTGTAGTGAAAACTAACCTTGGATGATGGTTTAGTAGACTAAAAGCTTTATGAATCCAAAGTACAACATATAATAAGTACCCTGTATCAAGATTGATGCAAAACAAGTGATATTTGACCTTTTTAGACAGATTTAGCAAAACCTCTTCTGGGACCATTTGGGTGGATTTTCCATATCTCTGGCCCCCCTTGTTCAATTTTGACATGTGACATCTCTTTTTGACCGTTAGAGCCAATAGAATCCAAGGGAAATCGTCCCGCACACACTCATGTTAAAAAAAAAAAGGTTGCATCTCTGTGCATGCTAGCTTGCAGCAGAGGGGAGAAATATCGCTGCTCTGATATCAAGCTACGGAAAAGCTGTTTTATTGCTTATGGATTATCAGAACATTTCAAAGGGGACGCAGTCACATTGGATTAACCTATGGATTAACTACACCATCGTTTTGATCGTTTTAATGCCATTGAAGCCTTGAACCAGTTTAGACCAGACAAAGACGAAGGTAAGCCATGTTAGCACTGTGGGCTACCTAGCGCCACTTGTTTTGATGTACGTTTTTGTTGATAACGTCGCGAGTTTGTATCTTTCAGTGTTGAGGTGGGCACCGTTAGATTTTGTGTCTCCTTGCGATCATAAACGATGTGTTGGATGTGCACCTAGGGAAATAATAATAAGGAATAATAATAAGGGAGCTAGGAGTGATTATCGGTGCAGTAATAGGTTAGCATTTTCCGCTCAGGGGTCATTTAGATGCTTCTTATGAGACTTGTGTTTTGTTTTGGTAAAAATGGTTTGTATCGTCAGTTAGCTGAGATTATTCCCGTTAATCTGGTATAACACATTAATAGGTTCTTAAATATTAAGATTTCCTGAGACACAGTGTCGTGACCACATTACTCCTGTTCTGGCTGCCTTACACTGGCTCCCTATAGAACATAGGATAGAATTTAAAATTCTTCTTCTCGCCTACAAAGCCCTTAATGGGCAGGCGCCATCTTACCTTAAAGAACTCATTATACCCTACTGTCCAACTAGGGTATTGCGTTCCAAGAATGCAGGGTGGTTGGTTGTTCCTAGAGTCTCTAAAAGTACAATGGGAGCCAGAGCCTTTTCTTATCAAGCTCCATATTTGTGGAATCAGCTTCCAGTTTGTGTTCGGGCGGCAGACACCCTATCCGTTTTTAAGAGTGCGCTTAAGACCATCCTTTTTGATAAAGCTTATAGTTAGGGCTGATTAGATTCAGCCCCTAGTTTTGCTGCTATAGGCTTAGTTTGTCGAGGGACACCTTACTTCTTCCTTCTCTCTGTCTGTACCTGTGTACTCTCATGTTCCGAATAACCCAGCTTCCCCAAATTTTCTTTTTGGTGTCTATCTACGGCGGGATCCTGAGTCGTGGCTGATCCTGTTGCTGTGGTCCTGAGTCCTGGATCGCAAGCCCTGGATCTTGAGTCGTGGCTGTGCCTGTTGCTGTGGTCCTGGATATAGATACATTTGTATTCATTGGGATAAACCCCTTGAGATGCACCATCTCGTTTTCAAGGGGGTCCCGACAATAGCAACAACTTACAGACATACATAAACAAAAAGACAAAATGCAAAACATGACACACAAGACAAACAACATATAGTCTGTTAAGTAAAATTCAAGCAATGCACACAATCATTACAATTTGAGACAGTTGAGCAAATCAGTTTCATCAATATCAGTTAATAACAAGTACAGACCAGTTGAAAGTGAGATAACAATGCATGTTTAAATATATCCAATGATGCAAGAGATCTAATAGCAGTAGGTAAAGTATTCCAGTCTGTTGGGGCTTTGAAAATGAACGCTCTTCTGCCAATCAATTTTTTTGCAGAGGGGACAAAGAAATAAATCTGAACAGAATGTCTAACTTGATGATTTGGTGAGTAGGGTACAAAATACTGCTTTAATTAAGGGGGATAGTTAAGATAAATGCATTTAAATATCAGCTGATATCCTCGTGGATTCATCTTCTTATTATAGACACACATGTATTTCCAAACATTTGGACTACCTATGTTGTAAATGTATTATCTTTTCAATTTACACATGGCATCTATTGCACGTCTGTCCGTCCTGGGAGAGGGATCCCTCCTCTGTTGCTCTCCCTGAGGTTTCTCCCATTTTCCCCTTTAAACTGTGGGTTTTCTCCGGAAGTTTTTCCTTGTACGATGTGAGGGTCTAAGGACAGAGGGTGTCGTATTGTCATACTGATATTCTGTACAAACTGTGAAGTCCACTGACACAAATGTAACATTTGTGATATTGGGCTGTATAAATAAACATTGATTGATTGATTTATTGTGTGTTATGTAGCTTTTTCTGCAAACGGTCTGCAAAATCACAAACCCTCAAAGTACACCCTGTAGCGAGTAAAACTCAAACACAGAAAAGACATGTATATTGTTACGACCCGCCCTCTACTCCGTGGTAGTGGCTTGTGGGGATCTGCAACATAAAATAATGCACGCAAAAACCAGTACTTGATAACGATCATTTATTGAAGTACAGCCGTTTACTCACACAAGCAATCTGGCAAACGAAAAGAGGTCTGGAGGACTGGCCAAAAGAAACAAACAGAATGAGGGAACCCGAGCCAGCTACACCACGGGCCGTAGGACCCAGAGTTTCCCTCCCCTAACCAGGAATCAAATAAATACCCTATGGGAAACAAAATAAAGCGTGCAGCAGGGAGACAGAAAAGACAACAAGGAGGGGAGCACATAACATCTATGCTGCCCCAGAACGCCTCGTTGGAGATTTTTCTTTTTCCATTTTTTCCTTCCGGGGCATACTGTCGTAACGAAGTCCAAATGGACCAATCCGCGGAGCTCCACACACACACACACACACACACTCACTTACTCACTCAACCTTATCTTTTCTCAGCCGCGGTGCTGCGCGGAGCTCCTTACACAAACACACTCAAACCCAGGTTGTGAGTGTGTGTGCTCAGGCTTAGCTCCACAGTGTCTCGCTGTCTCGCAGCAACCAGGAAACGACACCAGTAATCCAGCTCCTCGAGCCTCAAAGGGCGGAGCAGCGAGCCCTGCAACATCCCGCCAACACTGCACCCTGACCCAACGCAGCATTATCATCTGTTTGTCATTACTGGTGTCATTTTCTGGTTGCTAACAAACGCCATTGTAAAACATAAACACTGATGTTCCGCTGTAACGGTGGTGGACTCATCAAAACAGAGTGGGCGAGCTGACCAATCAGAGCACAGTGGGCTCATAGGGAGGGGAGGGGGGGGCAGGAGCTAGCATTCGATGCTTTTTGCGACTGCACTTGAGGATCGGTCGTTTGTCTTTACTGGGTTGAGTCGTTCTTGCTATAATATGGATTACAACAGCCGTCAAATAGGGCTTTCCACTGTGCACTAACTCTACCTCTGCACAACACAACTGATGGTCTCAAAGACATTCAGAAGGCAAGTAATTCCACACATTGACTCTTGACAAGGCACAGGTGTTAATTGAAAACCATTCCAGGTGTCTACCTCATGAAGCTGACTGAGAGAAGCCAAGAGTTTGCAAAGCTGTCATCAAGGCAAAAGGGGGCTACTTTGAAGAATCTAAAATAAAAATCATATTCTTGATTTTTTTATTTTTTTTATTTGTTAACTAGATAATTCCATGTGTGTTCTTTCATGGTTTTGACGTCTTCAGTATTAATCTACAAGTAGAAACACAACAAAAAACATTGAATGAGAAGGTGTCCAAACTTTTGACTGGTACTGTATATAAAAAACACACATTTTAATAAGAACGAGATCGCGGATACAAGCGGCCGAGATGGGTTTTCTCCGCAGGGTGGCTGGTGTCTCCCTTAGGGATAAGGTGAGAAGTTCGGTCATCAGGGAGGGACTCGGAGTTGAGCCGCTCCTCCTTCGCGTCGAAAGGAGCCAGTTGAGGTGGTTCGGGCACCTAGTTAGGATGCCACCTGGGCGCCTCCCTAGGGAGGTGTTCCAGGCACGTCCAGCTGGGAAGAGACCAAGGGGTAGACCTAGGACCAGGTGGAGGGATTATATCTCTTCGCTGGCCTGGGAGCGCCTTGGGATCCCCCAGTCAGAGCTGGTTGATGTCGCCAGGGAAAAGAAAGTTTGGGGCTCTCTGCTGGAACTGCTACCCCCGCGACCCGACCACGGATAAGCGGGAGAAGATGGATGGATGGACATTTTAATATTTAGCAGATTCCCTCATCTCTAATCATTTATACACGCGCAACTTTGAACATGTAAAGCAGTAAAATGCAACATACGAAATAATCAAGAAACATCATAAATTAAACACTGACAGGGAACATTTTACAGCACCATCATTACTTTACATAAGAAGGTACCGTAACATTTTCTGTTACTACTTGCATACTTTTACTTAAATAAGGTTTGAATGCAGGATTTTAATTTGTCACAAGAGTATTTTAATTGTATACTGTAGGCGTAGTGTATCTCTGAACGATCCCAAATACAATTCCTTGTTTACATTGCATCTAGTGCTACGCCAGAAGAAAAAACCCTTTTTCATTTTTAACTGGAAGTGGAAAGGGGCTGGGCTACATAAGGTGAATTGAGACAACACAAATACACAATAGACGGGACTAAGAAAAATAATGTGAAAATATTAAAACAAAGGCATTAATTAGGGCTGAAAAATGTCTCCCATTGTAATGGCGATTAGATTTTTAAATGCTAACACTTAACAGTTTGTTCTGATTGTGTGATTCCTGTTTCCTGCAGATGTCCAGCTGCTGGTGGTGGTTAAAGAAGAGCTTCTCCCTGACCAGCAGGAGTGGAGCACCAGTCTGGACCAGAAGGACCCAGAGCCCCCCCCACCCATTAAGCAGGAACAGGAGGAACTTAGGATCAGTCAGGAGGGAGAGCAGCTTCAGGAGCTGGAAGAGGCTGATATCACCAAGTCCACTTTCACTCCTGACCCTGTGAAGAGTGACGATGATAAAGAGAAACCTCAGTCCTCACAGCCTCATCAAAGACAAACTGAACACATGGAAACAGAAGCTGATGGAGATGACTGTCGAGGACCAGAACCAGCCAGGAACTCAGATCCAGAGGGCAGTTTACAAACAAAGACTGAGGACGACACTGAAGAGTCTTCTGAACCTGACACTGGAGACTCTTCTGAACCTGACACTGGAGAATCTTCTGAACCTGACACTGAAGACAGTGCTGATTGGAAAGAGACCAGAGAACCTGCCTCAGTTTCAAACTCACTGAAAAATAGACATGAATCTGTCAGTGATCCACAACATAGTGCTGAAAATAAACTATTCAGCTGCTCACTTTGTACCAAATATTTTGCACGGAGTGGAAATTTAAAAAAACACATGAGAGTCCACACAGGAGAGAAACCATTCACCTGCTCAGTCTGTAAGAAAGCTTTTTCACAGAGTGGAGGTGTGAAGGCACACATGAGAATCCACACAGGAGAGAAACCATTCACCTGTACAGTCTGTAAGAAAGCTTTTTCACAGAATGATCGTTTAAAGACACACATGAGGGTCCACACAGGAGAGAAACCATTCAGCTGCTCAGTCTGTAAGAAATATTTTGCAATGAAAAGAGATGTAAAACGACACATGAGCGTCCACACAGTAGAGAAACCACACAGCTGCTCAGTCTGTAAAAAAACATTTTCACGGAGTGATAATTTAAAGACACACATGAGAGTCCACACAGGAGAGGAAAAATAGAGCTTCAATGTTTGTGACAAAAGATTTGAATGGCATAATCGTTTCAAAAGACACAAGTGTGTTGGTCGTCAGCTGCTATAACTGTAAGGGAATACATTTGTCTATTTTGTATCCTGATGACCTAATGCCGTTACATGTAATACGGTACTCTCTAAGCCTGATTTAACCCACCTGCAAGTAGCGTCTTAATGCAAGCGTTTTGTAAAGTGATGCTAGACCAAAAACGTGCTGTTGGGTTGTGTGCTCTTTCCAGGACGGTGTATGTAGCCTACTCAAAGATTGTTTATGAAATCAGAGCTTCACTCTGTTTTTGTTGTCTAAACGCCAACAGAGCGATATGTCTCCTTTCCCAGTGATGCAAATTAGTCGCTTTTCGGCGCCTCCCGCTTTTTTAACGCTGATTTGGGTGACTTGTGTAATTCGTGGAGAACCGAAGAGTTTTCATTTTGAGGGGGGGGGGGGATCCGTCAGTCAGTCCGTCCGTCCTTCCGACTGACGGACAACTTCTCACTTCGAAAAAGAAGAAATCTAGATTGCAAAATAATTAAACAAGCGAGTGCCTGTTTTTCCTGGCCAAGGACAGGTTCCTTGAACACAACACGAGCGTAACGTGTCTTCACGCGGTTATGTCTCGTCTGAAAGGAGTGTAGACTACTAGAGTTCTGACAGAGAGCACTGGAACGCCGCTCCAGCTCTTCAAATATTGCAGTACCCATAAGGAGCCGTACACATGCCGCAGCGTTTGCGTGGCTGTGTCTTTAGATGCAGTGGCGTTTTCTCCCGGAGGCCAAGGGAAGCCAGGCTTCCCCTGTTTTTTCGGATTGTAGTTATAATTTAAATAAATAAATAAAAACACTTTGTTTTGTTTCGATAATTCTCCTTTGCTGTGTGTTGCTGCCGGCCTGTCTCTCCCCCATTCTCATTGAGTATTTTACAAAGAGTGAAATAAACAGCGCCCCTGTAGATGTTATGGTGAAACAGTAGATTGCACTCACTGTTGCGAGAGGAGGCCAGCCGAATCTGGCTTCCCGTGGTGACAAAAAATTGAGGGATTGACCAATCAGATGAGGCTCACGTGATGCCCCTGCCAACCTGTGATTGGTCAGGGCCATGCCAAGGGAAGCCAGAGTTGGCTGGCCTCCTCTCGCAACAGTGAGTGCAATTTACTGTTTCACCATAACATCTACAGGGGCGCTGTTTGTTTCACTCTTTGCCTCACAATCCAATCAAATCGCATCAACTTAGTGTTGCAGTGAATCGTCCTGAAGTCCGGTGTCAGTACCAGATATGTTCGGGCTACCAGATATGTTCGGGTGTATTTCCGTCGCATCCGTCGTCCGTCATATTCGTCATATTTTACGGCAACTCAAGAGGGCCATCACGGTCAAATTCCGAACATTTAAACATAGCCGACACTTCATTCTTTACTTTGTCCGTTATTATATGTAGAAGATTATACTTTTTCTCCGTCATGTTGTTTCCTTAGCAAGAACTTCAAACAGGCATAGCCTACACTTCATTCTTTACTTTGTCCGTTATTATATGTAGAAGATATTAATTTTTTCTCCGTCATGTTGTTTCCATAGCAATAACTTCAAACAATAACAACTAATCGCTAGCCGCAAAGCTAGCTTCACAGCCACTGCTCCGTTTTCGGAGACTTTGCACACGTTTTTCACAAACATTTTCACACGCTAGGAGTACTTCCATTCGCTTCGTCTTGATCTGTAGATGTGATTTGATGTGTCGTGTGTCCCCCAACTCCTCTCCAAAGTTCAGATATTTAATAAAATACTCAGGGGAGTTTCCTGAATTGTCATGCCCAAAGCTAAGCACTAGGCCCTGGGTAAATTAAGAGGCTGATCTCGGGCACTTTTGTCCACTTTCCCTGGTGGTCGAAACTCAAGCCAGACATCCCTGGAATCGTCTCAGAGTAGATGATCAGTGGGGCCTTGTTTTTACTGAATAATGTGTTTTTTTATGATGAATTCAAATATGAGCTTATTTTTAGGATTTTCGGAGACTTTGCACACGTTTTCACAAACATGTTCACGCTAGGAGTATGGGAGTACTTCCATTCGCTTCGCCTTGATCTGTAGATGTGATTTGATGTGTCGTGTGTCTCCCAACTCCTCTCCAAAGTTCAGATACTATATAAAAATACTAAAAGGTAAATAAAACATTAAACATAATGACAAAATAACAACCTGAAATATATGTATTCTATCTACACATTTCGTAATTATCTAATCTAGTGGCCTTATAAAAGTGTTGGCTAAAGTAACGCAGAATATATATATTTTTTAATTGTAAATAATTAGAAACATTATTTATGTGCACAAGTACATGGGACCCCACCATAGCACCCCACACATAACAAGCTGTCCCGAGTTCCTCCGGCTGCAGTTCCGCAGACGGCCGGTATGTGGCAGCAGAGCGCTGGGAGCAGAGGGAGGTGAGTATATGACGGATATGACGGAAGACTGATGCGACGGAAATACACCCGAACATATCTGGTAACCCGAACATATCTGGTACTGACACCGGAAGTAAGCTGCGCTCGGTTTCCCTCGACAAAAAAGGAATGGGATTTCTCCATAGGATTTAGGAAAATAGCTCGAAATAAGGTCAGTGGAAAACGAAAAAAGGAGCGAATCGAACGTAAAACGTTAAAGGTCTCCTGATTTAGTTTGTGAATGAATGCTTATTAGAGTTTCGGCTGGAGAGTGCGTGCGGACCTGTCGGTTAGATAACAGGCGTGTGTAAGTCCTGCATCTGATAAAAATGTGTCTAAAATGATACCGGGTGCTGTAATCATTCATCTGGTTACGTTATTACATTGACCACCACACCCCCGACCCAAAAGAAAGGACGTATTATTGGCTTCCCCTAATTTTTTTCCCATGCCACGCTACTGTTTAGATGTAAGCACAGTGGCGATCTGTTGTTATTAGCATCTGGTTAGCTAGCTATGCTAACGAATTTAAAGAGCTTTTCTACAACAAGGTGGAAGAGAGCTCTCTCCTGAGAGGCTCAAATAACCTCAGCTCAGTGAGGTTAAGGCACACCTTGATATCATTATAGTTATTGATGAGACATTAGAGACTAAATGAAAAACGGGTATAAAATACTATATGACAGTGACAAAAAAGTTGTTAAAAATAACAAGAATAGAGTTTAAAAGGGAGTGATTTATAAAATATCCAAAAAGAAAAATCTGCTTACAGTTCTGTTTCATATGGGTGTTGAGAGATGTATCCATAGATCTCCTCATGTTGCTCTCAAAGTGCACCAGATTGATGCTTTTAACTTCAATATTTGAAAAAAAAAATCTTCCCGGGGGAGCATGCCCCCGACCCCCCTAGAGGAGGTTAGGTCCCCCCCACTTAAATCATGTTTACATGGATAGGATACTACATAAATGTGCACACATCTTGTGCCCATATCTTTCTGTTTTGGTGGTCATGCCACACCGTGCACGTGAATGCATGCATGCGCGAGTCATGGTAAGATATATGGATTAAGAGGTTGCTTTTTCTTTGCACAACATGAAAGAAAGGCCAAATGAATGGGCTGTGATTTTAGTTTTTTTAAGCAGTGGTTGAGTTCAATAATTTGTACGGCCCTCGGAGGATGTTGTAAAAATTGAAAGGAAAAAGGTTCCCCACCCCTTTTGTAAATAATAATAAAAACCCTTGATTTATAACTTAACATCTCTCTCTCCTATTGATCTGAGTATATTATAAAGAATAGCCAGTTAATTGAAGCATTAGCACAGGCCTTTGTCAGATGGTATATTACGCTGCTTTTTTCTGTTTTGAATAGTTCTCTCTTTTTTCACCATACCTGTGTTTGCATCACTGCTTTCCAGCAGATGGCATACATGTTACATCATCCAGTTCAACTTTCATCCATGTATTAATGATTCAAAACAGCAATGTTTAAGATATGGCTAGTAATTGACTATTTCAACAGAATGTGAAGAGGTTACAGTCTTGAGGCCATGTCCAATATGTTTATGTTTTGTTTGATCAAATCTACTGAAATGAGCTTTCAATGACTAAATTATTCTTAATTACTGTCATTACATCATGGGTTTGCATTGCAATATTAGAATGCATAAAACCCAACTTTATTTCTTCCAAGTTGCGGGTGTTCATTGTTTAGAAGTCCGCTGTGTTTCATCCAAGCTTGCACTTCGTGCTCCGATAATGCTGAAAGTATCTGTTGTATGCTTTACCTGCTCCAGTAACAAAAGTGTAATTCACTGGACAGAGACGAGATAGTGGATGGATCCAGAGGAGAGCCAGAAGATAGTCTGCATAGAGCCTTCAGGTTCTGAAAATGATCAGGGATAGAGCTAGAAAAAAACTCCAAAAACCTGAATAGAGCTAGAAGATAGCCAGTACAAAGCCAAGAAAGACCCAGTAGAAAGACAGGAAGGAGCCAAAAGAGTTTGTATTTTTTAATATTGAAGCTCTTCTCTTAAGATATTAGAACTTTCTATCTCAACATGTATCCTTTTATTCCAATTTAAAAAATACTTACATTTTTGCTGCCAATTATTGAGATTGTTTCACAGCTTTATCTTAAATATTTAGACTTGTTTTCTTCACATATAGATTACATAGGGTGAACAGCACGATCCACTCTGCTGGATTCTGCCCAAATCGGCTCAAAATGCATGCAAACATCTCGCTTTATCCATACTCCTGCAGTTGTATTGTTCTGGATTCATAATGAAGTGTATTAGATGTTATGCACTCTTATTGTTATGCATTTTAATATAAAGTGAAATACCCATAAAAAAAGTCAGAAAAGAAAAGGGACTCACTTAAGGAAAAAGGTTCTGAACCAGTGAGAGTTCTTCATTTGCACATAAACATGGTCAAATATTTAAAGTTGTGACCAGATGATGTCCTCTGCACACATTTTACGCTTTGCATTTTATCGATTCATTTTGCCTTTTATACCACACTGCAAGTCTGACATTTATTAATGAGACGACTGGAAGTTACACTGCAGATTTAAACACTTATAAACACAGCTCAAGTCTTTCAAAGCTAGAAGTATTCAAGCATAAAAATCAGTGCCTGTTAAATCAAAGGGAAAGCAATCATCTAAGACAACATTTGTGAAGAGGATAAGATCAACTCAGCGTACAAGACACATCAATCTTGTGATTTTTGGTCATAATCTAGGCTCTATGTTCACATAGAGAAGGATATTACAGTGTTTGAGGGCCTATGTCGGTTAAAAGCCTGCGGAAGGGTGTATTAGTCCGGGAAATAACTCATAATAAAGTTGTAAATCAACAAGAAAGAAACTGTGATAGTGTTTGAAGCTTGTTCTCCCCAAGCTCTCCTACGTGATGTCCGGCTGGTGTTACTTCGTCTGCCTGGTGGAGTTCAACAACGACTCAAACCGGTTCCAGGTGGACTGCAAGCTGTCGGAGCTTTTCCAGCTGCAGGACTACAACCTGCCCTCCGTCCTGGAGTCCTTCACCGGATGGGTAAGACTCTCCTGACCTTCATCTGTCCTTCCTGTTTTCTGGCATCACAAGTCATATAAACATGAATTTAACTATGAAACAATAAAATCACTATATTGCAAATCCAATAATGTATTTGTGGCGCAACCTTTCAAACACTTCAATTGTGTCAGCTATGTTATTTAGTTTTAATCCTGTGTTACTCATTAAGTAAAGTTAAAATATATCTAAATGTTGTTTCTAGAGTACACATTAACAGAACCGAAGTCCCGTTTAACACCAGGTTTTTATCATACGTTTGAACCTCATTATATTTTTCTCGCCCCGGTTTGATTTTGAAACTAAAAGCCTCGGGATGCAAGTCCTATTTTAGCAAAAATAACAGTAACTAGTTTAGTTTGATTGAACTGCTGGTCTTTGTTTCAGTCTGACACATGTTCCTTGTCTCTGCAGACCACGGTGCGTCTGTATCCGTTCCAGATCCACAGCATCGCTCTCTCCTCCTTCTCCTCCATCATGGGACTCTTCGGAGGATTCTTCGCCGGCGGCTTCAAGAAAGCCTTCAAGATCAAAGTAGGGATTTCTGACACGTGTTTTGCTTCAAAACAATCCAACTCTCTCTTTTAATGTCTGTTGTCTTTGCTCCATTTATATTATACCCATAGCAGCAGTCTGATCACATGTACTGTTCTTCCAGGATTTTGCCAACACCATCCCGGGTCACGGTGGTATTATGGACCGGTTCGACTGCCAGTACCTAATGGCCACATTTGTTATCGTCTACATTGCCAGCTTCATCAGGTAAACACACAGCTATGGTTTGTTAATATGTTTTATAACCTAATTAGCAATGTACAGTGATAGTGAAGGAATTCATCATCAAAGTTAAAACAAAATCAATAAACAAATCTATTTTGGCCTCTGACATTGCCTTAAATGGTTTTAATGTGTATGGTACCGACCGGCCTAATAAAGGTGGTGGCGTTGCCATTTATGTTAAGAATAAGTTCAGTGTAACCACATTAGTTTCCAAATCGATCAGTAAGCAATTTGAATTTTTAGCCATAAATATAGAAGTGGCAAAGGGTCAACAGGTCATGGTAGTGAGTTGTTACAGACCCCCCTCAGCTGTCAAAGACTCCTTGTCTTCACTAGCAAATCTTTTATCACAACTAGACTACAAGGAAATAGTGCTACTTGGAGATTTTAACTGGGACTGGTTAACTGCAGTGTCAGAGGATTTTAAAAACCTTTGTATCTCTTTGAATGTTACTCAGATTGTTGACAGTCCTACTCGCCCTAATATTAAGTCCCCTAATAAATCCTCCCTAATTGATCTCATTTTAACTAATGTTCCCCATACATATTCATCTGTGGGAGTATTTGCAAATGATCTGAGCGATCACTGTGTTGTAGCCACAATTAGGGACACTAAGGTCCAAAAGGTTAAACCTCGCATTATCATTAAGAGAGACAAAAAACATTTTGTTGAGCAGGGTTTTGTGCATGATCTGTTTGATTGGGGTAAAATCGATCTGTGTGCTGATGTGGAAACCGCATGGTCTTATTTTTATCTTGGTTTTATGGAGGTCATTGATAGACATGCACCCCTGCGTAAATTTAGAGTAAAGGGACGAGACAATCCTTGGTTTTCTGCTGAGCTGTCTAGTCTCCATCATGAGAGAAACAAGGCCTGGGCAAAGGCTAGGCAATCAGGCTCAGAGGTAGAGTGGCTGCATTTTAGGCAGCTAAGGAATAGCTTCACTTCAAATGTCAAAAGTGCAAAGTCGAAGTACTATTTGTCAGTTACCACAGAAAACCTAAATAATCCTAGGAAATTTTGGAAAGCAATAAAATCGATATCCACCGGTGAGATCCGTAATGAGCTACCTCCGTGCCTTACCACAGCATCTGGCACTATATCGGACAGGGCCACTATGTTAAATTGCTTTAATGAGCATTTTGTGTCCTGCGGTTCTATGTTTGATTCTGTTCCTAACTCTGCTTCTGTGAACACCCCAATCCGTGACTCTGAACAATGTGGTCTGGAAAACCCTTTCAGTTTTACTCCTTTTACTGTCAATGTTGTTCATGAAGACTTATCTAAGCTAGATCCTAAGAAACCGGCTGGCCCGGACAATGTAGAACCTTTCTTTTTAAAGATAGCTGCAGATTTTATTGCTCTTCCTCTCACTACTCTTTTTAACCTCTCCCTCAGCACAAATGCAATTCCAAAAGTATGGAAGTCAGCTTATGTCTTGCCTTTACTAAAAGGAGGGGAGGCAACTATTTTAAATAACTATAGGCCAATCTCTAAATTGTCAGTTCTGGCGAAGGTGCTCGAACGCCTAGTGAGTGAACAGGTAAAGGAGTTTTTATGTAAAAATGATATCCTGTCTAAACATCAGTCAGGCTTCAGAGAGCAACATAGCACCATCACTGCCACAATGAAAGTGGTGAATGACATTACGAGTATTTTAGACAATAAGCAGAGTTGTGCAGCTCTATTTATTGACCTTTCCAAAGCGTTTGATACCGTCGATCATCGCATCTTAAAGCAGAGGCTACTCAGTATCGGCATATCCAGCCATGCAGTGGGTTGGTTTGTGAACTACCTCTCTGAAAGGTCCCAATGTGTTCACTTTGATGGGCTGTCTTCTGAGTGGTTAAACATTGCTAATGGTGTTCCTCAAGGTTCTGTTTTAGGTCCACTTTTATTCTCCATATCAACAGTTTAGGTGAAAATGTGGATGATGCTACTTTACATTTTTATGCTGATGATACCGTGATGTATTGTGCAGGTCCCTATTCCTGGTCGAATGTACTTATTGTAAGTCGCTTTGGACAAAAGCGTCAGCTAAATGCAATGTAATGTAATGTCCCTCCATTAAGGAGGCTGGTGTTAAATTACAGGCTGTTTTTAACATTATTCAGACTCAGCTTGCTGAACTTAAGCTTATTTTAAATGTTGATAAAACCAAGTTAATGCTATTTTCAAAAGCTAAAAAGACACCAGAGCCTGTTTTGGATATTGTTACTATGCAAGGACAAGTACTTGAAGTGGTTACCAGTTATAAATACCTAGGTATCTGGCTTGATGATTGTCTTACTTTTAAACTTCATGTCAATAACCTGCTTAAAAAGCTGAGGGTTAGACTAGGTTTCTTTTTCAGAAACAAGTCCTGTTTCTCTTTTGAAGCCAGGAAAAGGCTCTGTGACCTTTTTACCTGTGCTGGACTATGGTGATTTGATCTATATGAATGCACCTGCCCATTGCCTGGAAAAGTTAGATGCCGCCTATCAGTGCCCTGAGATTTGTTACTAACTGTAAAGCACTTACTCATCACTGTGCCCTGTATGCCAAGGCAGGTCTGCCTTCACTAACTGTACGGAGGCTCAGTCACTGGTACATGTTCATTTACAAAGCCATGTTGGGTAAACTACCTTTTTATATCTGCTCTCTGATCTCTCGACGAATTGAAAGTACATATTGCCTGAGATCTCATGATGTTGTTTTATTAAATGTGCCAAGTGCTAGGACTGTCTTAGGGAAGAAAGCTTTTAGTTGTGCAGCTCCACTAACTTGGAACAGTCTGCAAACATGTTTAAAACTGAGCACTTTGGTTCCCCTGCATCATTTTAAAACTCAGCTGGGTGACATGCTGTTTGATACTCATGGTACCTGTCTCTGTAAATAGAGTTTGGAAACTGTACTCTGTACATTATGTTGTATGTCATCCTTATTGTTGTTCTGTTGTTTTTATGTTACATGTGTAACTAATGTCCTGCAGGTCACCCTTGAAAAAGAGATCTTTTGATCTCAAGGGGCTTCACCTGGTTAAATAAAGGCTACAAACAAACAAAAGTTAGTGGTTATTTATTTTATTTCCGACTGTTAGAGAAAGCATTTTATTTCTTGAAGAAAACAAACTGTTGGTTGAACATTAAATTAGCTAAGATAAGATAAGATGAACCTTTATTAATCCCCATGGGGAAATTCAGTTGTACAAAGCAGCAACAGGGTAAGCGTGAAAAAACAGGACAGCAAAGATTCACACAGATTAATAAAATCAACGGGAAAAAAAAGCTTAGCTTGCTAATAACCATTAAAGAGTTATCTCTGTATCTTGAGTTGTTTTATGTCTTCCTCTGACACTGAATAAATATACAAACATGAAACTAAAGTATGAAAACTGAATCTTGTTTGAGACTTTTCAGTATTGGTCAATATCGCTATAGGGTGCCTTTGAGACTTCATGATTACTGAACAAAAATATTTTAAATGTAACTTCATATTGAGTGTACTATGTAGATCAGGCTGTAAAAATGCAATGTAGTCAAGCTCAAGCACTTTTTATAAATGACCTCACAGCAGATAAAGCACTTGTTTCCAGCTTGAACCCTCAGAAAAGGAGCCCTCAAATTTAACATGTTCCTATTTTTTGTTTCAAATATTTTCATTGAGAAGAAGCATACAAGTATTAGCAATGGTACAGACTTCTTTTCAACATAGGAGACGAACAGAAGAGCCAACAAGAGATAACAAAAACAAAAAGATAGATGTACTGTTCTCACTAGATGTTCCTGGAATCTAGCTATTCAGTCAGCATAAACATGAACTTCAAATAATTCCAGGAGAACAGGATTCTGAATTGGAGATTACTGAAGCTCCTGAATATTCTTATATTCTTTATTGTAAAACTGTAACACACAAGAAAAGGACATTGTTTTACAGTTGCAATGAGATAAGTATACATGACAGCAGTGGCGACTGGTCATTAGGGGCAGGTGGAACTCAGGATCAGTCAGGAGGGAGAGCAGCTTCAGGAGCTGGAGGAGGCTGATATCACCAAGTCCACTTTCACTCCTGACCCTGTGAAGAGTGAAGATGATAAAGAGAAACCTCAGTCCTCACAGCCTCATCAAAGACAAACTGAACACATGGAAACAGAAGCTGATGGAGATGACTGTCGAGGACCAGAACCAGCCAGGAACTCAGATCCAGAGAGCAGTTTACAACCAAAGACTGAGGACGACACTGAAGAGTTAGGCACAGCCCCACCTAGTGTCAGCAGAAAGTATTAAAAATAATGATTACAAAAAAAAAATATATATATATATAACATATATTTTAAGATCATGTTTAATCATCTGATTCGTCTGTACATTGCTGTTTTAGTCTGTGTTCTTCTAATTAGTGTCTACAGTGTGTGCCTATTGAGCTGTTTAGAGCAGTGGCGGCGCCAGAGATTTTCTCTAGGGGGTGCTGTGGGGTAGCTTGACGTTTCATAGAGGGTGCTCAAACATTTAGGGTTTCCCATTAATGCACCAGCGCTACAGTTGAATTTTCTACTGCAACACTCCCCACGCACACACACACAGTGCACCCGCGACTGTTACAATGAAGGCTCGATAATCAGCTCACGGCATATAGGCAGGGGTAAAGTGCTATTTTTACAAGTGGGGAGCGGACCTCACCTCCTCTAGGAGGGTCCTCACCTCCTCTAGGGGGGTCCGGGGGCTAGCTCCCCCGGGAAGATTTTTTGTTACATATTTAAGTTAAAAGCATCAATCTGGTGCACTTTGAGAGCAACATTAAGAGATCTATGGATACATCTCAACACCCATACGAAACAGAACTGTCAACAGATTTTCTATTTCTTTATAGATATTTTACAAATCACTCCCCTTTTAAAACAAACCGTTTGAGACCCACTGAGATAACTAGACTAAAGTTAACTATCTAAACACTGAGAGAGTCCTTTACTTCACCTGAGTTGAGGTTACCTGAGACTCTCCGTCTGACAGGAGAGAGTTCTCCCTCCACCTTGTTGTTGAAAAAGATCCTTATATCCATTAGCTTGGCTAGCTAGCACCAGATGCTAACCACAACGATCTCCGGTAGATACCCACTGGTGCGCGAGGCGAGCTCTCTCGCTCGCTCGCGCACACACACACACACACACACACACACACACACACACACACACACACACACACACACACACACACACACACACACACACAGAGCAGGGCTTGAATGAAACACAGAGACCCAGAAGTAAGCTACTTGTACTCACGAGGCCTATTATGTGCAGAATCCCTCTCGCTTTCAGTTGGTTTTGATTGAGTGTCCACACGTGGTCGTTTAAGGACTAAAAAACTATCAATTTTTCACTTTGCTGTTAGCAAATCAGTTGGCGCTCTAGCTAACAGGAAGTCAATCAAGTGTCACAAAGTAATTTAGCATATGGGTAGGTCAAAAATCGAATGGGTGCTGACCATTGGCCTAATCATATCACCTGTGTTGGCTTTATGTTTTTGGTCAAAAATGTGTTTGTTTCACATATGCATTGATGTAATCAATAATATTTCTAATTTAATTTAATAAAAATAATAATAATAATTTTCGAAAAAAAAAAAAAACACACATATTTCTTGGGGGTGCTTTGGCAATCCTGGGGGGTGCTTCAGCACCCCCTAGCTCCCCCCTGGCGCCGCCCCTGGTTTAGAGCCATGTGGGACAAAACCCGATCCTGCCCCTCCCTCTCTCTGTCTAAGTCAATGGTGACTGTAAAAACTACACTGCGCATGCTCAGAATATTTTCCTATTTAATGTGTGTGGCAAAAAATGAATGACCATAGGGGCATAGTGCTGCCATCCCCACCATACGTCATCTCACATAATTCAGAGCTGATTGGCTGTAAGTACGTGTGCCGCGAAAAGTGTGGTGTGTGAAGAGGAGACGAAAGAGCTGCAGTGACGCATCCTAAAACCCGGAAGTAAGCTGCGCATGGCTTCCCTCGACAAAAAAGCAATGAGATTTCTCCATAGGATTTTAGAAAATATCTCCAAATAAGATCTGTGGGAAACAAACCTGTTAGATAAATGCACGTTTTGTTCAGCCGGATAATATCCACATGTCTACCCTACTTTTATAATTTTCTAATCATAAATCTATTGATTAGATTAGATTTATGATAGACTTTTGAAACTACAAGAACATAAGGAGGACTTTTACAAAAAAGTAATAGAGATTTTGTCCAGAAGGATAGGCAAATGGACTTAATCTTCAAGTCAAGGTAAGAATGCAATTTTATTGAAAATGGGATCTTACTAAGAGAGAACAATTCAATATTTAAATGATAAAATTACATTTTTTGGGTATCCTTCTGTTGAATTGTCTGTTTAAAATTAATTATAGCATCAGACAAAAAAAGCTTTTGAAAATAATATTATATTTTGATTTAGGTCAAAATATTAATTTGTAAACCTGAAGAGTCAGTGCCAGTGCCTCACCAGCCATGAACCTCACTTATATATAGACATCTAAGTTTTTTGTGCCCCACCACTTTTGTACATATAAAAACGCCACTGCATGACAGGTATACAGAAACACGACATAAATGACCATGCTATAGCTAGGCTAGTTAGACAGCTTAGAAGGCTAACAAACTAATCTATTTTATAAGTGAAGAGAAAACAAGAGTTTAGCAAAATGCTAACAGTGCTAAGCTAACAACGAGCTAATATGCTAAGCTAACGACGAGCTAGTATGCTAAAGAGGCTAAGCTAACAATGAGCTAATACGCCAACGGATTACATTGTCATTGACATGAGGCGTTAGCTTAGGCCTAGTGGTGCAGATGCAGTTTAACGTCACATAATAAAGGTATGAAATACGATCAAATGATGAAATAAACACTGTTCTACATTAATATAGTTTCAACTAACATATTTACTTACAGACAATGCGCTTAAGTCTCCAGAAGATGGATGCAGCCAGATTGTGGAGCTAACAAAACGAGACTGCCACATGTAATTTCCCAACTGACTGACACAACTTCCAATCCTGTATGACTATTTCCTGTGATAGATAAGGCTGCACTATTATCACTCGCCACTAGGGGCTCCCACAAACACACAGCTCTATACACAGAACACAACACTCCCCGCTTGAGGTTTTGGAGACAGGACCTCACATTACTACAACTACTTTAATCTGCATCAGGGTGTTTCTGTTTCAGAGGATGAGTCCTGCAGCTGAAGTTACGGGCTGCATGAGACCTCTTGTCCCACAGAGAAGCTCCTCTTCATCTTACTGCTTGTTGCGTATCACAGGAATGAAATGACCAGCCAGCCAAACTACACATATTTGAAGCTTTGGCTTTGCAGCCAGGTGTTTTTATTTACTTCAAGGAGTGTATGTATGGCTGTGTATGTCTGTTTGCTAAAGAGACATTATCAAAGGACTTTGAAGTTCCAAACAATTCATAACATCGAGGTCAAGCTGGGTCAAGATCATACATCTTGTAAAGGCAACCGAACAACAAATATTTGCCAGTGAGGGATATGGTGTGAAGCTTTTCCAGACGCGTGGTGTTGACAGCAAATCAGGTCTTCTCTTTGAGTGTATTTAAGATGTTTATTTGGATTGCAGGATGATGACAGCAAAACAAGAGCCGGGTGTTTAACTGATAACTAAACAACTAACTGTGATAAAGAAATAAACTGAAATTAACTCAAAACAAACAGAAAATAAGCGAAAACACGCACGGTTGAAAAACTGTGTGGCTTCCCTCTGGTGATTCCCAATCCCTAATGCTGTGCACCTGTGTCCTCCCTAAATAGTAGGCTGTACCCTGAAATTGGCTGAGTCCCCGCCTATGCCCAGGTCAATTCAGTAGTATCACAGCACCTTCATATACAAATATTAAAATACATCAAATTGGCTGCAACACACCGGCTCCTAATTGTTACTGTATAATAACATAACAATTCAACAACATACAAAACATTGCAGCCAAATAGAATAGTCCATATCAGTATTCTCAATCCATAATGTTCATTGTTCATGTAGATAATTCAATAGGGTTGGTAACCCCAATAATAGAAGTTGGGTTTCAGTCTTTATTCAGCTTCCAATAGAAGACAGATCTTCGTGATTGGTCGCTCCAGGATGTTGTACTTCGTCCGGACTCTAACCGACCGCACAAGTCCCTGTCTGTCGGGAAAGGTCTGCAGTACCTTGCCCAACAGCCAGGATCCGCGAGGGGCATTAGAGTCCGCTACGATGACAATGTCTCCTGTGACAAAGTTCCTCTTGTCCTTTGGCCACCGTTGTCTCTCTTGCAACAGTGGTACATACTCCTGAATCCATCTGTGCCAAAAGAGATTGGCAAGGAATTGAACTTGCCTCCATCGTCGTTTGGAGTAGGAGTCATTTTTGTCAAAAAGCCCGGGTGGTAGAGAAGGTTTGCCTTTTAACAAGAGAATGTGATTTGGAGTCAGGGGTTCGAAATCATTTGGATCCTCTGAGGTTTTTGTAATGGGACGGTCATTCAATATGGCTTCCACTTCGCACAGGAGTGTTTGTAGTCCTTCATCATCCAAATGTTGCCGATGAAGAATAGAGTTCAGCACTTTCCTGACCATGCGAATGACTCTTTCCCATACTCCTCCATGATGGGATGCGGCTGGAGTGTTGAAACTCCATTTCACTCCAGAATGAAGCAGTGAGTTTTGAATTTTCTGATGGTTCAAATGAGATAGAGCTTCTCTCAGCTCACGTTCTGCTCCAACAAAGTTGGTTCCGTTGTCTGATTTGATGTGTTATACTTGGCCTCGCCTGGAAATGAATCTGCGTATTGCATTTATGCAAGAACTGGTGTCCAATGAATAGGCCACTTCCAGATGGACTGCCCGACTGGCCATGCAGGTGAAGATAACTCCATAGCGTTTGATGAGGCTGCGGCCTCTCTTCACTTCAAACGGCCCAAAATAGTCAATGCCCACATTTGTGAATGGTGGAAGATCAGATTGCAGTCTTTCTTTTGGCAAATCTGCCATCTTTTGTTCACCCAGCTTTCCCCTATATCGTCTGCAGACAACACAGGAAGAGAGGATCTTTCTAGCAGCAGCATTTGCTCTGGTGATCCAGTATTGTCGACGAAGTCTGGAAAGTAGGAGATTTCTTCCACAGTGTCCTAACTGTTCATAAATGTGGCGTAAGATTAGAATGGCGATATGTTGGTCCTTAGCCAGAATGACTGGATGTTTTGTGTCTTCAGGCATTGCTCCTTTGCTAAGCCTACCTCCCACTCTCAAGATTCCTTGTTTCAGCACCAGATCAAGTTTATAAATGTGACTGCTTTTCTTCACTGCAGATGTTCCCTTTTTCAAAGCAGTGATTTCATCACTAAACTTGTCCATTTGGCAGTACTGAATGATGACACTTTCTGCCGCGTCAATATCTTCAGGAAATAAGACGTGACCACCCATTGTGGCTCTGAATCTTTTCATGTCCTCTTCCTCTTTGTTCTTTTGTTGAGTTGGGTCAAGTCCACTGCTGGACAGAGAAGCTTGTATTTATTTTCTCTTTTGACTCAACAACTGCAACGTCTTTCTCAGCTGGAGAAACCACACAACTGAGATCTTAAGCCTTTTCCACGAGGAGAAGTGGATTATCAGTTGATTTACTGCATTCTGTGGGTCTTCATCAGAGATGTTATTTGTTGCATTTGGTGCATCATTAATGATGACAGTATTAACTGAAACTTCTCCTCTAACCTCTGGGTCATCACTGCTGATGGAAGTTGAATCCAAGATGTTAAGAGGCCATTCCTCTTCACTCTTGGAAAGAAACTCTGGGCCATGGATCCATCTGCTGCAAGTGAGAAGGTGTTCAACTTTCACCCCACGAGAGGCCTCATCAGCTGGGTTCCGTTTTGTGTCAACGTACCTCCATTGTGAGATGTCTGTGGCTTCTCTTATAGCAGAGACCCTATTGGCAACAAAGGTGTGAAAGCGCTTTGTTTCGTTCCTGATGTACTTTAACACTGTTGTGCTGTCTGTCCAGAAGATTGAGTTTTCCAGCTCTAGTTGCAACTCTGCTTTCAGGAGTCTGTCAACTCTCGCTGCCAGCACAGCAGCTGTTAGTTCCATCCTTGGGATTGTCACATTCTTTAGAGGAGTAACTCGTGCCTTTCCGAGAACGAAAGTTACATGGATCTTCTCATCATCACTCTGCAGCCTCAAGTATGAAACTGTGCCATAGCCGTTCTCGCTGGAGTCAGAGAAATGATGTAGTTGGACACTTGTGAGCTGTCCAAATCCTTTGGGTTTAAAACATCTCGGCACACTGAAAGTGCTGAGTCTTCTTAGATCTTCTAGCCACCCCACCCACTGCAACTGGTAGTTTTTGAGGAATGTGCTCATCCCAAATGTAGCTCATCTTACAGAGGTTTTGCAGCATTATCTTGACAGGTAAGGTGAAGGGTGCTAAAAATCCAATGGGGTCGTAGACCGAGCTCACCACCGACAGGATACCTCTTCTTGTGAATGGCCTTTCTTGGACTGCCATCTTGAACCTAAAGGTGTCATTTTCTGCGCACCACTGCAGTCCCAGGGTTCTTTCGACAGGAAGGCTGTCTCTGTCGAAATCCAGTTCTTTCACTTCCTTGGCTCTTTTCTCCACATCAATGGCTTCCAACACTGACCTGCTGTTGCTGATCCATTTCAGCAGTTGGAATCCTCCCAACTGGCATAGAGCGATCAGGTCTGTAACCAAAGACATGGCTTCTGCCTCTGAAGACAAGGATTTCAAGCAATCATCCACATAAAAGTTCTGCTTGATGGTGTCTGTTACATGAACTGGGAAGTCTGCTTTGTGGTCTTCAGCCGTTTTTCTAAGGGCGAAACTGGCACAGCTGGGCGATGATATTGCACCAAACAGATGAACAGTCATTCTGTACTCAGTGAGCGGCTGTGTCAGATCACCTCTTGGCCACCATAGGAAGCGAAGAAAGTCTACATCCTGTTTTGCCACTTGGACTTGATGATACATAGCTTTTATGTCAGCCATAACTGCTATAGAGTTTAGGCGAAACCTTGTGAGAACTCCGAGCAAGGAATTTGTCAAGTCAGGTCCCTGGAGTAGTTTAGTGTTGAGTGACACACCTTTGTAGCTTGCCGCACAGTCAAATACCACTCTCAGGGTTTTCTTTTTAGGATGGTACACCCCATGATGCGGGATGTACCACACCTTTCCTTCTTTTCCTTTCACCTGATGCTCTGGCACACTCTCTGCATAGCCGTTGTTTATGACATCATCAAGAAAGTTGGTGTATTCCTCTTTGAATGTTGGATTTCTCTCCAATTTCCTTTTTAGGCAGAGGACCCTTTGCTCAGCAAGATGGCGGTTGTTGGGCATGACAACATTGTCCTCTTCTCTAAAAGGCAACTTCAAGCAGTAATGTCCATTGTTGAGTTCAGCTGAAGTGTTGGCAATTTGCATGAACTTAAGATCTTCTATGGACATTTCTGGCTTGTCTTCTGCTGATTTCTCATTGAAGTCATGGTTGTACTGCTTCACCAGCAGTTCCTCTATGTGAGCAATGGATATGCGGTTGGCTGTGACTGTGGGGCAGCTACTCCCACTCTCATTGCCTCCTCTCAATGGTCCGTTGACAACCCATCCCAATAGGGTTCTAACAGCGTAAGGTCCTTTACCCCTGCTGTTTATCACTTCCCATGGATCCATTACTTCTGGAGAGTTAGTTCCAATTAACAGCTCCACATCAGCATCGATAGCAGGAATTTCCACAGAGTCCAAGTATGGCCAAGCATACAAGTCTTCCTGTTGTGGGATGTTATTACGAGTCACAGGCATCTTGCGTTGGGTGTACACATCAGGCAACTCAATATAGATGTTACCATTGAGTGCAGCTACCTCTAATCCTGAGATGACGTGACTGTTGACAAAGCTTTCTTTATTCATTGTTTTCATCAGGAATTTAGTGTTCCTTCCTCTCACCTTTAGCTTCCTCATCAGTTGCTCAGAGCAGAAAGTAGATGAGCTGCCGGGATCTAGAAATGCATAGGTCTTTAGAATTGTGCTGCCTTTCTTTGCCTTGATCTTTACAGGCACAATTGACAAGACGCAATCCTGTGCTCCGGCTCCTATATGGCCACATGTCTTGGGAGTAGTGGCTTGACTCATCCTTGTTGTTTCTTGCTGTGAGTCCTTTGACTTGATTTCTTTCCATTCCTTTGCATGGATATGGAGAATGCTAGGATGTTTCAGGTTACACAACTTACAAGACAGCCGACTGTGACAATCTTTACTCATGTGTCCATTCCAACTGATAGACATCCAAAACAAGCACCTTTCATTTTTAGGAAATAAATGTTATCCCGATGCTGCTTCATTTCCATCTTGGGGCACACTTCCAATCTGTGGCCCTCTTCACACAGCAGACAAGGTCCCTTTGTTGACTTATCAGGTAAGTATTTCTCCTTTTGAGTTTCAGAGTTAACAGCTGCCACAGATGTAGCGAAACTGCTTCCTTTCTCCTTTATGTGACACTTTATTTCCAATTTTGAGAATGAGACAACTGTGTCTTGAATGTCTCCATACAGTGGGTCAGATGCAATAGACACTTGTCTCTCAATAAAATTGACCAAGTCACTGAAACCTGCTTGACGATGGCGTCTCTCCTGATGTTCAAAAGCAATGTTTCTCCATTTTCCCCTCAGTTTGTATGGTAACTTCATGATTATAGCACGTATGTTTGATGGCATATTCATTTCAAATTGGCTGCAACACATCTGTTTACCTCAAAGACACATGAAACAGCACAAATGAAAAACAAAACGCCATGAGTGCACACTTAGTCCTGTCTCATTCTCACACACAATCACACACATACAAGATATAAGGAGGTTTAATATGTACGAGTGTGTATGAGTTTGGGAATGAGGGAGTGAGAGAAAAAGAAAGAGATATGAGGCGAAAACGGCGACTTGCTGTAAATCAAATCTACTGTATATTGTTGTCCACACACACACACACACACACACACACACACACACACACACACACACACACACACACACACACACACACACACACACACACACACACACACACACACACACGTTTCTCAGCTGATACCACTCTTCCACATCCATACCAACACACCTACATCATATTAGTTGCATACATGTATTCCAATGGCTGTCAGGGTCCAGGGACGGATCTAGAAAAATATTCATGGGGTGGCAAGAGATTTTGAGGGGTGGCATCCCCTGGCAGAAGTATATGCTGATTTAATCCCAGTCATATCAATCAATGTTAACTTGGAAAGCCACAATATTGATATTCTAACTCAATAACATTCGGTGACATTATTGTGGCACATCAGTAAAGCCATAAATATATAAGGTGGATTAATCTTCCTATTATACACACATGCATTTCCAAATATTTGAACTACCTATGTTGCAAATGTATTATCTTTTCAATTTATACACGGCATCTATTGCACGTCTGTCCGTCCTGGGAGAGGGATCCCTCCTCTGTTGCTCTCCCTGAGGTTTCTCCCATTTTCCCCTTTAAAACTGTGGGTTTTCTCCGGAAGTTTTTCCTTGTACGATGTGAGGGTCTAAGGACAGAGGGTGTCGTATTGTCATACTGATATTTTTTACAAACGTATCACTAGGCCACCAGGGTGGGTGGGGGGGGGGTCCGGAGGACGGGTCTGGGCTGACAACCCAAGAGCACCGCGGAGGACCCGGAAGGGATCTCGGGCGGACGGCCCGGGGGCAAGACAGAGTCCAAGGTGGGGGTTATGGGGGGGCGAAGGCCATCGCGGGCGAACTCAGGGGGCCGAGCATGAGGGCGAGGACCGCGGCCGGGAAAGTCAGGGGGCCGGGCTCGAGGGCGAAGGCCGTGGCTCTCAGGGGGCCGGGCTCGAGGGTGAAGACCAGACAGCTCCGGAGGCCGGGCAGGAACTGGTGTCGGAGCTGGTGGGACAGGCCTCGGCAGGATCCCCCACGGAAAAGGACCAGGACACGGGATTGGCAGGACCCCCGGCAGGAGAGCAGTCGGCGGGACCTCCAACGGGACAGGACATAGGATTGGCAGGACCCCCGGCAGGAGAGTAGATGGCGGGACCTCCAACGAGACAGGACAAAGGGTAGGCAGGACCCCCGGCAGGAGAGTAGACGGCGGGACCTCCAACGGGACAGGACAAAGGGTTGGCAGGACCCCCGGCAGGAGAGTAGACGGCGGGACCTCCAACGGGACAGGACAAAGGGTTGGCAGGACCCCCGGCAGGAGAGTAGACAGCGGGACCTCCAACGGGACAGGACAAAGGGTTGGCAGGACCCCCGGCAGGAGAGTAGTCGGCGGGGCCTCCAACGGGACAGTACATGGAGTTGGCAGGACCCCCAGCGGAACCTCCAACGGACCAGGACATTGGGTAGGGACTTGAGACGGGACTCGAGAGGAGACTCGAGAGGGGAACCGAGGGGGAACTCGAGAGGGGACTCGAGAGGAGACCTAGAGAGGGAACTGGAGAGGGGACTCGAGAAGGGATTTGAGAGGAGACTGGAGAGGGGACAGGAGAGGGGACCCGAGAGGGAACTCGAGAGGGGACTTGAGTAGGAACTTGAGAGGGGACTTGAGAGGGGACTCGTGTCGGTCGGTATGCCGACAGGACAGGGGGAGCTGGCGTCGGCTGGGGAGCCAGCAGGAGACGAGGTGCTGGAGTCGGCCGGTACGCCGACAAGACTCGGGGAGCTGGCGTCAGCTGGGGAGCCAGCAGGAGACGAGGTGCTGGAGTCGGCCGGTACGCCGACAAGACTCGGGGAGCTGGCGTCGGCTGGGGAGCCAGCAGGAGACGAGGTGCTGGAGTCGGCCGGTACACCGACAAGACTCGGGGAGCTGGCGTCGGCTGGGGAGCCAGCCCTGTAGCCGAAACTGGAGTTGGGACCCTGGCTACTGGGGCTGGTACTGAAGCCGGAACCATGACTGCTGGGGCCGAGCCATGGCTGCTGGGGCCAGGACTGGGGCTGCTGGGGCCAGGACTGGGGCTGGGACCATGGCTGTGTGGACCGGTTCTGTAGCAGGGACCATGGCTGCACGGGCCGGTTCTGGAGCCGGAACCATGGCTGTGGGGACCGGTTCAGGAGCCGGAACCATGGCTGTGGGGACTGGTTCAGGAGCCGGAACCATTGCTGCTGGGCGCGGAGCGGAAGCCTGGACCCTGGCTGTGTAAGCCAGGTAATGGAGTATGGATCCATGGCCTTGTAGGCCGGTTCTGGAGCCGGAACTGGCGCCCTGGCCTTTCGTCTCTTAGGAGTCTTTTGGAGGCTTCGTGGACCTCCAAACGCCAGACCAGACCAGACCCCAAGAAAGGGTCAGAACATGAAGACTGGTACTCAGGGCTACGTGAGAAAACCCTAAGCCACTCGGGCAACAAGCTCCAGAGCCAGGGCTTGCGAGCAACCTCCTGACGTGTCTCCTTCAACGCAGCCTCTCTACCCCGTCTAGATGAGGCGCCTTTCCACGTATAAAAAATGTACTCCAGAGAGTATCCAAGACTTTCCGCCTGTCGCATCAAAAGGGCTGAGTCTGCTGGGTCCATAATGTGGTCGGTTCGTACTGTCACGGTGTGTGAAGCAGGTAGGACCCAAATGCAGATTAAAGTGAGAATTCCTTTATTTCAAGGCTAGGTAAACAACAAAGACAAAACAGAACACTCACCGACGAACTAGTCATGACAAAAGACGAAACGACAAAGACAGACAGAAAAACCAGAACTTAAATACACACAAGACTAATCACAGAAACAAGACACAGGTGAGGAGGGAGGAGAAAACACAGGGACACCAGGTGAACACAATCGGGTAAATTAGACACACCAGGGAAACTAACGACCGGGAACCACAAACAGATTTAAACAAGACACAACGCAGACAGAAACAGGCAAGACAGGAAGTGAAGACCTTTCAACATAAAACATGAAACAAGACAAGACAAAACACCATAAAGACAGATCGTGACATTAACAGTTATTTATGATCATCCGTGAGCAGAGCATCAAGTTGGCATGCCTATTACAGCTGAATGCGGCGATTACCATCTTGTTCAGCAAAACGCCTCACAAATGAGTAAGACCCAAAGCTTTAGTGCGTTTTGATTCAATGCTGAGTACAGCCAAACTTGACAGTCTCTTCTCTGTCATTGTAGACCGCAAATACCTAATTCCTTGTTCGAATGCTTCTCGTTTTGCGCCGTCCTGTTCAAATGAAATCGCCGCCAATCATATTTCCATGCTCGAGCCAGGGCCGGGGGAGGGGTTACAAGGCTCGCGTCTTGTGCTGCATTCACTTGCACTCGGATATTAGAGATTTTCTCTCATAAATGTCCGATCAGCCACAACTTTTCTTTCAAAACAAAGCTGCCAACTGGGGTGGCAGCTGGGGTGGCAAGGCTATTTTTTAGGGTGGCAGTTGCCACCCCATGCCACCCCAGTAGATCCGCCCGCGGCCCCATTATACAACAGGCCCAGAAACCAAGAAATGACAGGCATGTAATTCAATGGTAAAATGTCACATCTGGTGATATACAGTAAAAAGGACAAAATGAACTATTTTCCTCCAATATAAAACCCTGACATTACAAAATGCATGATTATATACCGGTATGGCGGAGAGATCAAAAGATGTGCTTATAATGGGAGTGGATGGGACATTTTTGTCTAATCTGATGCAAAAACTAATAATCCACCAAAAATAAATGTTGTTGCTAATCTTTGACATATCCAAGACTGTAATAAAAAAAAAGCCGACCCCCCCAACATTTATTATATGGAAAATAACTGAAGTTGATTGAAAGATTTAACACCAAAAAGTTTTTAAAAATATTAATCTGTTTTTGGAAGTGGGCATTTTTGTCCCGAATGACTAATGTGTGAGTTTTTTTGTTTAATCTGAATTTGTGCAAAAACTAATAATCAACCAAAATGAATGTTGTTGCTAATCTTTGACATATCCAAGACTGTGATAAAAAAAAGAGCCAGTCCCCAGATATGTATTTTATTGAAAATAACTAATTTTCTCTGTTTTCATCATGAAAAAACCCCGCGGTTTCATGTATTCAAAATGTCATTTAAAGGGTTAAAATCCTGTAAATCATTACATTCTTGGTATTTTATATTAGGGCGGAAGTTGCTTTAAAGATTGAACCCAAAGAAGTTGTGAAAAAAAACTTTTAATATAATGTTTTTATCAAAGTATTTTGCAGTGGACATTTTTGTCTCGAATGGTCAATAAGCATAGTCGATTTGTTACCCAGTGAATTAAAGACCGATTTGAAAAATTGAAATTGGAATTCCAAAATAGATCGAGAAAATAGCCTTGTTACTAAAATCAGGCCGTTTGCAGCAACACATCCAAAGTTATTGCAAAATGAAAAGTGAAAAATGACCCATATGGACAAAAACGTCCACAGTGATATCGGAGGGTTGGTTATGTTCATATTTCTCGTATTTATTCTTCTACCGCCCATCCATTTATTTGGGATCGATGGTGAGATTTGATGGTTATAATCTTAGTAATTTCCCTCCCTAAGTATCTCCCTTCTCCTCTCAGGGTCCCGAACCCAAGCAAGGTGATCCAGCAGCCAGAGATGGGGACTCGAGTTTGTGACTCGGACTCGAGTCGCACTTAAGTCGCACACACAGAGACTTCAGACTTGACTTGGACTCCTGCTCAAAAGACTTCGGACTCGACTTGGACTCGTGTTTTGGGACTCGTGAACAATCATTGTGTTTTCTATTTTTGGCGTATTAAAGGTGGGGTAGGTAAGTTTGAGAAACCGGCTCGAGATCGCTAGAATTTGAAAATACACAACCGGAGAAAATCTGCCACTTCCTCACAGAGCCCCTCCTCCAACACACACGAACGAGCACATGACCAATGAGGGCACGAGATAAGTTTGTGCCCCGATGGAAGGCTGACAGGCAGGTAGGCCATCCAGTTACTTTAGCCGGGCCGGCTATCGGGATGTTAAGAGCATTCCATGGAATATAATGGCGCATTTCCACTGCAGCGGGTAGCCCCGTTTAAGCGTCCTTAACCGTCCTCAAGCGGCCAGGCCGGTTTTTGGTGGCGTTTCCATATAGCCTAGTACCGGCCAGCAGGTACTTTTTCCCTCTTTTTCCGGCCTCATAAAATCGTGGTTCCCTCAGACCAGGGCCAGGGCTGAACTAGTGACGTCAACACTCTCGACTGCTGATTGGTCAGAGAGAATCGTCACAAGATTGCGCGCGAGTTCATCCCTAGCGCCTCGGACGGCCAGTGAGGCAGCCCGAGGCCAGAGCGAGGACGCTTAGGGACGCTTAAACGGGGATACCCCGCTGCAGTGGAAACGCGCCATTAGGGACGCTTAAACGGGGCTACCCCGTTGCAGTGGAAATGCGCCATAACAAGTGTATCTCGAGCCGGTTTCTCAAACGTACCTACCCCACCTTTAACATTAACATCAACATCATGGTAACACCATGGCGACCGGCGGCACACCTGCAGCTGTACCGCTTGTAATTAGGTTCAACAATAAAAACTTCGAACAAAATGCCGGCGGCACCAACAAAAGGAGCGCACACTGCAAAGTCTGCAATATTAAAAACAACGTCAAATTTCATCAGGCACTTGAAAACTCACCCGGAGAGGTCAGTCACATTAACGCATATATGTTTAGCTCAGCATCAGCTATATAATGTTAACTTAGCTTGCTACTAGCTTTGTAACTGAATATTTGAAAAGATGAGTGAATATTTGCTTGTCACACTTGTTTGCGTTGAGTGGCGTTGACATCCAACTCTTCACATGACATAAAAAAGGTCGGTAACGTTAATCATTACGTTCCGCTGCCACCATCTACTGGCTAACGTTAAACGTAGAAAAATACATAGTTACATACATAAATACATCTGTCGGTTTATAGGCAGATTACAGGTTTATTGTTGACCACGTAACGTTAATGTTATAGGTTTATCAGGTTACCATTACACTGGGTTTGAGTGAGAGGATAGAGGAATATGTTTATTTATAGTAGACTTAAAAGATGTCATTAGAGACCCAGTGTAATTAAACAATACGGTTGCAGAGGTCACATTTTAACATTTTTGTCCACTGGCCAAATGGCTAGCCTAGTGAATGTTGAAATTTTACCAGCCACTCAATAGATTGCCATTGTTATTTTTGGCTGGTGCGTGCAACATACAGTACCAGCCACTTGCATGATTTACCAGCATTTGGCTGGTAAATGGTGTTAATGGTAGATATCTCTTTTGGAACAGGTCATGTTTTAATATCACCAGTTCAGTATATTTCAGATAATATTGCAGCAATAGTTTTTTAGTTGCAAATGGCACAGAACAAATGTTTACTTTTAAGTACTTTTAACACAGTTTCCCTGCGGGGGATTAATAACGTATTTGTGATACTGATTTCTGATTCTGAAGTGTTTTGCTTATAAGTTGTTTGCATTTAGCTAAACTGTGATGTTTTTCCTCATATTGCATTGCAATAGCCTGTTTAAAGTGATCATATAACAAACAACTAATCAGTACTGATACTGTATGCTAATAGATATAGGAGTGATAATAATACAGTACATGCTTTGAATTTCTTAGATATAGCTGTGCAGTATTCTTAACAGACTGGATAGCAGCAGACAATAGAAGGCTTATTACAACCAGAAGAGACATGAGACTTTTATTTTTTAGAGACTTGAGACTTGACTTGGACTCGTGACCAAAGACTTGAGACTTGACTTGGACTCGTGACCAAAGACTTGAGACTTGACTTGGACTCGTGACCAAAGACTTGAGACTTGATCAAGTCTCACCCCACAAAGACTTGAGACTTGACTTGGACTCGTGACCAAAGACTTGAGACTTGACTTGGACTTGCAAAAAAAGACTTGTGAACATCTCTGCCAGCAGCTCCTGGCGCTGCGCATCGACGGAGAAGGGTTTCCTGCCGGCGCTGGAGGACGTCATGGCCTAGATCCCTCACCCACTGTGGCTCACCCTGAGGGGGAGAAGAGAGAGGAGGGCAGCACCCCCCGAGGACCGCCTGCTAACCCGGGACACTGGCAGTGATTTGTGTGTGAGCGAAAAACACATCAGAGAACAAATAAAAACGACAAAAAACTCCAGCTTTTGTTCATTCCAAGTCATTTGGTTTGGCAGTCCAGTGTTTGTGAGTTACTGTACTGTTACACATTTCCGTTATAGACGACTTGTATTACCACTGTTGGTCAGATAGATATTTCTACCTGGATATCCTCTATATACCTATTAATGTGTGTTTTTCAGTTTGAATGCACTGCTCTTAACACTCACTGTCCTGTATTGTTACCCCCCCCCCCCCCCCCCCTCCTCCTCCACAGATGTTAAGTTTCTCTGTCGTGATTGTTTATATTTATACATAGATGTTTTTTATATTTGTTCTATTATATCTAAATGTCGTGTTTTATTCAGACTGAATTCACCTTTGCCATTCGCCACGTGCATTTATATGTGAGTTTGTGTCTGTTTTTCCTGTGTTTTGGGTGCCATTCATCATTTCATAAAAGAGTCATTGACATCATTTCATCATGTATTAACACAAAATAATGCCCTGAGAAGAATAGCTAAGTTACCCTGAAGTGTTTGAAAGGATCAGTTACAGATACAATCCTCCATACAAGAATAGTGTTTTATTTTGAAGGCCAGTGCGACTGACACCAGCACCCTCTCAGAATAATGGTCAATCATTTGCAGAAAAGCTCTCAGAATACAATCCTGATTTTCTTTAATTGGCTTATTCTCTGTGACAAAGAGCTGTTTTACCATTTGTTTTGTAAGGTGGTGGGATTGTTGCATCTGTTTGTTACATTAAGTGGAAACAATAATGGTTTCTATACTGCCAATATCTTCTTCTTTATGTTGTAATGTTAGCAGCTTCAGGGCAGAAATACAGATTATATACAGAATATGTTTATCACTGGTGGACCTGTGTGTGTGACGGCAGCTGTGCCAGATGTGACCTGATTGCCAATTCAAGATGTTTTTCAGAAAGGACTCTTTGATATTTATACCAGTGGCAAATGTTCGCTTCATTTGGTGGTTCAAATATAAAAGATTCTCTAATGTTGAGTTCATTTTGTTTTGTTTTCTTAAGGGGAAGCGCCCCAGGTAAAAATGTCCGTATGATGTCCGTATGACTTTTTGTTGATATTGATAAAGAAAGGGAAAGCAGTTTTGTCTTGTGCTTCAAACTTCCAAAAAGGCCCAAAACTGGTACAAAGTAGTAGTGCTAAGTTCATGAACAAATGGTCACATCTTTCTGGGTTATTTTGGGAACAAACATCTGTATTCAGTATACATGGGTCCAACTCTGGTTGGATAAAGATAAAGGCTCTTATATGTCACCATAATCATCCAATCACATCAGGTTGTCCATGTCTCTGCAGATTCATCCTTTCATTTACATCCAATCAGAAAATATATCATTTATCCTCGTCAGTGAAAAGCAAATTAAGTACCTTACATGTAAATGTAACCCTGGCTATAGAAATGCTGTGTTTATTTGTAAAGGACAAAACAGCAATCTGAACATTCATACAGCAGTCAGTGTAGTAGAAATGTGTTAAGTATCTAAATGCTATTCTTAAAAACAAAAACAGCTTACGTTTGTGCTATTATCTGTGACTGCTTCACGTAATCCTTTTGGAAATAATTTGCCATTTTCAATATCCATTTTATTTGGTTCTGTCCTCAGAAAAAGCTCTATATTTTTAAGCAATTCACTCACTTTTTTGTAACACAACATTTGCTTCATTATGGCAATCAATTTCTAAAAGAAATAATGAATGTATAGACTCTTCCTTTCCCCCCTTTTCCACTGTCACTCCATCATTTCATTAATGTCCTTTCATGTCTTAACTTCTTAAAGTATTTATTTATTTACTGTGAGAAAACCTTTTCAAAGTGACAATATTGTACATTTAAGAAGATGTTTAGAAACGGTGTTCTTCAGTATTTTTGGTTCGAGGAATATTTAAATGATTGCCATAGAGGAGAGAGAATGGAGATAGCAGCAAAGTATTGTTCTGTCTTTTTTTTTTGCTGTGACTTCAGTGCAGTTGGGTGTTTTTTAGGCTGTTCCACTGTAACTGTAATTAAAGCATTGTCTCTAGAAATGATATTGTAGCGACCCTGTATAGGATGCTGAGGGTGTCACTTAGGCATCCCCCGTCTCTCTGCCAATCATAGAGCTGCACAGTGATGCTGGTTGAGGTGCAGGCCTGTGGTTGGGGGAGCAGACGGGGGAGGGCGGGAAGTTGTGACGTAGACACTGTTATATATATGGGTATGTGTAGAAGTTAGTGGAGTGTGAGGTTGAACCCACAAGCTGTTCCTGAACCTGTGATCATCTGTAAAGAAGAAGAGTTATTAAAGCCTAATAACTAGCAGCCTGTTTCCGACTCCCTTTGTGATCGTTACATTGGTGTCAGAAGTGACTTTTCGAACGGAGGACGTCTATCCGGACGGGAGTTCGTAACTGCGTCACGGAGCTAGCCGGTAAGCTAGCGGAGATGGAAAAGTTCAGCAAGATGGGAGTGAAGCAGGAAAGTAGTGATGGAGAGGAAGATGGAGCATGCGGGTGGTCGAAGGACATGAGTGGGGAGTTCAGGAGTGCACGGGAGGCGAGAGAGCGCCTGAGAGAGTCGGCGGTGAAGATGGCTAGAGACGCGGGAATGTCGCAGTCTTCAGTGGCATTTCGTGGCATTTCCAAGCTGGATGTAAACAACAATGGCGGCGCCCATCAACCAGTAGCAGCCGCCGCGTCCGTGAAAACACCCAAATACTCGGGTAAGGCAGACTGGGAGGCTTTCCAGGCCCAATTTGAACTACTTGCACATGCCGGGGGGTGGTCAATAGAGACTAAAGCACTACAGCTAGCTTTGTGCCTCACAGACGAGGCTCTTTCATGTCTGCTACTACTTAGCCTTGAGGACCGACACAGCTATGAAGCGTTAGCGGGGGCTTTGAAGAGGCGGTTTGGACAGTGTTTCCCGCCAGAGCTGCTCCGGAACGAATTGAGTAACCGCTGTAGGAAGTCTGGAGAGACGCTGCGTGCGTTGGCTAACGACGTGGAGAGCTTGACGCGGCGGGCATATGCACACATGCCACCCGGAGTGCAGAGTGAGCTGGCACGTGATCAATTCATCAGGGCTCTCCTCCCTGCGGACTTGAGGGTTGGGGTACAGCTGCAGCATCCACAGTCCTTGCAGGCAGCCTTGGAGATGGCTGTGGAGAGAGAGATTGTGTGGAGTGTAGCGGCGAGGAGCAATGGAGGGCCGGTACCACCGGCTGTGAGGAGCTGCAGAGAGGAGGAGAAGCCTATGGGTTACCGAAATGACTGAAAGTATTCAAGTTTTATTAGAGGAGAAAATGAGGGAGATGGAAGCAGCTGTCAATGCAGAGAGGGAACCGCGGCAGCAACAGGAGGCTAGACTCAAAGCGGAGCTGGCCTCTCTTGAGCGAGATCTCCAGGAGAGTAAAGAGAAGGAGAGCCTTGTGTCCTCTCTGGAGTAGTGCCTCCAAGAGGGCAAAGAGAGAGAAAGGAGCCTGGTGGAGGAGGGTGCCAAGAGGGAGGCGCAGTTCAAAGAGCTGCTCAGGAGCCTGGAAGCCGAGAAGGACAACCTGGAGGAGCGTCTGACGAACCAGCTGTCCCAGCTCAATGGCAGCATCGCAGACTACCAGCAGGAGGCGGCGGACAACCGAGAGCACTTGGCCGAGCTGCAGCGGGAGGTGGAGCAGTTGGCGAGGGAGCGGGCCGAGTTGGAGGCTGAGGCGCAGAGCGAGAGCGACCGGGCCGCCAGGCTGGAGGAGGACATGAGGCAAGCACAGAGAGAGAGAGAGAGAGCAGAAGCAGAGTCTGGTAAGCAGGAGGAGCTGCTGAGGGAGAAGCAGCTGGAGGTCCGGCAGCTGCAGAGGGACTGCATCAAGTACCAGGAGAGGATCAGAGAGATGGGTAGAGACGCTAAGGCGCTGCAGCAAGGTTACAACGAGCTCCAGAATAAGCTAGGACAATCCCAACTGGAGACTTTTAAAACTCTAGAAGACCTGAAAAGGACAGAAGCAGAGTTGGATACCTGTAAATCTCAGCTGGATGAGTCCCAGAAGCAGGCAAGCGTAGCTATAGCGGAGAGGAGTACCATGGAGCAGAATGCCCAACACAGAGAGGCCTCGATGAAGGCTTCAGACTCGGAGGCGAACTGAAGGAGATGGAGCTGAGACTGGACGAGGTGGACAGAAGCGGAACTATGACACCAGGACAAGAGGGCAGCATTTCCGGGCCGGGGAGCTGGTCTGGGTCTACAGCCCACAACGGAAGAAAGGCCGGTGCCCAAAACTAGACAGCCAGTGGGTTGGTCCCTGCAGAGTACTGGAGAGGGTGGGGGTAGTGTTTGTGCTGAGTTTTATTTGTTCCTCGTGGGCGAGGAACTTTGTAGTGGGGGGGTAGTGTAGCGACCCTGTATAGGATGCTGGGGTTGTCACTCAGGCATCCCCCGTCTCTCTGCCAATCATAGAGCTGCACAGTGATGCTGGTTGAGGTGCGGGCCTGTGGTTGGGGGAGCAGACGGGGGAGGGCGGGAAGTTGTGACGTAGACACTGTTATATATATATGGGTATGTGTAGAAGTTAGTGGAGTGTGAGGTTGAACCCACAAGCTGTTCCTGAACCTGTGATCATCTGTAAAGAAGAAGAGTTATTAAAGCCTAATAACTAGCAGCCTGTTTCCGACTCCCTTTGTGATCGTTACAATATGTTTAGGACTGGTCTCTCAGCATTTATAGATATGTTCTATTTCTATTTTGAAGGTAATTTCCCTGCAGCTCTGTACTGCCATTTCTCTCTCTGGTGTCACAACTGTCCACTAGAGAGCGCTGCAGCTCCTGATTTAACACTGATGCTGCAGAGAGCTTTCTTACTGCTGTTGAATACATTCCAGTAAGTTCAAAAATATTATTAATGCCACTATTCAAAAAGATCTGTTTGTTTTATGGCAGCCGTTATGCCATTTTAAATCAACACAGTGCCCTCTTCTTAAGGATTGAACGTCACACATGCTGTTTTCCTTTGTGGACATTTTATTTTGTGCTTATCTTGAGAAGCTGTTTGATTTCAGTATATTATTCTTAAAACTGTGCAATGGTTTTTGTTGACATTGTGTCTAGAGAAAATAACTTGTACTCTTTGATGCTAAAATGTGCTTCGCCTTAGTTTCAAGATAATTAAAGGTATAAAAAAAAAAACAGTGTGTGTGACGAGCTTCTTCCCTCTTAGTCTTCTTCCCCATTTATAAATAGATATCATGTCCACTTCCTACTGTCCTTCCCACATGACACCTACTCAACAATTTCATAACAGCTGTTTATATCCTAAAGCAGTGGTGGTGGATAGTAACTAAGTACATTTACTCAGTTACTGAACAGTTTTTAGGTAATTTACTTGAGTATTTACTTTTCCTGCTACTTTATACTTATAATCAAATAAATGTTCATGTATAACTATAGAGCGTTATTGGACCCTATGATAATTGTACGAGCTACCCAGCAGTATACAAAGGTAAACTTGCTTCCTATTGATCAGAGGCAACATTTGAGCATTAATGGATTGTTATTTATGATTAAAAAATATAACATACATTTTTCTGAATATTACGTTTTTCAGATACTTTTATTTTTACAAATATAAGTAGCATTTGACGACTTAAGGACAAAGTATTCAGCACTTCAACTTAAATAAAAATAGTAATACCACGGTGCGTAGAAATGATCAACACAATACAAAGACGTCCAGCATTTAAATCTGATAAACACATTAATGCATCAATGATTATAATCAAAACATATCATATATATTATTCTGAAATGGGGTCGATTTGCATATTGAGTACTTTTACTTTTGGAACTTTAATTATATTTTGATGCCAATACTTGTGTACTTTTACTTCAGTAACATCTGCAGGACTTTTACTATAACAGACTATTCCTACAGATCTGAGTCCTTCTACTTTTACTTAAGTACAAGGTCTGAGCAATTCTACTTTTAATCAAGTACAAGATCTGAATACTTCTACTTTTACTCAAGTACAAGATCTGAATACTTCTGCTTTTACTCAAGTACAAGATCTGAGTACTTCCACTTTCACTCAAGTAGCCTACAAGGTCTGAGTACTTCTACTTTTACTCAAGTACAAGATCTGAGTACTCCACCTCTGCAACTTACAATAAGTCCATCAACCACGAGAATGCAAACTCCGAACAGCACGAATGCTGCAAGAAAATTAGCTTCAGATAAGCCAAACATTTGTAGCCTAATTGCTATACAGATATTTGATTTGTGTACTGCGACCTGTTTAGCTTAATGATGTTTATTTATTTTCCCTTTTTCCTTTATGATTATTTTCTGTTTGTTATAAGTTATACTTTTTTTTTCGAAAGAGTGGTTTTATTATTGATCCAGTAGTAGGTGTTAAGGCAACGTTCGGATCCCAATCATTCTTAAAACCAAAAAGAAGAAATCCTTCCCGCTTTTATTTTGACGTCATCAAACCGCACCGGAAGTGAGGTTCCCAGCTCTTTCTAACCTGGATCGAGGTGGCGTCTCGTCGCTACGGTTCTCTCTCTCTCTGTGTTCCTGAGAAAGTGTGTGTGAGCTCCAGCACTACTGATCCATCATCTGTGTGTTTGGATAAACCTCTGAATGGACTGTGTGCTCTTTTTTCTGGAGCGTTTACCTCGGACTAAAGGAGCTAGCTTAGCATGCTAGCTGGAAACACGTTAGCAACACTAGTCAGATTGAGAGTTTGATGGACAGAGAAACGGTTTGTTTAACGGAGTTTGCAGGAAAAGGTGATCTAGTAAACATGAGTAAAGTCCAAATGCTGCTGTCGTTGAAGAAGCAGCGACTCACTGCTGCTGTTGAAGATATATTTGCTCTGTTTGAAAAAACGATAGCAGAGTACGAGGAGGAGCGGTCTCTTTCCAAAGAGGAGAACAAGAGACTCCAGAAACGACTGGACGCTGTTTTACAGCCTCAGCTTCGGATACACAGAGCAGGTCTGTTCCCTTTACCCTTAATTAACACTCTACACTCTTCAGTAGCACTTTATTATCACATTAAAAACACTTGAGATCCTTTATCAGCACTTGCTGCAGGTAGTACATCCTGAAGTAAAAGTACAAACACCACACTGTGAAAATTAATCAATGTTTATTTATACAGCCCAATATCACACATGTTACATTTGTCTCAGTGGACTTCACAGTTTGTACAGAATATCAGTATGACAATACGACACCCTCTGTCCTTAGACCCTCACATCGTACAAGGAAACACTTCCAGAGAAAACCCACAGTTTAAAGGGAAAAATGGGAGAAACCTCAGGGAGAGCAACAGAGGAGGGATCCCTCTCCCAGGACGGACAGACGTGCAATAGATGCCGTGTGTAAATTGAAAAGATAATACATTTGCAAAACACTCCATTACAAGTTAAAGTACTGCATGCATTCATATCTTATTTAAGTAAAATTATGTAAGTAGTATTAGTAGTGCTGTCAAAGTTAACGCGTTAATTTTGGCGATTAATTTTAAACATTTAATGCATACAAATTTGTTAACGCAATTAACATGGTTTTGTTTACTTCCGGTGGCGGCTGACTGCTTCTGGTGGCGGCTGACCCATAACCTTTGGTCACTTGCGCGGGCAAACGTCTATCCTAACTAAAGGAGAGTCTATGGCGGAAAGATGGATAAGGGCGGACTTTTAGGGGGAAAGTTTAATTTTCAAAAGTTGCCCGACGGCTCGTTGGACAAAACCAAGGCAATTTGCACAGTTTACAAAGCCGAATTTATTCCCACAGAAGTAGCACGTCTTTAGCGTATCACCTCAAAGCAAAACACCCTGCTGAAATTACCTCCACGGGACCTCGCCAGTCTACACTACAGGAGTGTGGCACTCGTGGGCGAATAACGAAACCTGTAAGTGAAAAGTTAACCAATTCCTTGGTTACTTGGATAGTTAAAAACTGCTGCCCAGTTAGCACAGTAGAGGATGATGGACTGAGAGAAGTCATTTGTGTTGCATCGGGAGATACCTCTTATAATTTACCCTCGAGGGGAACCATTATGTCAAGAATACACACCAGGGCTCGAGCTTAAGGTCGTCCCGGGGCCGAAAAAAATAGTGTCAGGGAGGATAACAAATTATTTTGGGACGAGAGTTAAAATAAAAATACCCTGCTAACTCTACTACAAACGGCGATTAAAATGAAACCGACTGCACGTTTTGTGTAGCACACAGTTATTAAACCTCCTTGTCAACATAAACACACACGCACAAAACATTTAGCAACCCGCGAAATAGAAATACACACGTAGCTACAGCTGTGCCGCTGGCTGTTTGCCAGCCGCCCAGCTGGCTGTGCCTGCAAATTCGCGGGTCTAGCTATGTACTACTGAGTGTGTGTATTTCGCGGGTTGAGTGATGTACAATGGCATCCCGTGGAGGAATTCTGAATTGTTTTACCGTTACATCACAAAAACGCACAGCAGAACCAGACCCTGGAGCGCCGGCCCTCTTTATTTACTTACTCCTCTTCATCCCCTATGGCAGGGGTGCCCAACCTTTTTTGAACCGAGAGCTACTTTTAAAGTTGCCAGTCTGCCGAGATCTACCAGTCCAAATCGAGAGGCGTAGCCATTACTGACAGCCTACTACCAGGTAAATACACACTTCTACTTGTATAAAACTGACCTTTGTACGATGAATACTTTATAAAATACTGCAGATCCTTTATCTTACCTCTTTCTAATCTACACACATACAAGTATTTAACTGAAGTTACACAACAGTGTTGTTGATACGGAGTTGGAGTTTATTCAGACGTCACTACAGTGGGTAATGTTTTCAAGAAGCATTGAACAGTGCTGCCACATATGACACAGGGAAAAAAGAAAAGACTCTGAACCCTTTCTTTGCCATTATATAAAAATAGTGTTGCTACAAAAGTATACATTCGGCTTACTAATAAGACAACTCAGATCTGAAGCTACACAGGAATCTGCTGCCAAAGTGCAATAAAAAAGACAAAATTAATAGAATCAAACCCTTTTTTTGTTGCATTTTAGTAGAGTATAAAAATAAATGCCTTTTAAAATAGGATGCAAGCAACACTAGTTTCTTAACCTGAATTGATAATAGACTATAATCAATTTAAACAGAACAGAACTGAATGTTTGCATTCTTATACCATTTTGTACAAAAGTTATAATGAATAAGTTCAAACAAACTAAAACTTACAGCAGATTAATAACGGTATCTAACTTGAGTTTTTATCAAAAACCTGTTGAAATGCTACTGTTATTTTTACTATCCCCAAAAAGCGCGTTAGCAGCCTCCAGGAATGCTTCTTTCACAACTTCGCCGTCTTTGAAAGACTTCATGTGTTTCGCAAGAACGTGACTGACACGATAAGATGCTCTGGAAGCAGCCTTGCTCTTGTTGTTGGGCCTGGTGAAAATGGACTGCTGTGCATTTAGCTGTCCTTTCAGGCCCCTCCCCTTTTGGAGCGTAGGGCAGAATTAGGAGGGAATTCCGTCTCGTAGCGTTTGTGGACTGTTTTGAAATGCCGCTCCTAAATTACCCTTCTTCGATAAAGCCACGCTCGCATTGCAGATGAGACAGATGGACTTTGAATTGGAATAGATACAAAAGTAATCATCCTCCCACTCGGAGTGAAAATTATATATTTTGGGCTTTTTTGCTTCTGCCATAATTGCGGTCTTGTGTGTGTGCGGACTGTCACTCCTGTTGACACGGACAACGTCAGCGAAATAGTGCCCACTGCCCACCAGCCACGCCCCGACACATGGGGTCACGCCGGCCAATCACAAAGCTTTGATGCGTTCAAGTGCATTATTCTGGCACAGGAACATTATGTTACAGGACATTAACGATAAAACAGAATGTTGTTGTTCTATTTTTAGACACATCTCGCGATCGACTGGTTGGGCACCCCTGCCCTATGGTATAAGGCTGAGAAGAGAACCCTCCATCGTATTTAGTCCTTAGCAATATGCTGCGCCTCTCTCCATGTAGGGATGGGTACCGAGCCCCGGTATTAAACGGGCCCCGGGCCGAAATTATTAAAGATAGTGGTAACGTTAAGCTCCAACGTTATCGGACTTTTTATCGGTACTGGAGACATTTAAAAAATATATGTCATATGTATTATTGCTACATACACATTATATCGCAGTTTTACTTTCGCCAACTCCGTTTCTAATATGCAATAAGACTACAACATGCGTCTATGATGTATTTTCGAGCTTTCCAATCCAGACGAGATCTCTCTCTCCCGTCTGTGTGCGAGGGGGCGGGGCCGTTTGTAAAAGTCTCCTGACTGTTACAGACTGTCATCCTGGTTAGTGGTTACTCTGGGTTCTGTCTTCAGGACAGTGTTGGATTTTTTTTGTTAATTGGATGGGACTTGATTGGATTCAATATTAGAGTAATTTTCTCATTTGTGTGTTTGTTTAAAGGAGACCTATCATGCTATATTTAAATGATATAGTGTATGACCATACCTATATAAGGTATATTTATACATTTTATTTTTCAAAATACCAAACAGATCATTTTTTAGCCATGCCTCGTTTCGCTCATTTTCGCTCTATTCCAAGCCTGTCTTTGAAAATTCTGAGCAGCAGCTGACCACGCCCCCCTGCAGAAGAGCAGGGCATGAGCCGGTGAGAGTCACGTTACCATGCTTGCTGTGATTACGAGTGTGGAATAAACATGTCATCTCAGAGCAATGCATGTGTTCAAGCGTATTATCAATTTGATCCAGAGACTGACCCTGAAGCAGCGGAGGTTTTGGTGGAGGTGAAAACATCTCGGTTGCAGCAGGACGTTTCTGAATGGTTAGTTGACAAGCTGTGTCCCTATTTATTTTACTCTGTTACGATGCGTGCTACTTATTCCGTTCATATTTTGGCTAATTAGCAAGAATGCAATGTGTACAGTTTATAACTTAGAGTTTGTAACGCAAAAACAGCAATACATATATATATATTTATAAAGGGAGACATTCATATTTTCAGCATATATACAATGGCCTCATTGCGTTTATGAATAGTTTACAGTCCTTTTCTTCCAACATCGTGCAACAACCGTTGGAAAGTTCAATAACTTAGGGTGATAAAAAGTATAACTCCAACAACACCTCAGTTGTCAGCAATGTGTGTAGTTTCATGTGTTTTTAAAAGCTCAGTTATTGACTTCTTTCTACAGGTGTACATGTGTAAATTGCGCCACGATGCCTTCTGAACGGAGAATGTGCTGCATGGAGATACCACAGGTAACATTTTTGATAGCTTCACTAAGTTGTCTGTTTAGAGAATACATTTTTCACATGTCATTCAATATATGTTTATCACACTAGACTGGACGTCTGTCAACAACGATAATTATTTGGGCGTCACAGCGCATTTCATTGAACAAGACTGGACTCTGCAGTCGTTTGCACTTACTGTGAGTAAAACCGAGGAGCGACATTATGCCGAGGCATGTGCTAACCTTTTCTGGATGTTGCAAACGAATGGGAAATCAAGGAAAAGTTGACCACACTCGGCACTGACAGCACTCGTAACATGGTAGCTGCCGCGAGTCTACTTCCATTTCAATACCTGCCTTGCATGGCCCACAGTCTGCAAAGAACGGTCACAGTCTCACTTAAAAACAGTGGATTTGAAAGTGTTCTGGCCAAATGTCGCAAGATTGTCGGGCACTTTAAACATTGTCCATCTAACGCTCAGGAATTAAACGAAGAGCAAGTTGCACACGGACTTAAGCAAGAATCACTTGCTCAGGACGTTGCAACAAGATGGAATTCTACGCTGGAGATGGTAAAGAGGATGCAGAGAAACAAATCTCCACTGACCACTACCCTGGCGCAGCAAAAGAGCAAGGTTGCCATGGTGACTGACCCGGAGCTTGCCAAACTGCAAAAGCTGGAGGAACTACTTGAACCTTGCAAGTAAGTTATTTATTTCTTGTTTCTCCTCCCTCTCTTTCTTCCTATCTCCTGTGTACAGTATATGTGTACCGTTTTCTCTCCCTCCCTCTCTCTCCATCTCGTGTGTGTGTATGTTGTTTTCTCTCTCTCCCTCTCTCTTTCACCTGTGTGTGTATGCTTCTCTCACTCACACCTGTGTGTGTGTGCTTCTCTCACTCACACCTGTGTGTGTGTGCGTGCACTGGTTCTCTGTGTTGTTAATAAAGATTTACTGAAATGTTTAACACCTTGTGCTTTCCATTGCAGATATGTGACTGAACTGCTGGGGGGGAGCAGTATGTCTCCTGTTCAGTGGTCTTGCCAGCCTTACGCCACTTGTGCAGAGTTATGGAGCCCTCAGGTGATGATCCAGTTTATGTTCTGAGGTTCAAGAAGGCCTTTACCACAGACCTAGCTCAACGGAAGGATAGCACCAACCTCAAATGGCTGAAGATCACTACTTCCCTTGACCCTAGGTTTAAAGACCTTAAGTGCCTTACAAAAGATGAAAGGAGTGAGGTGTGGGCTTCAGTACGCGACCTGATGATGAGAGACACACGTGCACAACAACCACCTGCTGAGACAACAGAGGAGCCGTCACCAAAGGAGAGGAGGAGGATGTCCATCTTGCTGTGTTCTTCTGATTCAGATACAGATGACAAGGAGGAGTCCATAGAGCATTGTCTGGATCGCTACAAAGCAGAGCCAAAAATGGACATAGAGGGGTGTCCACTACAATGGTGGTCAAAGAGAGAGGGAGCACATGCCAGGCTGGCACCCATTGCACGCAAGTACCTGTCAACCCCTGCAACCACAGTGCCTTGTGAGAGGTTGTTCTCACTCTCAGGCCACATCGTACAAAAGAAGCGAGCTTCTTTGTCCCCTCATAACGTAAACAAACTGGTATGCCTCAGTAACTGGCTAAATGTAAAGAAGGACAAAAGTAAATCATGTCTATGGAGTGAAAAATGTTCAATGTTCTGAATTATTTTTTGTATTTGCACTGAGCATATGTGCACCTTAAGCCATTAAAATGGTCTTTGAATTTAAATATACTTTCTCTGTGTTTATTCTACATTAATTTGATGATTTTACATAACTAAATATTCATTATAAGCTTCAGTCTTAAGTAGAAAAATGCAATTAATTTATTGATAGATTAATCGCGATTAATTACAGAAATGTGTGCGATTAATTAGTTAATTTTTTTTAATCTATTGACAGCCCTAATTATTAGACGCATGTACTTTATTATAATAATTAAAATGTATTACGGTAGAGCAAACCTACCGAAATAAATATATTTATAAAAATACATACATTGAATAATATGCCATTTAATTTACTGATTTAAATATTACCCATACATGTAGGCACTAGTTGGTTAATGTGACATACTTGATACTTTAGTTTTTTAATGTGCTTCTTTATTCACCTTTTATTTTTAAATGTGTAAAAGAAAAGAAAAACAAACACTTTGGATTAATTCAAATTGCGGGAGAATAATTCATAAAGAAATCAATTAATAAATATGTTCAATAATAAATTAAACACATCTAAAATGTTACTTGATAAAGAATAGGGGAACTAGTACAAAGGTCATTAAAAAACATTAATGTAAAATCTCATCAATGAATTATTGCCAACATGTATTTATAATATATTCTGTATATGTATGTATGCATGTATGTATATATATATTCACAGAATATATATTTTGAGAGAGATATACACTAGTATTAGACGCAGTCAAACGTTTGGACACATCTTCTCATTCAAGATTTTTATTTATTTAAATTGGTTCTACTTTTTAGATTTATACTGAAGACATCAAAACAATAAAAGAACACATCGACTAGAATGATCTAGTAAACAAAAAAGTGTTAAAAAATCTAGAATATGATTTATATTTAGCTGGCTACTGCAGAAGGCTGTGGTAGCCATGCTGGTTAAGGGTGCCTTGAATTCTGAATAAATCACCAACGGTGACACCAGCAAAGCCCCCCACCACCATCTCACCTCCTCCATGCTTCACGGTGGGATCCACTCATGCAGAAACCATCCGCTGACCTTCTCTGCTGTGCTCACAGAGACACGGAGGTTGGAACCAAAAATCTCTAATTTGGCCCCATCAGACCAAAGTACAGATTTCACTGGTCTAATGTCCAATCCTTGTGTTTCTTGGCCCAAACAATTCTCTTCTTCTTGATGTTCATCCTCAGTAGTGGATCTTTGCAGCAATTGGACCATGAAGGCCTAATTCATACTTTGTCCTCTAACAGTGCATGTTAAAGGTCCCATGTCATGCTTTTCCTGTTATTACCTGTCCCCAGGGTTGGGTTGTAACGGAATACATGTAACAGCATTACGTAATCAGAATACAAAAATCAAGTAACTGTATTCAGCTCGCGTTACATTTGAAAAACGAGTAATCTGATTACAGTTACTTTCGTAAACCTGAAGTGAATACATTTTGGATTACTTATTGGAATTATTGGTGGAAAGATTTCCTCACAACATTTAATATTCATTACTAAAGGTACAGCCGAATCATCGCAGCGCACAAAACCTATTACCACCGCAGATGGACCAAAAAAAGGGAGCGTTTGAAAAAAAATTGCGGGTCCGCTCAGTGAAACAATAACAACGAAACATGGAGGAACAAAAGTCTGCGTTTAAATCGTGTGTGTGTGTGGTTAAAACACATCAGCCTGCGGTTGTGCTTTAGCCTTTCTAATGATTCTGAAGGTAAACACAGTGAAGGCGGTGCGTGAAAGGCACAGCGCGCTCCTCTTCTCAGAGGCTGAGTTAACCCTCCCGCTGCCTCCTGGTGCTGCAGAGATTTCATGAAGTGAAGGAGGTGTTCCTTCTATAAAAATGCTGTGGGCAGCAGATACTGTGAGTGTCACGGACATGAATTCATAGATCAAGGCAGACTGGTGCACACACTCTCCTGTTTTGCCAATCCGGTGCTTAAACAAATATAGCTCTAAACCCCTGGCCGAAATGTCCTTAAAATGAAGTCCGAGTTCAACATTTTAATTAATGTCCTGCCAACACTGGCAGGACAGAAGGCGACACGCCCGTTCTAAGCCGTGTCCCTCACTCCTCACACATCCCAAGCTACATCCCCAAAAAGTGTATTATGTTGTTACAGATGTTATGTTTCAGTTGTGCTCTTGATAAGCCATTAAAACAGTAAAAAGTCGTTCAGTTTCCTTTTGCTTTTTGTGTCTCCTGTTCACCAAAACATACCCATCTGTGATGGAAAAAGAAAGTAATCCAAAAGTAATCTAAAATTAATCTGATTACTTTTTAAAGACACGTAACTGTAACTGTATTCGGATTACTTTCAGAGCCATGTAATCAGTAATCAGTAACTGATTACATTTACAAAGTAACCCTCCCAACCCTGCCCATCCCCTAGGGAGGGTCCGTGGTTTTCTACACAGACCCTCACTATTGCGTTAAGCGTGTTGTAACTTCCGGTCGTTGTTGTCACCTCCGGGTATCCTGTGTGCCTGTTCTGCTGCTGATAGCTTATATGATCTTAACTTAAATCGATCGTTTTAAAACTCTTGTTCAAGGCAACTGCCTCACGTTGTAATCACACGTTACTACAGCTTAAGCACTCACAACTCTCCTTCTTTTAGCGACTGTAACTCCACAGTTGCCTACACTCTTTTCGGGTTTGCTAACGGTAGCTACTTTAGCTTGATAGCTAAACCATGGCTCTTTCCCCACCCTCGGGTGCTATTTCCTGCTCTAACTGTCTCATGTTTGGTTATTCCCCTACCTCCTTTACTGGTACCGATACCGAAATTAAATTATTTTTTCCAAAACATTTTTTTCAATAACTTTTGGAAATAAATAAATACATGTTCAAATAAGTATAGAAACCAAGTCGAATTTGTCAAATGTATTGAACTGGTGATCACAGTTTGACAGCTATAGGCCTACAGCTTTCATGTGCTGAGGCGATTCACAATCAGGCCAGCTGTAGAGAAGACCCTCTCAGCTGGAACGGAGGTTGCGGGTATAGTATGTATATAAGTTTAATTTGGCATAGTTTGCACTCTACACCGCACTCACTAACCTGGTCGAAATATTTCCACACATTACTCCTTTTTGACGCCGTCTGTTGTCTCTCCTGTCAAAATGTCTATGTACTTTGCCGCCACACACAGTTGCCAAGCAGCGCTTATTGTTGTTTAGGATGGCCACTCATGTGTCGCGAGTGTTGACAGGGGGCGGGGGAGCACGCTCATGAACTGTTAGCGCCGGAACCTCGCAACGGCTGCGGAGCGCATTTGGGCATAAGATGAGGTTTGAGTCTGCGTGATCGCGTGTAGGGAGGGGCAGCAGCCATAATCATTAGCTAGAACTAGCTAGATCTGATGGATTTCGACATAAACGCGAGTGAAGTATAACCAGAACGCGAGAGAGAGAGATCAGCACCTGCAGCTCTGCCCGCTGTGAGGGACCGGCAAAAGGGAAGTGCTCACTATCACAGATTTTTCAGATTTGTGAACAATATTTGAGAGAAATGGTTATTTTGTGTATATAGAAAATGTTTTAGATCTTTGAGTTCATCTCATGAAAAATGGGAGCAAAAACAAAAGTGTTGCGTTTATATTTTTGTTCAGTGTATATTGATTCTGACTTTTCTACATCCAGCTCATAGGTTTATCATTACTTTGAGAAAAAAGATTATTAATTTAACCCTTTTAGAAGGGAAGATATGGTCATTTGTTCTGGGAATGTCATTTTCGAGCCTGAGACCTGAAAAACAAGCTCAGGGCTAAACAGGTTAATAGATGAGAATAAGAATAATGCAAGATTTCTTTACAGCACTGCAGCCAGGCTGGCAGAGAGCCACAGCTCGATTGAGCCTTCTATTCCCATAGCACTCAGTAGTACCTCTTGCCTTAGACCATTATAGTGTTATCAACAACTCCCGGAAACGTAAATTCTAATATTACACTAGATAGTAAATTAGAATTATTTTCAGCCATAAACCTTGAACAATTAAATTCAATGATTCTCTTCTAAACCATCAACGTGGTAAAAGCTGTTAAAGGAAGTTTTTCCATTAATTAGCACTTCTTTATTAAATATTATGAATATGTCTTTATTATCAGGTTATGTTCCACAATCATTCAAAGTAGCAGTGATAAAACCTCTTCTTAAAAAGCACAACCTCGATCCAGAGGTTCTAGCCAACTATAGACCTATTTCTAATCTTTCGTTCCTCTCAAAAAATTCTCAAGAAAGCGGTCGCCAAACAGTTGTTGTGATTACTTAAAAAACAATAATTTATTTGAAGATGTTCAGTCTGGCTTTAGAACACATCATAGCACAGAGACAGCTCTGGTTAAAGCCACAAATGACCTTCTAATAACCTCAGACAAAGGACTTGTCTCTATTCTTGTCTTGGCTCTATCTCATTGCTGCATTTTATACTATCGACCATGATATCCCTATTGCAAAGACTAGAGCACTTAGTTGGCATAAAAGGGAACTGTTTAGGCTGGTTTAGGTCCTATCTATCTGAACGCTCTCAATTTGTATGTGTCAACGATTAATCTTCCATGCAAACCAAAGTTAGTCATGGAGTGCCACAGGGCTCAGTGCTTGGACATATTTTGTTCACATTATATATGCTTCCATTAGGCAATATTATAAGGAATCATTCTGTAAATGTTCATTGTTATGCGGATGATAGTCAACTATATTTATCAATCAAGCCTGATGAAATGAATCATCTAAATAAAATTCAAGACTGCCTCAAGGTATTGTTGTCACAATAACAATATTTTGGTTTTGATACCGATACCAAGTCAAGAATTGCGATTCCGATTATTTTTCGATACTTTTCTTAAAAAAAGGGAAAGTCTTAAATGTAATTATTGTGCTTTATTTCACACCAGAACCATAACCATAACACAAACGTTTAAACAATGAGAACAATAAATAAAAGAAATGACAATAATTCGTATTAAATAAAAAATAAGCATCATCTCAAACTACTTTTTTGTCAAAATAGATTTGTATATTAAACAACAGAAATGACATTCAACACAATGAGGTCTCCGACAAAAAATAGAACATAACCTCACTGTCAGAGATATAGCTAAAATACTTCCAATTTTCGCTTCTGGCGTCTTTTTTGTCAACAAGCTGAGGCGCAGTGGCAGTTGCACTCCCACTTGCAGCCATGCTTCTCGTTTTCTCACATGCTCTGGCAGCTAGCGCGTGCACGAGAGAGGGGAGGCACTTAGAGCGTGCTTGAGAGGGGATGGACTGCAGGCACGGCTGCAGTGCAGGGAGTGGAAGCAGAGCGCTGAACACACAAGTAACGGCGCTTTCTCACCGGAGTACTTTTCCCCGTCATTCTTAAAGTACCGATACTAATGAAACGGAGGAATCGTAACGTTTTTAACGGCAGGGTATCGCGGTACCTTTCAAGTATCGGTACACCGTGCAACACTAAAACAAAATGACATTCCCAGAACAAATGACCATATCTTCCTTCTAAAAGGGTTAAATTAATAATCTTTTTTCTCAAAGTAATGATAAACCTGTGAGTTGGATGTAGAAAGTCAGAATCAATATAGATGTTTTTTTATTTGAAAAGAAAATTCAGATTGAACATGGTAAAAAAACTGTAAATTATAGTGTCCGTCAAAAAATATGTTGTACTTATAGTGAAAACTAACCTTGATGATGGGTTAGTAGACTAAAAGCTTTATGAATCCAAAGTACAACATATAATAATTACCCTGTATCAAGATTGATGCAAAACAAGTGATATTGACCTTTTTAGACAGATTTAGCAAAAAAAACCCTCTCTGGCGCCATTTGGGTGGATTTTCCATATCTCTGGCCCCCTTGTTCAATTTTGACATGTGACATCTCTTTTGACCGTTAGAGCCAATAGAATCCAAGGGAAATCGTCCCGCACACACTCATGTTAAAAAAAGGTTGCATCTCTGTGCATGCTAGCTTGTAGCAGAGGGGAAAATATCGCTGCTCTGATATCAAGCTACGGAAAAGCTGTTTTATTGCTTATGGATAATCAGAACATTTCAAAGGGGACGCAGTCACATTGGATTAACCTATGGATTAACTACACCATCGTTTTGATCGTTTTAATGCCATTGAAGACCAGTTTAGACCAGACAAAGACGAAGGTAAGCCATGTTAGCACTGTGGGCTACCTAGCGCCACTTGTTTTGATGTACGTTTTTGTTGATAACGTCGAGAGTTTGTATCTTTCAGTGTTGAAGTGGGCACCGTTAGATTCTGTGTCTCCTTGCGATCATAAACCGATGTGTTGGATGTGCACCTAGGGAAATAATAATAAGGAATAATAATAAGGGAGCTAGGAGTGATTATCGGTGCAGTAATAGGTTAGCATTTTCCGCTCAGGGGTCATTTAGATGCTTCTTATGAGACTTGTGTTTTGTTTTGGTAAAAATGGTTTGTATCGTCAGTTAGCTGAGATTATTCCCGTTAATCTGGTATAACACATTAATAGGTTCTTAAATTTAAGATTTCCTGAGACACCGTGTCGTGACCACATTACCTACCTGTTCTGGCTGCCTTACACTGGCTCCCTATAGAACATAGGATAGAATTTAAAATTCTTCTTCTCGCCTACAAAGCCCTTAATGGGCAGGCGCCATCTTACCTTAAAGAACTCATTATAACCCTACTGTCCAACTAGGGCATTGCGTTCCAAGAATGCAGGGTGGTTGGTTGTTCCTAGAGTCTCTAAAGTACAATGGGAGCCAGAGCCTTTTCTTATCAAGCTCCACATTTGTGGAATCAGCTTCCAGTTTGTGTTCGGGAGGCGGCAAGACACCCTATCCGTTTTTAAGAGTGCGCTTAAGACCTTCCTTTTGATAAAGCTTATAGTTAGGGCTGATTAGATTCAGCCCCTAGTTTTGCTGCTATAGGCTTAGTTTTGTCGAGGGACACCTTACTTCTTCCTTCTCTCTGTCTGTACCTGTGTACTCTCCATGTTCCGAATAACCCAGCTTCCCCAAATTTTCTTTTTGGTGTCTATCTACGGCGGGATCCTGAGTCGTGGCCTGATCCTGTTGCTGTGGTCCTGAGTCCTGGATCGCAAGCCCTGGATTCTTGAGTCGTGGCTGTGCCTGTTGCTGTGGTCCTGGATCATAAGTCCCTGGGTGGATATAGATACATTTGTATTAATTGGGGATAAACCCCTTGAGATGCACATCTCATTTTCAAGGGGGTCCCGACAATAGCAACAACTTACAGACATACATAAACAAAAAAGACCAAAATGCAAAACATGACACACAAGACAAACCACATATAGTCCTGTTAAGTAAAATTCACGCAATGCACACAATCATTACAATTTGAGACAGTTTGAGCAAATCAGTTTCATCAATATCAGTTAATAACAAGTACAGAACCAGTTTGAAAGTGAGATAACAAATGCATGTTTAAAATATATCCAATGATGCAAGAGATCTAATAGCAGTAGGTAAAGTATTCCAGTCTGTTGGGGTGCTTTGAAAATGAACGCTCTTCTGCCAATCAATTTTTTTTGCAGAGGGGACAGAGAAATAAAATCTGAACAGAATGTCTAACTTGATGATTTGGGTGAGTAGGTACAAAATACTGCTTTAATTAAGGGGGGATAGTTAAGATAAATGCATTTAAATATCAGCTGATATCCTCGTGGATTCATCTTCTTATTATAGACACACATGTATTTCCAAACATTTGGACTACCTATGTTGTAAATGTATTATCTTTTCAATTTACACATGGCATCTATTGGCACGTCTGTCCGTCCTGGGAGAGGGATCCCTCCTCTGTTGCTCTCCCTGAGGTTTCTCCCCATTTTCCCCTTTAAACTGTGGGTTTTCTCCGGAAGTTTTTCCTGTACGATGTGAGGGTCTAAGGACAGAGGGTGTCGTATTGTCATACTGATATTCTGTACAAACTGAAAGTCCACTGACACAAATGTAACATTTGTGATATTGGGCTGTATAAATAAACATTGATTGATTGATTATGGTGTGTTATGTAGCTTTTTCTGCAAACGGTCTGCAAAATCACCAAACCCTCAAAGTACACCCTGTAGCGAGTAAAACTCAAACACAGAAAAGACATGTCTATTGTTACGACCCGCCCTCTACTCCGTGGTAGTGGCTTGTGGGGATCTGCAACATAAAATAATGCACGCAAAAACCAGTACTTGATAACGATCATTTATTGAAGTACAGCCGTTTACTCACACAAGCAATCTGGCAAACGAAAAGAGGTCTGGAGGACTGGCCAAAGAAACAACAGAATGAGGGAACCTGAGCCAGCTACACCACGGGCCGTAGGACCCAGAGTTTGCCTCCCCTAACCAGAAATCAAATAAATACCCTATGGGAAACAAAATAAAGCGTGCCGCAGGGAGACAGAAAAGACAACAAGGAGGGGAGCACATAACATCTTATGCTGCCCCAGAAGCCTCGTTAGAGATTTTTCTTTTTCCATTTTTCCTTCCGGGGCATACTGTCGTAACGAAGTCCAAATGGACCAATCCGCGGAGCTTCACACCACACACACACACACACACACACACACACAACACTCACTCACACAACACTCACTCACCCTGATCTTTTCTCAGCCGCGGTGCTGCGCGGAGCTCCTTACACAAACACACTCAAACCCAGGCTGTCTCGCAGACCCCACGCAGGCAACCAGGAAACGACACCAGTAATCCAGCTCCACACTGTCTGCTCCTCGAGCCTCAAATGGGCGGTAGCAGCGAGGCCCTGCAACATCCCGCCAACACTGCACCCTGACCCAACGCAGCATCATCATCTGTTTGTCATTACTGGGTGTCAGTTTCTGGTTGCTAACAAAACGCCATTGTAACACATAAACACTGATGTTCGCTGTAAAACGGTGGTGGACTCAGTTAAAACAGAGTGGGCGAGCTGACCAATCAGAGCACAGTGGGCTCATAGGGAGGGGAGGGGGGGGCAGGAGCTCCAACAAGGCGTGTAGGACAGAGAGTGAATACACATACCAGTACACAATCCACTGGACGTTTCGGTTGCTTTTCAACGTTTATTTCCAGCAAAACATAAACAAAATACGAAAACAATATTTAACATAAACTTAAACCGCAGATCCTAATAATCTGTATTTGACTAAGTATAAGGTTGCGTCTGTGTGTCAATGACGGTATTGCTGCTGCCTGCTGCTCTCCCGTCACACACCACACCTCCAACTTAAAGCCTTAGCCCCGCCCCCTTCACCTGAGCAAAGCACACCTCTCACTGAAACAGAAAAATGCATTAATAAAGGTTCCAAATAAATCAAAACAAAATAAACTTAAAATGCGGCTCCTACACACATTTAAAATAAACAAAAAACATTGAATGAGGTGTCCAAACTTTTGACTGGTACTGTATATAAAAAACACACATTTTAATATTTAGTAGGTTCCCTCATCTATAATCATTTATACAAGCGCAACTTTGAACATGTACAGCAGTAAAATGCAACATAGTCAAATAATCAAGAAACATCATAAATTGAAAACTGACAGGGAACATTTTACTGCACCATCATTACTTTACATAAGAAGGTACCATAAAATGTTCTGTTAATACTTGCATACTTTTACTTAAATAAAGTTTGAATGCAGGATTTTAATTTGTAACAAGAGTATTTTAATTTTATACTGTAGGCGTAGTGTATCTCTGAACGATCCCAAATACAATTCCCTTGTTACATTGCAGCTAGTGCTACGCCAGAAGACAAAAAACCCTTTTTCATTTTAACTGGAAGTGGAAAGGGGGATGGGCTACATAAGGTGAATTGAGACAACACAAATACGCAATAGGCAGGACTAAGAAAGATAATGTGAAAATATAAAAACAAAGGCATTAATTAGGGCTGCAAAATGTCTCCCATGTGAATGGTGATTAGATTTTTAAATGCTAACACTTAACACAGTTTGTTCTGACTGTGATTCCTGTTTCCCTGCAGATGTCCCAGCTGCTGGTGGGGGTTAAAGAAGAGCTTCTCCCTGACCAGCAGGAGTGGAGCACCAGTCTGGACCAGGAGGACCCAGAGCCCCCCCCACCCATTAAGCAGGAACAGGAGGAACTCAGGATCAGTCAGGAGGGAGAGCAGCTTCAGGAGCTGGAGGAGGCTGATATCACCAAGTCCACTTTCACTCCTGACCCTGTGAAGAGTGAAGATGATAAAGAGAAACCTGAGTCCTCACAGCCTCATCAAAGACAAACTGAACACATGGAAACAGAAGCTGATGGAGATGACTGTCGAGGACCAGAACCAGCCAGGAACTCAGATCCAGAGAGCAGTTTACAAACAAAGACTGAGGACGACACAGAAGAGTCTTCTGAACCTGACACTGGAGACTCTTCTGAACCTGACAATGAAGACAGTGCTGTTTGGAAAGATACCAGAGAACCTGCATCAGCCTCAAACTCACTGAAAAATAGACATGAATCTGTCAGTGATCCACGATGTAGTGCTGAAAATAAACTATTCAGCTGCTCACTTTGTACCAAATATTTTGCACAGAGTGGAAATTAAAAAAACACATGAGAGTCCACACCGGAGAGAAAACCATTCACCTGCTCAGTCTGTAAGAAAGCTTTTTCACAGAGTGGAAGTGTAAAGGCACACATGAGAGTCCACACAGGAGAGAAACCATTCACCTGTACAGTCTGTAAGAAAGCTTTTTCACAGAGTAGAAAGTTTAAAAAGAACACATGAGAGTCCACACAGGAGAGACACCACACAGCTGCGTCAGTCTGTACAAAACGGTTTTCACGGAGTGATCGTTTAAAGACACACATGAGGGTCCACACAGGAGAGAAACCATTCAGCTGCTCAGTCTGTAAGAAATATTTTGCAATGAAAAGAGATGTAAAACGACACATGAGCGTCCACACAGTAGAGAAACCCACAGCTGCTCAGTCTTAAAAAAACATTTCACGGAGTGATAATTTAAAGACACACATGAAGAGTCCACACAGGAGAGGAAAAAATAGAGCTTCAATGTTTGTGGACAAAAAGATTTGAATGGCATAATCGTTTCAAAAAGACACAAGTGTGTTGGTCGTCAGCTGCTTCTATAACCTTAAGGGAATCATTTGTCTATTTTGTATCCTGATGACCTAATGACCGTTACATGTAATACATTACTCCCTAAGCCTGATTTCACCCACCTGCAAGTAGCGTCTTAATGCAAATGTTTGTAAAGTGATGCTAGAAGACCAAAAACGTGCTGTTGTGTGCCTCCAATCTGCAGGATGGTGTCTGTACTCAAAAGATTGTTATGAAATCAGAGCTTCACTCTGTGTTTTGTTGTCTTAACGCCAAACAGAGCGATATGTCCTTCTTGCCGCAGTGATGCAAATTAGTCGCTTTTCGGCCCACTCCCGCTTTTTAAAACGCTGATTTGGGTGACCTTGTGTAATTCGTGGAGAACCGAAGAGTTTTTCCGTGTTGGGGGGGGATGTCCGTCCGTCTTCGACGGACTGGACCGGGACAACTTCTCACTTCAAAAAGAAGAGATCTAGATTGCAAAATAATTAAACAAGCGAGTGTGCCTGTTTTTTCCTGGCCAGGAACAGGTTCCTTGAAGACAACACGAGCGTAACGTGTCCTTCACGTGGTTATGTCTCCTCTGACAGGATTGTAGACTAGAGTGCTGACGGAGAGCACGGAACACACGCTCCAGCTCTTCAAATATTGCAGTACCCATAAGGAGCCGTACACATGCCGCAGCGTTTGCGTGGCTGTGGTCTTTAGTTGTAAGCACAGTGGCGATCTGTTGTTTTAGCATCTGGTTAGCTAGCTATTGCTAATTAAATTTAAAGAGCTTTTCTACAACATGAAAGAAAGGCCAAATGAATGGGCTGTGATTCTAGTTTTTTTTAAGCAGAGGTTGAGTTCAATCATTTGTACGGCCCTCGGAGGATGTTGTAAAATTTGAAAGGAAAAAGGTTCCCCACCCCTTTTGTAATAATAATAAAAAACCCTTGGATTTATAACTTAACATCTCTGTCTCCTATTGATCTGAGTATATTATAAAGAATAGCCAGTTAATTGAAGCATTAGGCACAGGCCTTTGTCAGATGGTATATTACGCTGGTTTTTTTCTGTTTAGAATAGTTCTCTCTTTTTTCACCATACCTGTGTTTGCATCCACTGCTTGTCCAGCAGATGGCATACATGTTACAATCATCCAGTTCCAACTTTCATCCATGTATTAATGATTCAAAACAGCAATGTTTAAGATATGGCTAGTAATTGACTATTTCAACAGAATGTGAAGAGGTTACAGTCCTTGAGGCCATGTCCAATATGTTTATGTTTTGTTTGATCAAATCTACTGAAATGAGCTTTCAATGACTAAATTACTCTTAATTACTGTCATTACATCATGGGTTTGTATTGCAATATTAGAATGCATAAAACCCAACTTTATTTCTTCCAAGTTGCGGGTGTTCATTGTTTAGAAGTCCGCTGTGTTTTCATCCAAGCTTCCACTTCGTGCTCCGATAATGCTGGAAAGTATCTGTTGTATGCTTTACCTGCTCCAGTAACAAAAGTGTCATTCACTGGACAGAGACAAGAGATAGGGATGGATCCAGAGGAGAACCAGAAGATAGTCCGTATAGAGCAGGGGTTCTCAAAGTGCGGCCCGCGGGCCATTGGCGGCCCTAGGAAATGTTTTCTGGCGGCCCGCGATAGTTAATTGTGACCCGCTGAACACGCGTTATATTTTAATCCTCCATGGTTCGTATCTAGTAATTTAGGTTAACTTCCTGTTTCGTTGCATGCTTTTATTTTGAAGGCGAGGATAACGTGTTTGACAGGAAGTTGTGGGTGGCATTGGAGACAACTTGACGGATAAATAGTGTCTTCTTTGTAACGGCAGAGAAAGAGAACAACGGACTGTATGTTTTAAATGTTTAGCACCCCCCGAAGAAGCCACAAGCTCTTACGTTGGGTCTGGAGTTACAAATAAATTCTGATTCATCAGTAAAGTAAAGCCTACGACCATTATTCGGAGGGAAATGCTACACTGTCATTTTGCTAGATCAAAAGTCGAAAGTTGTTTTGGATGAGTCACTAGTTGACTGGTAAGAAATTATATGAGAAGCCGCTGTGCATCTGATTAAAATGCCAGAGAAGATGTATACTCCAAATTATGTTTATTGTAAATAGGAGGTGAATGGCAAGATATGTACAAAAAATGTATGTGTGTTTGTTTGTAGCCTATATATAGGTATGTAAAAATGCGTGTGTGTGATTGTGGTTATTTGCGTGTGCGTGTTGCGTGTGTGGTTAAGTATATGAACGCACACAAAAGTCCGCACTGGAAGCATGTCCCAAAGGCGGCATTGTGTTCACGTGAACAGCCCGTGGCCCAAACCATCAGTCCTTCGCAACAAGAGTTGTTAGAAGTTTCGTTGTGTACAGTGAGGAGAAAAGGAAGTTCCAGGAGAAATGGAGCAACGCTACTTCGTTTTACCTCAGGGGTCCGGATAAGTGATATGCCTCATCTGCAAGCAGATGAATGTAATGCTCAAGGAGTATAACATCAACGCCATTATGAATACCAATCACATTAGACAGGAAATCCACAGCATATCACTCACTCCAGCACAATACTCTCCTCTCTCTGTGTGTTGTGTTTTGCAAGGCACTTTTGAGACAAATTAATGTTTGATTAATCTTAATGTATACTGTATGTATAATTGGTTAGGTACAATAAGAAAGGATTTGTTTTGGAATTATTTTGTTTCCGTTTTTTCTTGGGCGGCCCTCCATCCAATATTGGGTTAACTTAATTAGCCCTCCACTCATCAAAACTTTGAGAACCCCTGTTTTAGAGACTCTCAGGAACAACCAACAACCCTGCATGATTGGAACGCAATGCCCTAGTAGGACAGTAGGGTATAATGAGTTATTTAAGGTAAGATGGGCGCCTGCCCATTAGGGGCTTTGTAGGCGAGAAGAATAATTTTAAATTCTATCCTGTGTTCTATAGGGAGCCAGTGTAAGGCAGCCAGAAACAGGATAATGTGGTCCCTTTTCCTTAACTCTGTTAGTACACGAGCTGCAGCATTTTGAATCAGCTGAAGCGACTTGACTGACTTCTTGGTACAACCCTGATAATAAGGAGTTACAATAATCCAGCCTTGAAGTAAACAAATGCATGGACTAGTTTCTCTGCATCATTTTGAGGCAAGATATGCCTGATTTTTGCAATGTTACGTAGATGGAAGTAGGCAGTCCTTGAAATTGATTTTATGTGGGGCGTTAAAGGATAAATCCTGATCAAATATAACACCAAGATTCCTTACAGTCTCACTGGAGGCCAAATTAATGCCATCCATAGTTAGTATATCTTTAGATAAATTTGTTTCGTAGATTCTTCGGGCCAAGCACAATAACTTCAGTGTTGGTCGTGTTTAACATCAAAAAGTTTAAGGTCATCCACGTTTTTAAGTCCTTGAGGCAGTCTTGAATTTTATTTAGATGATTAATTTTCATCAGGCTTGATTGATAAATATAGTTGAGTATCATCCGCATAACAATGAAAATGTACAGAATGATTCCTTATAATATTGCCTAACAGAAGCATATATAATGTGAAGAAAATAGGTCCGAGCACTGAGCCCTGTGGCACTTCCATGGCTAACTTTGATTTGCGTGGAAGATTAATCGTTGACACGTACAAACTGGTGAGAGTTCAGATAGATAGGACCTAAACCAGCCTAAAGCAGTTTCCTGTATGCCAACTCAGTGCTCTCGTCTTTGCAATAAGATATCATGGTCGATAGTAAATCAATGCAGCACTGAGATCGAGCAAAACAGAATAGAGACAAGTCCCCTTGTCTGAGGCTATTAGAATATCATTTGTGACTTTAAACCAGAGCTTCTCTGTGGCTATGATGTGTTCTAAGACGACTGAAAATCTTCAAACAAATCATTCTTTTTTAAGTAATCACACAACTGTTTTGCCACTGCTTTCTCAAGAATTTTTGAGAGGAACGGAAGATTAGAAATAGGTCTATAGTTGGCTAAAACCTCTGGATCGAGGTTGTGCTTTTTAAGAAGCGTTTTAATCACTGCTATTACTTTGAATGAATTGTGGAACATAGCCTGATAATAAAGACATATTCATGATGTTTAATAAAGAAGTGCTAATTAATGGAAAAACTTCCTTCAACAGCTTAGTTGGAATTGGGTCTAAGATACACGTTGATGGTTTAGAAGAGAGAATCATTTAATTTAATTGTTCAAGGTGTATGGCTGAAAGCATTCTAGTTTACTATCTAGTGTAATATTATAACTTACGTTTCCGGGAGCTGTTGATAACACTATACTGGTCAAAGGCAAGAGGTCATTAATTTTGTTTCTAAGAGTAACAATTTTATCGTTAAAAAAGCACATAAAATCATTACTACTGAGTGCTATGGGAATAGAAGGCTCAATCGAGCTATGGCTCTCTGTCAGCCTGGCTACAGTGCTGAAAAGAAATCTTGCATTATTCTTATTCTCATCGATTAATGAGAGTAGTAGGCTGCTCTCGCTTTACGCAGTGCTTTTCTTATATTCATTGAGAGTAATATGCCAAATTAAACGAGATTCTTCAAGTTTAGTGGAACGCCATATCCTTTCAAGTTGTCTCGACTTTTGCTTTATTTTTGCAGGTGTCGGCATTATGCATTATGCTATGTTGTTTTATTTTTTTATTTTTCAAAGGAGCAACAGAGTCTAATTTTATTCGCAGCGCATCTGTAGCACTATCAACAACATGATCCATTTGGGGTGATGTACATTTTGTATACAGATGTAGTGCTTCATTTCAGACAGTTTGAAACGCGAGGGCCGTGATTGGTACGTGATCTGCCCTCGCTCAAGGGAAAACCTCCAGCTTGACTTGAGACCTCCCCCGTGATAAATAAATGTAATTATAATGAAGCCAGCTGCAATGGATCATTGATCCACCAGGGGGTGCAGTGGGGTTCCACACTGGAGCTCATGTGAAATAAAGTCAGATACAGTTCGCTGGATGTACAGCGGAACTTTGTTAAGATCCATATGTCACGGATATCATACTCTGTGCTAAATAAGAGACATGTAATCATTTACAAAACATCACCATGTTGTTATTTAACGAAATAATGTTGTTTTGTCGAAAAAAACGAACGGGAGGAAATGCAGCCCGGCTCTCGATTTTTAATCCTAATTTAATCATCATCTTCACCACGATCATTTATGTTTATGTTTGCCGAATTGACATGAAATCACTGACACATATGAATATACTGTATTCAACTTCATTAAAACGTTATTAACGTGCCTAAACTCAGTAATTCACTAAAAATATTTATATTGTAATGGGGCCTCGTCGGCAGATCAGGATGAAGGGTGTTATTTTCCCCATAAGGAACAAGTCGCTGCAAATTATCCCGCTTATTACATGGCCACATTCTCCACAAAGTAACGACATGACTCCCAATATTAATTGAAATGCTTTTATGGATTTAGAAAATGTTTTTATTGATTTAAAAAATAGTTGTATGTATTGATTTAAATTGACATGCATCCGCTAAGAAAAATAGTCCGTTGTTACCGTTTTTTAAACAGTCTGAATGAACCGGCAGCTCTCAGCTGTGTATTTACACAGCTCTCTCCCCCCCTCCCCCCTGATCTTTCTTCTCCAGCAGCTAAATTAACTGTAGGTTACTCTGAGTGACAAGCTTACAGTTAGTGACGTAACAACACCATAAAAGCTGGTGGGTTGAAAGCAATACGGGAGGTAAAAATAACTAGAATAATTGTTGTAAAGGAATATTTTGGTCTTGTTAAAGTATATAGAGTTTAGTGATGTGTCCTCGGGAATCTGTTTAATGGTTAAAGTGTATTCCTGCCTGTAATGTGATCCATAGATTCTCAGGAAGACACAGGTCAAGAGGTCATCTGATGTCTTGTGGGGGAGAAGCTTGGCCCATGTGGGTTTACAATGCAACGAGTCTTTGTCTCGACATCTGGCATGCATTAAAGGAAAACCCGCGTGTTTTAGGGCCCTCCTCTTCTTGTCTGTATAGTTGGGTGCTTGGCGCTTTTAGAGTTCAGAGTTTGCTGGTATCTTACAGGAGAACTGTGATATGCTGTGAACTCTCCGGCCGCTGAGGCTCTCAATAAATATCAGTGTATTGACAGGCGAATCCAGTTTCACTCATTTCATGATTGGCTCAACATTGCTGCAAAGAAGTTTTAACTTCACAATTGTGATCTATTTATTGTGGCTTTTATGTTTTTAGGTATAAAATGTTATATAATTCAGGCTTATAATTCACCCTTCTCTAAAAGCCTTCAACAATGACAATATTCATAGTAATTTAATAAATCCTTCCAACACACATTGTAAAAAATAGCCTACTGTAAGTTAAGAAATCATTCCAATATGTACATCTTCTGATGTAACAACAATAACATTATAAATAGTAACATAGCTGAACATGGTATTGCACATTTAGCTTTGATTGTTACTGACCTGAGATGTTTTTATTACATGAATTCACAACTGGCAGGACAGGAGAGTGTGTGCACAAGTCTGCCTTGATCTATGAATTCATGTCTGTGACACTCACTGCTGCCCACAGCTGTGTTATAGAAGGAAAACCTCCTTCACTTCATGAAAGTGTTTTAACCGCACACACCTCTACACACACACACACACACACACAATTGACATGAAATCACTGACAAATATGAATATACTGTATTCAACTTCATTAAAACGTTATTAACGTGCCTAAACTCAGTAATTCACTAAAAATATTTATATTTTAATGGAGCCTCGTCGGCAGATCAGGATCCCAACGCGTAGCGGAGGGATCTTGATCAACATGAAGGGTGTTATTTTCCCCATAAGGAACAAGTCGCTGCAAATTATCCCGCTTATTACATGGCCACATTCTCAACAAAGTAACGACATGACTCCCAATATTAATTGAAATGCTTTTATGGATTTAGAAAATGTTTTTATTGATTTAAATTGACATGCATCCGCTAAGAAAAATAGTCCGTTGTTACAGTTTTTTAAACAGTCTGAATGAAACGGCAGCTCTCAGCTGTGTATTTACGTATTTACTAGGGCTGTCAAGTTAACGCGTTAATAACGCGCTAACGCACAAAAAAATTAACGCCACTAATTATTTTAACGCGATTAACGCATGTGTATGTTTTGTCCTCGGCCGCCCCGTAGTTTCAGAGCGCATCGAGTTTAAAATACCATCTACAAGCTGATGCTGACAGCTTGTGGCAGACCACACTTCCACGCTCACCGGCAGGCACCGACTGGCCATCGGGAGGACTGGGAGGGTGTGTGTATGTGTGGCGCGAGAGAGAGACCTTACGTGTATTGTTGTTGTTAGCATCTGGTGCTAGCTAGCTGCGCTAACGGATATAAGGAGCTGTTTCAATGAAAACAGAGGAGCGACTTTTCGCCGACAACTGCGCCGAGCACTTGACTTTATGCAGGAAGCCAGACAGTGGGACATTGTACGAAAAGTCAGCACACTCATCTCGGATAATGTGCGCAACATGATTGCAGCGTCCAGGCAGCTCCCGTTCGAGCATATGCCTCCATCACACGCACACACGCACGCACACACGCACACACACACTTTGTATTGTATTATTGAATGAGAGAGGTTCCAGGTTGAATTGAGGCGAATATTTGTAATGTTCAGAGGTTGTTGTGTTTAATATTCATGAGAATATTTGTCATTGTTCAAATGATAATAAACATTAGCATAAAGCATATTTGTCCACTCATATGTTGATCAGAGTGTTAAAAACTTGAAAAATATTCCTCTAAGGTGCATTTAGAACAGATAAAAAATGTGCGATTAATCTGCGATTAATCGCGATTAACTATGGACAATCATGCGATTAATCGCGATTAAATATTTTAATCGACTGACAGTCCTAGTATTTACACAACTAATGGCCCATCAACCACAGCTCTCTCCCCCCCTCCCCCCCTGATATTTCTTCTCCAGCAGCTAAATTAACTGTCGGTTACTCTGAGTGACAAGCTTACAGTTAGACACAACACTGTCATTGCAAGTGACCCTCAGTTAGTTGACTTTTATGTTCAACTGCTAAATGCGTTACTGATAAAAAAAGGGCTTCTACTGTACCTATTTACCTTAACACTAATTTATCATTTGCGTACCAAAATTGAGAGAGGGAGAAGGAGAGGGAGAGGGAGAGAGAAGAGAGAGAAGGAGAAGAGAGGAGAGAGGAGAGAGAGAGAAGAGAGAGAGAGAGAGATAGAGAGACAGAGACAGAGACAGAGAGAGAGAGAGAGAGAGAGAGAGAGAGAGAAAGAGATATAGAGAGAGAAGAGAGAGAGAGATATAGAGATATATAGAGATAGAGATAGATATAGAGAGAGAGAGAGAGAGAGAGAGAGAGAGAGAGAGAAGATATTTGCGAGTTGCATATTATGAACTCAGGGTCGGCACGTAGCAACTGGCATTATAGATGTTCGCCTAGGGCGCCAGATCTGTGGAGGCGCTGCGCTGGCAGGTCTGGGAGGGAAAAAAACATTTTTGACCGTTGGGGCTCATCCTAATTTTCGGCCTTGATGTAACAATATTCATAATTATGTAATTGTACACCCTTTTCACATAGGCGGATTTTGCGGGGGGCCGGGGGGGCATTCCCCCCCCCCCTAGTGGCTGAAATATGTTACAGCAATACTACGTCTAAAGCTGTTCCAATACAAATATTTTCGTATGTCAATATTTTAATAGATGTAATATAATGATTGTTACAATACAAATCTGAATAATATCATGTTTTGTTTGAAATAATTTCATTATTGAGCAGTCGCATGTTGTGACGTGTGTGTGTGTGTGTGTGTGTGTGTGTGTGTGTGACGTATGAGGTTAAGGACACAAGTTCCCTCGCTTTTTTTTGCATACAAGTGATTCAGCTATTGTATTACAATAATTAGCAGTAATGGATATGCGGCGATTTATAAAACGTTTAAGGCGTCTACTTCTGCACTAAGTAGGACACTGGTTCATAATATTGTAGCGTGTTCAAGTAACCAAGGGATATAGTAGTTATCAAATAAGTATAAGATGTGCACAGTTATACGTTTTACAGATGTAATGCACTGTTGTTGGGGGGAGAGACCGCCCCTTCCATATGAGTGTGTGTGTACGGCGGGCATGAGGCGTGCATGACGGGACGAGTTGTGTTCGTATGTGGAAAAGTCATACTCAGTGCGGTGAACGCTGGCTTTATTGCTACTGTATCCGTAGCGCCCCACACAATAGTTGGGACTGTTTACTGACGTCAGTAAAAAAGGTTTGCCCCCCCCAAGCGCAAATGTCAAACTCCGCCTATGCCTTTTCACCCCGGTTACACATTTCATTTGCCCTGTACGATGGGCGCTGTAAGTGATGAAAATGGGGGATGTTCGCTTATCTGGCGCCCGCAGCTCACAGCCAAAGTGCGAGTGAGCGAGGGAGAGAGAGAAGGGTGCACCGCCCGGTACCGGCGCTGTTGTTATTAGAATCTGGTGCTAGCTGCTCTAACGGATGTAAGAAGAAGATGTTTCTACAATGATGTGGAGGGAGAGTTCTCTCCAGTCAGACTGAGAGGCTGATAACTACAGCTCAGTGAGGTAAAGGACTCTGAGTGTTTAGATAGTTCACTTTAGTCTAAGTTCAAACAGTTTGGTTACAATTTATGTAAACACATATTTCCAAGGCACTCCTTTATAATTATTGGGATAAACAGGTTTGAAATCATTCCAATGTATACTATAGGACAGTAAACCAAAAACATCCTATAAAACTGGAGGGATAAAAAAAAAAAATGCATAAATAAATGTTACGGTAAAATAAGATATGAATGAACAACACAAATAAAATAAGTTACATTCATTTCTTATTGTCTATGGTAGGTTATTGGTTATGTTCACATACTTATTTGATTACATCCACTTGTCTAAGATGACAACAGAGACTTTCGACCCAAACCCAGCTGTTGACTTGTGGATGCAAGCAGCTAATCGCAGACTCAACCAGAGAGAAAGAAGTAGGCCTACCATCAGCTACCATGTCTGACAGAGAGGAAGATAGTGAGGAGAACAGTCAGGAGGGTAGTGATGACAGCTTGTAGGATTACTGGTCGTGCTAATGTTGTCTTGTGTTCACCTCTGCATGTGTGTTCTGTGTTCACCTCTGCATGTGTGTTCAGTGTTCACCTCTGCATGTGTGTTCTGTGTTCACCTCTGCATGTGTGTTCTGTGTTCACCTCTGCATGTGTGTTATGTGTTCACCTCTGCATGTGTGTTCTGTGTTCACCTCTGCATGTGTGTTCAGTGTTCACCTCTGCATGTGTGTTCTGTGTTCACCTCTGCATGTGTGTTCAGTGCTGTGTGTCTGGCAAATAAAGTCAAGACCCCCTCAAAAGTTACGGTTTATTTCATTTTAAGGATGAGCACCAAGCAACATCTCCAGGTGCTCCTTTGAGAACCAGGGCAAAAAAGTTATGTGCACCCCTGTATATATATATATATATATATTTTTTGTATTCCAGTCTCCCTTCAGATATGTTAAGTGGCATGTCATTCAACACAATGCTGCTCACCTCCTTCAGTTGGGAGAAAAGCTGGTTCAGGTTCAGCCTGCTGAGCCTAAAGATGGATCTGTTGGACCTGGCACCAGGGGGAGGGACAACTGATTTAGTATGAATAGCTGCTAAAAATGTGCCTGCATTTATTAAAGGTAGTTAGGTAAGAATGGAGAAACCAGCTCGAGTGCGCTAGAATTTGAAAGTACACAACCGAAAAAAATCTGCCCCTTCCTTCAGACTTCCTTACAGAGCCCCTCCTCCAACACACACGAACGCGCACATGACCAATGAGGGCATTAAATCAGTTTGTGCACAGATGGAAGGCTGACAGGCAGGTAGGCCATCCAGTTATTTTAGCCGGGCCCGGCTCAGATGATTGGTCGTGCTTTTTACAGCGCCACAGCTTCCACAGATGACATTTTTGTATGTATTTATTGTCAAAGCATTTCATATATTCATTGCTATCGGGATGTTAAGAGCATTCCATGGAATATAACAAAAAGTGTTTCTGAAGTGAATTACCTACACTGTAAACCCGAACGTTCAAAATAATTAAATAGATTAATTAGTGTAAACTTAAATTTAAAAAAAAAGTTCTACTAACTTCAATATATTCAGTTCCTGTGACTGTTCTTCGTTTTTGAGTTAAGTAAACTGATAATCTTTGATTAACTTGAACTATTTGGCGGATTAAGTAAGCATCACTTAAACATATACATTGAACTGTACTCATTTCTAATGCTTATTGTGTGTCTGACGTCACTAACCGTCACTAACTGTCGAACGAAAGTGGGATGCAGCGCATGCAGCTAATACCTGCAATAAGGTGGATCTTCACACTTAATTTCCACACTTTCCGGTGGTAATCAGCATCATTGGTCTCACTGTAAGTGCAATATTCATATTTCTTCACTTTTTTAAATATTTTGAGATTAAACATGTGAAAGAGAGTGTTGATGTCAGCCAGATACATGCATGTTAGCTAGCATTAGCCATAGGTTGAGTCAGCAGATTCACAGAAATGCCTGAATTATTTGCACAGTTACTGTATAATGTTAACTTGTAAGATATGTAGTTGTGGAAACTTGGTGCCAAAATAGGGCTGTCACTTGTTGTATGATGAAAAATGTCATTGCCCCTAAGCTAATTATGTATTCAAAAAGTTCAGCCAAATGCATTGTGGTTGTGGGTGCTCGTAGTGACGGCAGCCGTTGAAACACTAACATAACAGGTAGGTTTCCTAATAAAAGCCTTCAATGTTAGTTTAATCAATTTATACTCAAATTTGTGTCATAATATACCCAACCATTTACTTAATTTACTACGAGCAACCCCGAAGGCATTGGACTGAAAGTCACTATTTAACACGGTCACTAGCTAGCTAGTTTGCTAACAGTTAGCAAGCTAACATTTTCATCCACGAGGTGCGGAGGATTGTGTGTGCTCCCTCCGTGCTCTCCTCGCTGCCGCTGAATTAAGAGACCCGCTGCTAAAGTTTAACACTCTCCTTCACCCAGGTTTCAACCTCTTTATACGGTTTCAACGAGCGTGAGGCCACACACACGGGACGGAGCAGAACAGAGACAGGTAATGTTAAATTGAATATAACGTTGTCAGTTATAAACAAGCTCGGTAGTGAACGCTTGTCCATTTGTTGTCCATTAATTCATCATTTACCATACTAACATTTCCCCAATGGATGTTTAAGAATGTATTAAACAGTAGCTTACATTACATTTTAAATATAGGATTTGTTCAGCTTTAGTCTGAAGGAGATAAACCACACTGTAAACCACGAGGCGCGGAGGGTTGTGTGTGTTTGTGTTCCCTTCCTCGCTGCTGAATTACGAGAGCCGCTGCTAACGTTTAACACTCTCCTTCACCCAGGTTTCAACCTCTGTATACGGGTTCAACAAGCGCGAGGCCACACACACACACACACACACACACACACACACACACACACACACACACACACACACACACACACACACACACACACACACACACACACACACACACACACACACACACACACACACACACACACACACACACACACACACACACACACACACATGGGGCAGAGCAGAGAAAGGTAATGTTAAAGTGAATATAACGATGTCAGATTATTAACAGGCTTGGTAGTGAACGCTTGTCCATTTGTTGTCCATGAATTAGTTACTAACATTAACTCAATGGATGTTTAAGAAGTTATTAGGCAGTAGCTTACATTACATTTTAAATATAGGATTTGTTCAACCTTCCCCAAGGAGAGGATCCCTCAAGTCTTGAGCACTTGAGGCAGACAATTGTTGAGGAAGTCAAGAAGACTGAGATGGACCTACCCCTCATTAAAAAGATGATGCACACCACATTTGCACTCACTCAAAGAAATAACTCATTGGATTAACTCAATTTTATTGTTGGCAGGTTTTCCATCCAATAAATATATGTGGCACAAACTCAAACTAATGGCATCCATGCAGTATAATGTAAATGAGTTAGTCCAACTCAAATTTTTCAAATAGAGTTTAAGTAAAATGATAACATTACCTTTATGAATTTAAATAATGCTAGTCCACCTAAATCCTATTTAATTAATTGAAAATGAAATAATGAGGTTAAATATAATTTAATAAAAATGTGTTACACATGATAGAAAACATGGTTTAGTTTTTTTTATTTTTAAATTCACATTATTCAAAACAATCCTCCATTCAATACAGTCTTTTTAAAATGAATGAATTCACACTGAAAGATGAAAAACATTTCTGAAAGATAATACCATTTTTAAAATGGCAGAGAAATGGAACTCCTATAATTAACTTACAAATCTCCCTTTGCCAAATACAATGAATACAATATAACAGGGGTATGCACTGCTCTTCTAACAGGACAATAACACATAACATAAAGAGTGCACTGCAAACACCAACATATGGAAATAGTGTTACAGTGTGTTGAAACAAATACAGAAAAGCACAGAACAAATGATTGATATAACGGCTCAATCTGCTCTGACTAGGAAACTCGTGAATAAAATGACAACAATGAACTCATGAGTCACTTCTTTTTCACATTTCAATCGAACAACTTGATCTTCAGACTTTCGATTTTACCATTCAGCTTGTGCCCATCCAGATTCATCACTACCTTCTGCATGAACTCGAAGGTGTGTTTGAGGTTGTCCGGAAAGCTCAAATCCAGGGCATAAATAAGTCCCAATAGCATGACAAACCCCACAATCACGCTGCCCAAGTTGTCCATGACTATATTGCCTTCGATGACAATTCCCACGTCCTCTGGCTGCCCATCCACATCTCTTTGAAGTGTGTATATGCCCATGACTGTGTTTGCCATGTCCCTCTTGGCATCTTCAGAGGCAGAGGCCTGAACAAAGACACAAACATACAACATATGTGTTAACTAAAACCTGAATTACTACATTTTATAGAAGCAGATTTACTTATGTGGCTCTCCTAATTGATCAAAACAGTTTTAGACTAACCCTCTGGTATCACTCAAATGTACTACCCTATTTGGCCACTCAGGATAAAAATGTCCACTTTCAAAAACTTGAATGATAAAATGATATGATACAAATATTATATTTAAATATTTTTCCCCCACACTTTTTGGGAAGTGTGGGAACATTTTTTAAATGGACAATTAGGGTAATTTGTACAGTGTATTCGAGACGGATTAGAAAAATTGAAATTCCAAAAAGTATCTAGAAAAAACACAAAATCATTATAGCCAAATCTGATGTGAAAAATTACCAATTTGGACAAAAATGTCCGAGTGATACCAGAGAAGGTTAGGACCTCCAACACAGAACTAAATTAAGCTTGTAAGAAAATGTTTGCATAAATAAGTTATAAAGATATATTCCTGTATGTTCTGTTTGATTATCAACGTTATCTTATTTATTAATTCAGGTATTATTTGTTTACATCCCTACTTAATAATGTAATTTGTTGTTATTCCTGTAGTTAATTATGCATTTACCTACTTATTTCGATATGTATTTGATTATTTATTCTTTAATAATTTATTTCCTTGTTATGTGATTATGTAATTATTCCTTTAACAATTTAGTAATTGCTGCATTCACATACCTTTTTAAACATGAATCTATTGATTAATATATTTCAGCATTTATTTATTATTTTATTTATGTATTTATTCAATTATTTATAAGTTCTTACATATGTATTCATGTCCATATTTATTTATTCATTTATAGATGTATTTATATATAAATGTAAATATTTATTTCAGCATTCATTTATTATTTGTATTTATTTCCAGATATATTCATGTTTTAATTCACATTTGTATTTATCAATTGTATTCCTATGTTAATTTATAGATGTATTTATATCTGTATAAATGTATTAATTCACTTTTTTCTATATTTATTTTAACACTTGCCCGATGAAATTACTTCTGTATCTATTTATTATTATTTTTTTATTTCTGTATTTATTCATTCTTACATATATTCATTCCTATATTAATGTATAGATTTATTTATTTCTGCATGTATTTATGATATGTGATAAGATATTTAGATGTAAGCAGGGATAGGGTTGTGTGCCATATAATTTTCTTATTATAAATGTAAGTAATGGTGGTTATAATTGTGGGTAACACTGTTAACCAATACATTGAAAACATATTGTGATAAACATACCTGATACTCCTTAAAAAAAGAGTCTGGATCCTCGTTGAGGTAGATCGCGATGCTTCGCAGGATGCACCCCCTCTTGATGTGGATGTTTTCAAACTAAAGCAGGGGCGATAAATCAAAGACAATTAAGCACAATGCATGTGCAACAGAGCAGGTAGTTTACAAAGTAGAGGGCTGTATCTGTCGTGTGTGTCCCTAAGCAGGACTCCTTACACCTACATTTCCACAATAAGCTATTGCCTTAAAAACACTATAAAAGCAGACAATTTCTTAAATGTGTTCATATGATCATGGACAAAAACAATACAGTGAAAAACGAGGTTCTCTGCATTTATACTAACCGAATCTGATATTGCAAGGGCTTCCTTGATTTTGTGCCCCTTCACTCCTCCTTTGGTCTTGAAGATCTTCAAGAGCTTGTCTGAGAAGTGGTCCAGCTGCCACATGAACTTTGATTGAAGTGGTGATGTTGTGATCCTCAAAAACTCCGCATTCACCTTAAAAATATTATTAACAAGCACAATACAACCAATTGTTACTTGTTTATTAGAATCACAACCATGCAAGGATGTAGACATGAATCACAAAAGACAATAATAAAAGACTGTCAACAAATACAAATATTTACTTACTTCACTCTGCTGAAACAGAGCAGGCCATCTGCATTTGAAGTCCCCTATCAAAGGCCTTTGCTCCACAATCTCAAGGCGTCTGTGGGAGAAGGTTTTTTCCATTTTTGCTTTTATCACCACTTCATTGTCACGCTTTTTCAGTTCTGACAATAAGGCAATTCTCTCGTTCTCCAAGCTTTCTGTGGTTTCGCCTTTTGGGTGCAGAGGAATGTAGTTTACTTCAGCTTTTCTTGGTTTTTTTATGTTTGCTGCAGCTTTGCCTTGGCCTGTTTTCTTGTGCTTTAAGGAATTCACAAGGATTTCAGGATGTCCAAGACGGCCAAGCTTTGTACGATAGTTTTGCATTTTGTACTTAAGAGACTGTTTCCACCCCCCAAATCCTATCTTGGATCCTAGCTGCCCCAAACAAGGGTGGGCCCTCGTCAACGCTGCAGCTACCTCTTCACACTGATAGTCTTTTGGATATTTTGTGAATTTGATCATTTCTTGGGCTAGGCCATCAAGAATGACTCCTTTCAGCTTTAGGCCAGGCTGGAAGTATGTACCAGTTGTCTCAAACTCTGCATTCTGTAGATGAAGCTCAAATTCAGCCTCGTAGGTGAGCTTAGGAACCACAAAAACTGTGGGCCAGGATAACAATTGTGAGGCCTGAGCTTCAGGGGATGGATGCGGGGTTGACGTATACACCATATCATCACTGCAGCATGAGGCTATTGATGATGCAGGGATTAGAGACTCTGAGCTTCCAGTAATTGAGGTCTTATCAAATGAGTCAACTGTGTACTAAGTGATGGAGGGCTCAATATTTGACAATATAGGAGAGTAAATTACTTTCAGTGTGCTTTTATCCTGAATTTCAGACACTGATGTAAGATTCATGAACTCGTTAAAGTCAACATCCATGTATTGCAGACGGAAGTCCTCTTTCAATTGAAGAGATGTCTTGACAAATGTGTGCAGTTCTTCAACTGTTGCTGGGATTCCCGAATCCAGGGTCAGTTTTCTAGAGTCAGACTGGTCGGCAAAGATGATGCGCAGAAGCGCCCGACCTGCCGTTATGGAACACCTTTTAATCTAGAGCAGAAACAAGGTGAAAGAATAACAAGAAAGAAACACATTAGGATTATATCAAAGATGAACATAAAAATGTTTTTACAGTTTAACTGCCCCTTAAATGTGCATGTGTCTGCTGGAAATGTTTTAACAACAAATACCTGCTAGCTAGTTCCAAACTGCAGTGTTTGCACTGCCACATGCATAACCTGAAAAAGAGAATAAATAGAATTAGCAATTGACACTGAACAACTGACAATGTCACAGATCAGCTTGTGCAAGTATTGTGAAAGTAGCCGTGTACTTACCATAAATAAGAGGTTTCCCCAAGGTGCTTGTTAATGCTGATCAAACTGCAAAAGACAACAAATATATTTTAGAGGTGTGATTAAAATGCTTATATATTTGAATTTTCACAGAAAACACATAATTGCCTAAGATTGCACAACCCAAAAAACGTTTCTGCACAACTCTGGGTGCCTGCTTGTGAGTGAAGTAACCCATACAAGATTCACATATATATTATCTCATTATTTATATTAAATATTTGGCAGTAAAAAACTAAACTCAACTGAACTCCTACAGAAACGAGTGGCTCCGCCTGTCCTCCTCTGCCTGCCTGCACTAAGGCCAGGAGAGAGATGGACACACCTGCTGAGCTTTATGATAGAAAATGGCAGCCCTTGCATGCAGGCTCTGCCTCCTATACTGTTACCTCATTCACTTGAATTACTCTTTGCATTTTTTGGTTGAATTTAAACTGAATTTCGGTGTACTGTGTTCAATGACAATAACGTTAAATCGAATGTAATATAATCTAATGATCTCCATTATCCAGTATCCAATGCTAACCGTATCTAGCAAGCTAGCTAACAAACCAGTTATTTGGCTAGCTAGCTTGCCTCATGCACTTTAATTACTCTTTGCATTTTTTGGTTGAATTTAAACTGAATTTCGGTGTACTGTGTTCAATGACAATAACATTAAATCGAATGTAATATAATCTAATGATCTCCATTATCCAGTATCCAATGCTAACCGTATCTAGCAAGCTAGCTAACAAACCAGTTATCTGGCTAGCTAGCTTGCCGCTTTACCTCATGCACTTTAATTACTCGTTGCATTTTTTGGTTGAACTTAAACTGAATTTCGGTGTACTGTGTTCAATGACAATAACGTTAAATCTAATGTAATATAATCTAATGATCTCTACTATCCAGTATTCAATGCTAACCATATCTAGCAAGCTAGCTAGCTTGCTGTTTAGACCCAACTAAAAACGGAGCAAAATATAACACGGTGGTTTCAAATATTCTTGTCGATATTATGAAAAGGCATTACTTGGAAACAGGGAACATTCTAAACTACTAGAAAAAACAAATACTTACCAAATAATAGACTTTCCACCGTCAGTTTCCCCAGTCAGTTTCCACAGTCAGTGTTAGACAAAAGGCGGCAAATGACAGAACGGATGTTGCGCATACGCAAAGGGGGTGTGCAAAGGGGCGGTCCCCAATGAAAACAATTCATTTTGAGTTGCTCTGTCTTAAATACATTTAATAAGTGAATTGATTAATGTAATTTGTGTTACACTAATGAACTATACTTAGGTTTATTTCTTAAATAAAAATATTTAAGTAAAGTGAAACCATTTTTAATGTGTCAAGTCTAAGAAGGGCTTGAATCATTTTTTTGAGTGCTGTCGCCCTTTAGTCCCTCTCTCTTTTCTTTCTCTCCTTTCTCTTCTTTTCTTAGAGCCTGACTTTGTTGGTCGTTGAAACATGGTACAACACACTTATGTAGGCTAAGTACTAGCATCCCTCCTCACATGCTTTCACTCTCTGCAAGTGCCGGTTTGGAGGCAGGAGCAAACCATATACATGTAAATAGAAGGGGGTGTACAGAGGCTTTGGGTAATTACCTTTTGGAAGAAAATAAGTTAAATGAATCGTAAGTTTAGTGAGTAATTTATCAATATAACATTCTATTAATATTAATTATTGAGGATTGATGAAAGGTTACTTACATTTTTTTTCTTAATGTTCTAAACATGTTGGGGCCCCTGTCAGTCACGGGCCCTTAGAATCGTCCTAACTTTTCACCCCCTTACGGTGCCCCTGCCCTCATCTCCCGGTCAAGTCACGCATCCAGTACAAACTCCTCCTGCTAACTTACAAATCTCTCCACTCCCTAGCCCCTGCATACATCTCTGACCTCCTTCAGCCCTACACCCCCTCTCGTCACCTGCGGTCCTCCGACAAAAGGCTGCTCTCCATCCAGCGCTCCAAGCTAAAAACCTTTGGCAACAGGGCTTTCAGTGTCGCAGCTCCCACCCTCTGGAATGTTCTCCCCTCTGCAGGAATGCTGACGCTCTGGACACTTTCAAAAAACAACTCAAACACCATCTATTCACCCGGGCCTTTGGCCTCAGCTAAAATGCAGTACCCAGCAACCGGTTATTTAAAAAAAATGTCTACCTGTGTATCCTTGTGACTATTATTATTTTGTTGTTTTGTTTCCCATTGTAAAGCGTCCTTGGGTCTCTTGAAAGGCGCTATAAAAATTATTATTATTATTACCGATGCATCACCCTCTCCACAATATCAACCAACACCGATTTCACTGTGTCCATAAACAGAGACGTCTTGGCCCAAGGAGTAAAATCAGCAGCAGTAGTACGGCAATATTTGGTTGTCCAAAATGGTGGTGATGATGGTAGTCCATGAGTTTGTTCCTGGCTGCAACTCGCAGGGGGAGACTTGGTTTTTCTCAGATCCATGGCTAGTTTTCAACGGTCGTCTTAGTGGGGTCCTTCGTTTTAGATGATTTGCTGAGTGGAGGGTGGGACTTATTGCGTTGAATGGGGGGAGTCGTCTGTAGAATTGAGAGTTTTTTTTAAAATTCTTTAAGCTTTGTAGCTTTTTCATCTATCATTTCCAACCAAGCAGCAAGAGGTCAAATTTAAGAATAAGTAATAGTTTGTCATGATTTTACGGAAAAAGTCAAAAGTATAGTTTGTCAGAAAAAATATATATGGAAAAGTCATTGTGTATGTTGAAAATAAAAAAAAAAAAAGAAACTCAATTCATTACAAATTAATGAATATTTTACCCAGTTCTAAAGTTTTGCACCCATTAAAGAAAACCCCATTCCTTACAAAGTACTTCATAGTATACCCTTTGTTAAGTGTTGCTTGCATACATCAAAGTGTATCTAAAAGTATCTTGGTAGCAGAAAATAACTAAAATATGTAAGGTTATCAGAAAAAAACGCACATTGTTTAACTGAACAAGTGTTTAAAAAACGGCCATTAAAAGAAACCGAATTCCTTACAAAGTACTTAATATTCTATCAGTTGTTAAGTGTTGCATACATCAAAGTGTGTCTAAAAGTATCTTAGTAACACAAGAAAAGAGAAAAAAGCATTGATGTTAACAAAACTGGATTGTTCCACTGAAATAGCGTTAAAATCAAAAGTGCCTTTAAAGAAAATGTATTCAGACAAAGTATTTTATTTTCAAAAATGTTTAAGGTTTTGCATACATAAAAAGTGTATCTTACAGTTCCTTTGTGAGAGAATTACACACAAATCTGCCGAGTGTCAGTAAAAAGTGTTAAAATCACAAACTTGCCTTTGAGAGAAACAGTCTTTAAGAAAAAATCTAATCAGACAATGTACTTCATTTTCTAGTTTTAAGGTTTTACATACCTCAAAGTGTGTCTAAAAGTATCTTGGCAAGAGAAAAAAGCCAAAATCTGCCTAGACCATTAAAAGAAACCGAATTCCTTACAAAGTACTTAATATTCTATCAGTTGTTAAGTGTTGCATACATCAAAGTGTGTCTAAAAGTATCTTAGTAACACAAGAAAAGAGAAAAAAGCCAAAATCTGCCTAGTGTCAGTAAATAAGTGTTAAAATCACAAACTTGCCTTTTAGAGTCACAGTCTTTAAGAAAATAAAAGTGTTACACAGTGACTGACATTCTACCAGTTGTAAAGTTTTCAGACACCAAACTGTATCTAAAAGTATCTTAGTAACACAAGAAAAGAGAAAAAAGCATTGATGTTAACAAAACTGGATTGTTCCACTGAAATAGCGTTAAAATCAAAAAGTGCCTTTAAAGAAAATGTATCCAGACAAAGTATTTTATTTTCAAAAATGTTTAAGGTTTTGCATATATAAAAAGTGTATCTTACAGTTCCTTTGTGAGAGAATTACACACAAATCTGCCGAGTGTCAGTAAAAAAGTGTTAAAATCACAAACTTGCCTTTTAGAGAAACAGTCTTTAAGAAACCATTCTAATCAGACAATGTACTTCATTTTCTAGTTTTAAGCTTTTGCATACATCAAAGTGTGTCTAAAAGTATCTTGGCAAGAGAAAAAAGCCAAAATCTGCCTAGACCATTAAAAGAAACCAAATTCCTTAGTTGTGTAGGGGGTTAGCATCAGACCTGTTGAAGGGGGGCGTTACAAGGGGACGAGTCTGTCTGGCTCTCTGAGGGATGGTGTGTGAGAGGATCAATGAAGATCAAACTTAGATCAGCACTTGTCGCAGAAGGTAGGCTGTGTGTAAACTCCAGAGAGGGGAGGTTTTCACGCTGTATAGATATGTCGTCGTGATGGTACACTGATGGCTGGCTTACGCTGCAAACTTCATCACCTTTTAACAAGAGAGTAAGTATATAAAACGTTATTTTGGATATTTTACACATCAGCAAAAAAAATAAGCTAGATACAAACACATACAGTTTTAAATACATATATACTCACTTTCCACAGGGAATGAATCATATGTGGTTCCACCAAAATAGTTAATCCTCTCTAATATTCTAATTCGTATTTGGTTCAGACTTTCCTGAACTGAGACACACACAAAAAAAGATTTGATTAAAAATCTACACCACATTATTTGTACATAGAAGGGTACTTTCCCAAAGCTTCTAAACCATTACGAGCCATAGTGCTGTTACAAAATAAAACAGATGCACAGAGGTTGTTTAACACACACCAAGCAACATTAAATAATTACATGATATTATAAAATAAAAATAAAAAGTACTTACCAGAGTTTTTCAAGATCAGATCCAGGTCAAGAAAACGCAGAGAGGAAGTATGGTGCTGGCTCATTAGCCCTCTCACTCTTCTTAGAATGATCCTGTGCATTTTTACAGTTGAACTCCTATCCCCTTATAAACCAAAATAACAATAGCCCTTAATTAACACTAATCATTTTAAAAACCTTAAATCTAATTTAGAGAGGACAACTAAAGTGTAAGGTGACTTTTTTAAACTAATTCCACTACTCTGTCTACTGGCATTACAGCAAAAACAGAGAGATGGCAGGAAGGGGGGAGACAGTCTCCCCCAACTTTACAGACACTGTGTTTAGAGAGGAAAATACAAGTGTAAGGTAACTGTTTTTAAATTCCATCTCCCCTCTACTGATAAGATGGCAGGAAGGGAGGAGGAGGGGGTAGGGACAGGCTCACACACACACACACACACACACACACACACACACACACACACACACACACACACACACCTTCACAGACACTGTGTGAGACTCCAGACCTTTATAAACTAAAGTACTTCAACATTAGTTAACAGTCTCCCCAAAACTTAAAAACCATTATGAATCATAGTGCTAATACACAATAAATACAATATATACACAGAGGTTATTTAACACACAACATACAACATTTAATAATTATATGAAGTACTTACCAGAGTTTTTCAGGATCAGATCCAGGTCAGGAAAACGCAGAGAAGAAGTCCTGGGGTGGTTCATTATCTCCTTTCTCTTGCTGGAGAAACTAGATCTCCTTATATACCCTGACAATAGCCAGGTCAATGGCTCAAAAAAAGAATGACAACCAATCGGTCTAATCCTTGCAATGTAGACAGAGACTTCCTCATAGCTAGTAAACTAATCAATTAGTTAACACAAATCATATTAAAACCTTAATCTAATTTAGATAGGACAATAAAGTTTGTGTGGTGACTTTTAGTATAGTAGAGAGGGGAGTGGCAGGGGTAGACAGTATCACACACTGTCTACCTGCATCACCGCAGAAGGAAGGAGGCTTTGAAACGAGAGTAGATGTTAGCTTAGGTTCCCGTTAGAAAGGGCTGTCTGATGAAGAAGGAAAGTGGTAACATACATCAATACTATTTTTAATTGTTATGTTTATGGTGGCCTTTCTTTAGGGGGCTAAAATAAGATTTGATGTAGGCGCGGTCCACAGCAGGGTAGGGGGAAACAGTCTCACACACACTATCTTCTGGCACGACTTCAGAGAGACTGTCTTAATTAACACATAGATTGACATCAAAGGCTAATTCGATTGACAACAGTAGGTAGACTACAATGGGGCATATCAGATCGGCATGTTATAACACTTCGAACAGTGGGTCATTATGGGGTCATTATAGATAACACCTCGAACAATGGGTCAATATGGGGGTCATTATAGATAACACCTCGAACAATGGGTCAATATGGGGGTCATTATAGATAACACCTCGAACAGTGAGGTCATTATGGGGGTCATTAGCATAGTAGCCGTTTCCGGCACCTGTCACTTTATAAGTAGTAGCAGGTGTGACCTGTCACAGCACCTGTCACTTTTTATGCATACTAATGTGATGGAAACAGGATCAGTATTACTACTCAAGTACACTTGAATATCCATGCCATAGCACACTGCTTACTGCATGGCTATTGAGACCACACGAAGGTTCGCAATAGGCTCACAAATGTGAGAGTGGAAAAACTGGTTGGCATTCGGGCAAACCTAAGGCTCTCTGAGCCTGACACAGAGCCATCCTCAACAAGGCTGGACAGTGACACTGAAGAGGAAGACTCAGAGTTGGATGTTGATGAGGCCCAGGAAGAGCCCATTGACTGAAAGGCTTTAGCAAAAATGCAGAGGATTGCTTGAAGGAAGATTTGCATGTTTAAGGCGAGACACGGCAGGCAAAAACATCGTTTTTCAAGTACTGGTCAATTTTGAGATGTTGTGCTATTTTGATTCTATAACATGTTTTCTTTCAGGCTTTTGGAAGGAAAACGTACAAAATACACATTTAAGTGTTTATTTTACTATAGTTTGTCTATTTGCGTCTGTAGATTTCTCCCAAATTCACCAAAAGTTAGCATTCTAAGGTAACATAAAGTACTGCGACCGCTGTGTGCACCATGTCAACAGAGATATCGTTGGAAAGCTGTGTCTCTCCTGCACAATCTCATCGGATCCAAATATGGTCATTTCCTTTGTATCAGCAACCAATCGTGAAAGTACAAAGGGGTCTTAAATCAAGAAACGAAATCTCATTGGCTGGTGTCAATTTCTGACAACGTGATTTGTTCAGATGCGTCACGTGGTGAGCTAAAACACTTCCTGGTTAGCTTTCCGCTAGAAATTGAAATATCAAAATGGCAAAAGAACGGCGAAAGAAACGTTCACAGAGAAGATGACAACAATTGTCACTTGCACGAAGCAAGGTTATACAAAAAACAAATGACCCCGAACATGAAATACCTTCACGGAGTGCGTCGATGCGCAAGCTGTCATCCAAAGAACAGGAGGGTTTAGCTAGCGCCTCACAGCAATCTTTAAAGGACGTTTTCTCAAAATGAGTTTTTTCTCCTACTCTGAGTTCGAAATGTCAACTTCAGTAGCACATCGATACACCAAACCTTCCAGTTATATTCCTATCAATATAATGAAGGCTTTTACAGAAGGGAAGGGTTTGTTCATATATCATTCATAGCCTGAATTATACAACATTGTATACCTAAAAACATGGCGAAAATTGATATTTTAGGGCTGTTGACAGTATTTTCTGATTTATGGAGTGATAAAAAGAGATATCCAATATCCTTTCTGTAAAAGCCTTAGATACTAATATGACTATAAAATGAAACACGAATTTTGAACCTGGCTTTATCCAAAGTTCAGATTTCGATTCCTGAAATGTGTTATACAGTATGTGCATATTTAATGAGATAATGGATAATTTGCATATTTAATCATGCTATTTCAGAAAACTTGTAATACAAAAAACAATTGCCTTATTGTAAGTAATTAACTGGAGAAATTTCTAGCTGATACCTTTAAGTTAAAAAAAATTAACCTATCACCTGGGGTGTCTCGCCTTAATGGGACTTTTTGGGGATCTTTGGATTCATTTAACTCAACATTCCTGTTTTCGTTCTTCAATGAAACAAATAATTGTTCAATAAAATAATTAAAACTTGTTATGTTCTACTTAAAAAAAAAATGTTTTAAAAAAAATCTGTTGAAATGTTATGTTTTTTTGTTTAATTTTGCATCGAATATTTCCAAAATTCCCCAGCTTAACTTCCCATGGAAACTTTCCGGAAATTTCCCGGAAACTTTCCGCCCCTTTGCAACCCTAATTTCAATGGCTGTCAGGGCCCCATTATACAACAGGCCCAGAAACCAAGAAATGACAAGCATGTAATTCAATGGTAAAATGTCACATCTGGTGATATACAGTAAAAAGGACAAATTGAACTATTTTCCTCCAATATAAAACCCTGACATTACAAAATGCATGATTATATACCGGTATGGCGGAGAGATCAAAAGATGTGGTTATAATGGGAGTGGATGGGACATTTTTGTCTAATCTGATTCTGTGCAAAAACTAATAATCCACCAAAATAAATGTTGTTGCTAATCTTTGACATATCCAAGACTGTGATAAAAAAGCCGACCCCCCCAACATTTATTATATGGAAAATAACTGCCTTTTTGTGCATGTTTTTCATAGAAAACTCGAATTCATGTTTTCAAACTGGCAGTTAAAGGGTTAAAATCCTGAAAATAATTTAATATTTGGTATTTTTGATCAGGACTGAAGTTGATTGAAAGATTTAACCCCAAAAAGTAAAAAAAAATATGAATCTGTTGTCATTTTAGAGCAGTTTTTGGAAGTGGACATTTTTGTCCCGAATGACTAATGTGTGAGTTTTTTGTTTAATCAGATTTTGTGCAAAAACTAATAATCAACCAAAATCAATGTTGTTGCTAATCTTTGACATATCCAAGACTGTGATAAAAAAAAAGAGCCAGTCCCCAGATATGTATTTTATGGAAAATAACAAATTTTCTCTGTTTAAAAAAAAACGCGGTTTCATGTATTCAAAATGGCATTTAAAGAGATAACATTCTGAAAATGATTACATTCTTGGTATTTTATATTAGGGCGGAAGTTGCTTTAAAGATTGAACTAAAAAAAGTTGTGAAAAAAACCTTTTAATATAATGTTTTTATCAAAGTCTTTTGCAGTGGACATTTTTGTCTCGAATGGTCAATAAACATAGTCGATTTGTTACACAGTGAATTAAAGACCGATTTGAAAAATTGAAATTGGAATTCCAAAATAGATCGGGAAAATAGCCTTGTTACAAAAAATCAGGCCTTTTGCACCAACACATGCATGAAAATGAAAAGTGAAAAATGACCCATATGGACAAAAACGTCCACAGTGATACCGGAGGGTTGGTTATGTTCATATTTCTCGTATTTATTCTTCTACCGCCCATCAATTTATTTGGGATCGATGGTGAGATTTGATGGTTATAATCTTAGTAATTTCCCTCCCTAAGTAGCTCCCTTCTCCTCTCAGGGGCCCGAACCCGGGCAAGGTGATCCTGCAGCTCCTGGCGCTGCGCATCGACGGAGAAGGGTTTCCTGCCGGCGCTGGAGGATGTCATGGCCTAGACCCCCTCACCCACTGAGGCTCACCCTGAGGGGGAGAAGAGAGAGGAGGGCAGCACCCCCCGAGGACCGCCTGCTAACCCGGGACACTGGCAGTGATTTGTGTGTGAGCGAAAAACACATCAGAGAACAAATAAAAACGACAAAAAAACTCCAGCTTTTGTTCATTCCAAGTCATTTGGTTTGGGAGTCCAGTGTTTGTGAATTACTGTACTGTTACACATTTCCGTTATAGACGACTTGTATTACCACTGTTGGTCAGATAGATATTTCTACCTGGATATCCTCTATATACCTATTAATGTGTGTTTTTCAGTTTGAATGCACTGCTCTCAACACTCACTGTCCTGTATTGTTACCCCCCCCCCTCCTCCTCCACAGATGTTAAGTTTCTCTGTCGTGATTGTTTATATTTATACATAGATGTTTTTTATATTTGTTCTATTATATCTAAATGTCGTGTTTTATTCAGACTGAATTCACCTTTGCCATTCGCCACGTGCATTTATATGTGAGTTTGTGTCTATTTTTCCTGTGTTTTGGGTGCCATTCATCATTTCATAAAAGAGTCATTGACATCTTTTCATCATGTATTAACACAAAATAATGTCCTGAGAAGAATAGCTAAGTTACCCTGAAGTGTTTGAAAGGATCAGTTACGGATACAATCCTCCATACAAGAATAGTGTTTTATTTTGATGGCCAGTGTGACTGACACCAGCACCCTCAATAATGGTCAATCATTTGCAGAAAAGCTCTCAGAATACAATCATGATTTTGTTGAATTGTGTGACAAAGAGCTGTTTTACCACATGTTTTGTAAGGTGGTGGGATTGTTGCATCTGTTTGTTACATTAGTGGAAACAATAATGGTTTCTATACTGCCAATATCTTCTTCTTTATGTTGTAATGTTAGCAGCTTCAGGGCAGAAATACAGATTATATACAGAATATGTTTATCACTGGTGGACCTGTGTGTGTGACGGCAGCTGTGCCAGATGTGACCTGATTGCCAATTCAAGATGTTTTTCAGAAAGGACTCTTTGATATTTATACCAGTTCGCTTCATTTGGTGGTTCAAATATAAAAGATTCTCTAATGTTGAGTTCATTTGGTTTTGTTTTCTTAAGGGGAAGCGCCCCAGGTAAAAATGTCCGTATGATGTCCGTATGACTTTTTGTTGATATTGATAAAGAAAGGGAAAGCAGTTTTGGCTTGTGCTTCAAACTTCCAAAAAGGCCCAAAACTGGTACAAAGTAGTATTGCTAAGTTCATGAACAAATGGTCACATCTTTCTGGGTTATTTTGGGAACAAACATCTGTATTGTACGTGGGTCCAACTCTGGTTGGATAAAGATAAAGGCTCTTATATGTCACCATAATCATCTAATCACATCAGGTTGTCCATGTCTGTGCAGATTCATCCTTTTGTTTCCATCCAATCAGAAAATATATCATTTATCCTCCTCAGTGAAAAGCAAATTAAGTACCTTACATGTAAATGTAACCCTGGCTATAGAAATGCTGTGTTTATTTGTAAAGGACAAAACAGCAATATGAACAATCATACAGCAGTCAGTGTAGCAGAAATGTGTTAAGTATCTAAATGCTATTCTTAAAAAAAAAAACAGCTTACGTTTGTGCTATTATCTGTGACTGCTTCACGTAATCCTTTTGGAAATAATTTGCCATTTTCAATATCCATTTTATTTGGTTCTGTCCTCAGAAAAAGCTGTATATTTAACATTTGCTTCATTATGGCAATCAATTTCTAAAAGAAATAATGAATGTATAGACTCTTCCTTTCCCCCCTTTTCCACTGTCACTCCATCATTTCATTAATGTCCTTTCATGTCTTAACTTCTTAAAGTATTTATTTATTTACTGTGAGAAAACCTTTTCAAAGTGACAATATTGTACATTTAAGAAGATGTTTAGAAACGGTGTTCTTCAGTATTTTTGGTTCGAGGAATATTTAAATGATTGCCATAGAGGAGAGAGAATGGAGATAGCAGCAAAGTATTGTTCTGTCTTTTTTTCTTGCTGTGACTTCAGTGCAGTTGGGTGTTTTTTAGGCTGTTCCACTGTAACTGTAATTAAAGCATTGTCTCTAGAAATGATATTGTAGCGACCCTGTATAGGATGCTGAGGGTGTCACTCAGGCATCCCCCGTCTCTCTGCCAATCATAGAGCTGCACAGTGATGCTGGTTGAGGTGCAGGCCTGTGGTTGGGGGAGCAGACGGGGGAGGGCGGGAAGTTGTGACGTAGACACTGTTATATATATATGGGTATGTGTAGAAGTTAGTGGAGTGTGAGGTTGAACCCACAAGCTGTTCCTGAACCTGTGATCATCTGTAAAGAAGAAGAGTTATTAAAGCCTAATAACTAGCAGCCTGTTTCCGACTCCCTTTGTGATCGTTACATTGGTGTCAGAAGTGACTTTTCGAACGGAGGACGTCTATCCGGACGGGAGTTCGTAACTGCGTCACGGAGCTAGCCGGTAAGCTAGCGGAGATGGAAAAGTTCAGCAAGATGGGAGTGAAGCAGGAAAGTAGTGATGGAGAGGAAGATGGAGCATGCGGGTGGTCGAAGGACATGAGTGGGGAGTTCAGGAGTGCACGGGAGGCGAGAGAGCGCCTGAGAGAGTCGGCGGTGAAGATGGCTAGAGACGCGGGAATGTCGCCGTCTTCAGTGGCATTTCGCGGCATTTCCAAGCTGGATGTAAACAACAATGGCGGCGCCCATCAACCAGTAGCAGCCGCCGCTTCTGTGAAAACACCCAAATACTCGGGTAAGGCAGATTGGGAGGCTTTCCAGGCCCAATTTGAACTACTTGCACATGCCGGGGGGTGGTCAATAGAGACTAAAGCACTACAGCTAGCTTTGTGCCTCACAGACGAGGCTCTTTCATGTCTGCTACTACTTAGCCTTGAGGACCGACACAGCTATGAAGCGTTAGCGGGGGCTTTGAAGAGGCGGTTTGGACAGTGTTTCCCGCCAGAGCTGCTCCGGAACGAATTGAGTAACCGCTGTAGGAAGTCTGGAGAGACGCTGCGTGCGTTGGCTAACGACGTGGAGAGCTTGACGCGGCGGGCATATGCACACATGCCACCCGGAGTGCAGAGTGAGCTGGCACGTGATCAATTCATCAGGGCTCTCCTCCCTGCGGACTTGAGGGTTGGGGTACAGCTGCAGCATCCACAGTCCTTGCAGGCAGCCTTGGAGATGGCTGTGGAGAGAGAGATTGTGTGGAGTGTAGCGGCGAGGAGCAACGGAGGGCCGGTACCACCGGCTGTGAGGAGCTGCAGAGAGGAGGAGAAGCCTATGGGTTACCGAAATGACTGAAAGTGTTCAAGTTTTATTAGAGGAGAAAATGAGGGAGATGGAAGCAGCTGTCAATGCAGAGAGGGAACCGCGGCAGCAACAGGAGGCTAGACTCAAAGCGGAGCTGGCCTCTCTTGAGCGAGATCTCCAGGAGAGTAAAGAGAAGGAGAGCCTTGTGGCCTCTCTGGAGAAGTGCCTCCAAGAGGGCAAAGAGAGAGAAAGGAGCCTGGTGGAGGAGGGTGCCAAGTGGGAGGCGCAGTTCAAAGAGCTGCTCAGGAGCCTGGAAGCCGAGAAGGACAACCTGGAGGAGCGTCTGACGAACCAGCTGTCCCAGCTCAATGGCAGCATCGCAGACTACCAGCAGGAGGCGGCGGACAACCGAGAGCACTTGGCCGAGCTGCAGCGGGAGGTGGAGCAGTTGGCGAGGGAGCGGGCCGAGTTGGAGGCTGAGGCGCAGAGCGAGAGCGACCGGGCCGCCAGGCTGGAGGAGGACATGAGGCAAGCACAGAGAGAGAGAGCAGAAGCAGAGTCTGGTAAGCAGGAGGAGCTGCTGAGGGAGAAGCAGCTGGAGGTCCGGCAGCTGCAGAGGGACTGCATCAAGTACCAGGAGAGGATCAGAGAGATGGGTAGAGACGCTAAGGCGCTGCAGCAAGGTTACAACGAGCTCCAGAATAAGCTAGGACAATCCCAACTGGAGACTTTTAAAACTCTAGAAGACCTGAAAAGGACAGAAGCAGAGTTGGATACCTGTAAATCTCAGCTGGATGAGTCCCAGAAGCAGGCAAGCGTAGCTATAGCGGAGAGGAGTACCATGGAGCAGAATGCCCAACACAGAGAGGCCTCGATGAAGGCTTCAGACTCGGAGGCAAACTGAAGGAGATGGAGCTGAGACTGGACGAGGTGGAAAGAAGCGGAACTATGACACCAGGACAAGAGGGCAGCATTTCCGGGCCGGGGAGCTGGTTTGGGTCTACAGCCCACAACGGAAGAAAGGCCGGTGCCCAAAACTAGACAGCCAGTGGGTTGGTCCCTGCAGAGTACTGGAGAGGGTGGGGGTAGTGTTTGTGCTGAGTTTTATTTGTTCCTCGTGGGCGAGGAACTTTGTAGTGGGGGGGTAGTGTAGCGACCCTGTATAGGATGCTGGGGGTGTCACTCAGGCATCCCCCGTCTCTCTGCCAATCATAGAGCTGCACAGTGATGCTGGTTGAGGTACGGGCCTGTGGTTGGGGGAGCAGACGGGGGAGGGCGGGAAGTTGTGACGTAGACACTGTTATATATATATGGGTATGTGTAGAAGTTAGTGGAGTGTGAGGTTGAACCCACAAGCTGTTCCTGAACCTGTGATCATCTGTAAAGAAGAAGAGTTATTAAAGCCTAATAACTAGCAGCCTGTTTCCGACTCCCTTTGTGATCGTTACAATATGTTTAGGACTGGTGTCTCAGCATTTATAGATATGTTCTATTTCTATTTTGAAGGTAATTTCCCTGCAGCTCTGTACTGCCATTTCTCTCTCTGGTGTCACAACTGTCCACTAGAGAGCGCTGCAGCTCCTGATTTAACACTGATGCTGCAGAAAGCTTTCTTACTGCTGTTGAATACATTCCAGTAAGTTCAAAAATATTATTAATTCCACTATTCAAAAATATCTGTTTGTTTTATGGCAGCCGTTATGCCATTTTAAATCAACACTGCCCTCTTCTTAAGGATTGAACGTCACACATGCTGTTTTCCTTTGTGGACATTTTATTTGGTGCTTATCTTGAGAAGCTGTTTGATTTCAGAATATTATTCTTAAAACTGTGCAATGGTTTTTGTTGACATTGTGTCTAGAGAAAATAACTTGTACTCTTTGATGCTAAAATGTGCTTCGCCTTAGTTTCAAGATAATTAAAGGTATAAAAAAAAAAATAGTGTGTGTGACGGGCTTCTTCCCTCTTAGTCTTCTTCCCCATTTATAAATAGATATCATGTCCACTTCCTACTGTCCTTCCCACATGACACCTACTGAACAATTTCATAACAGCTGTTTATATCCTAAAGCAGTGGTGGTAAGTAGCCTACATTTACTCAGTTACTGAACAGTTTTTAGGTAATTTACTTGAGTATTTACTTTTCCTGCTACTTTATACTTATAATCAAATAAATGTTCATGTATAACTATAGAGCGGTATTGGCCCCTATGATAAATGTACGAGCTATACCCTGTAGTATACAAAGGTAAACTTGCTTCCTATCTATCAGAGGCAACATTTGAGCATTAATGGATTGTTATTTATGATTTAAAAATATAACATACATTTTTCTGAATATTACGTTTTTCAGGTAGTTTTACTTTTACAAATAAGTAGCATTTGACGACTTAAGGGCAAAGTATTCAGCACTTCAACTTAAATACAAATAGTAATACCACGGTGTGTAGAAATGATCAACACAATACAAAGACGTCCAGCATTTAAATCTGATAAACACATTAATGCATCAATGATTATAATCAAAACATATCATATATATTATTCTGAAATGGGTCGATCTGCATATTGAGTACTTTTACTTTTGGAACTTTAATTATATTTTGATGCCAATACTTGTGTACTTTTACTTCAGTAACATCTTTAATGCAGGACTTTTACTGTAACAGACTATTCCTACAGATCTGAGTCCTTCTACTTTTACTTAAGTACAAGGTCTGAGCAATTCTACTTTTAATCAAGTACAATATCTGAATACTTCTACTTTTACTCAAGTACAAGATCTGAATACTTCTACTTTTACTCAAGTACAAGACCTGAGTACTTCTACTTTTACTCAAGTACAAGATCTGAGTACTTCTACTTTTACTCAAGTACAATATCTGAGTACTTCTACTTTCACTCAAGTACAAGGTCTGAGTACTTCTACTTTTACTCAAGTACAAGATCTGAGTACTTATTCCACCTCTGCAACTTACAATAAGTCCATCAACCACGAGGATGCAAACTCCGAACAGCACGAATGCTGCAAGAAAATTAGCTTCAGATAAGCCAAACATTTGTATTAGATACAATCGGCAAGCGAGGGAACGCCCACAAAACGTCACATCCGGTTCGCGCTGAGGGGGAAAACAAACCGGCATCCACAAATCTGGCTTCCCTCGGTGAAAAAAAATGGAGGGATTGACCAATCAGACGAGGCTCACGTGATGCCCCTGCCAACCAGTGATTGGTCAGGGCCATGCCAAGGGAAGCCAGAGGCAGCTGGCTTCCCTTGCCTCACAATCCAATCAAATCGCATCAACTTAGTGTTTCAATGACGGTGACGCATCCTAAAATCCGGAAGTAAGCTGCGCTCGGTTTCGCTCATGTTTCCCTCGACAAAAAAGCAATGGGATTTCTCCATAGGATTTAGGAAAATAGCTCGAAATAAGATCAGTGGAAAACGAACCTGTTAGATAAATGCAAGTTTTGTTCAGTCGGATAATATCCACATGTCTACCCTACTTTTATAATTTTCGAATCATAAATCTAATCGATAGAAGATAGATAGCGTCACTGCATCACTCTCACCGCCGTTAGAAAGTAGCAAGCAACTGAAGCAAGTGCAATTATGGAGGGTGGAGATTTGGAGTATTTCATCAAAAATAATTGTACTAAACTTCCGCTACAGCAGCAACAACAAATACAATCTGATGACAGGCCAATGCCCAAACTGGAGCTGTGTACAGCGAGGAACAAAGGAGCGAGTCGGACGTAAAACGTTAAAGGTCTCCTGATTTAGTTTGTGAATGAATGCTTATTAGAGTTTCGGCTGGAGAGTGCGTGCGGACCTGTCGGTTAGATACCAGGCGTGTGTAAGTCCTGCATCTGATACAAATGTGTGTAAAATGATACCGGGTGCTGTAATCACTCATCTGGTTACGTTATTACATTGACCACCACACCCCCGACCCAAAAGAAAGGACGTATTATTGGCTTCCCCTATTTTTTTCCCCACGCCACGCTACTGGGTATGACAACGTTATTCACACAATAACAGTGTTAAATTGTTTAGTAGTTAACATGAATGTTCAATTACTAGTTTTAAGAGAAGTTAACTAACTACGTTATGCAGGCTACCTTGCTTGAGTATACAAAAACACAGCTATGCTAACAACACTGGTGGTAGCTTCTGAGCTTTCTGCAGTTAAAATGTATTTCACCCCCTTCTATCCCCTTCTCATTTCGTTTGTGAACTGTCTTGCCCTAGGCTTAAAAAACGAGGACATAGCCCACCCAGACTACACACCCTCGCTGTTCCCACATAAAAAGACAAAGTCTCCCAGGTCAGTACTTCAGAGGCTGGAGAGAAGGAGGAAGCGTGAGGGTGTTCAGTCTGCCCAACCAGAATCCCCAACATCAGAGGGCCCAGCACCAGAAGCCCCGGCACCAGAATCCCAAACATCAGAAGCTCCCATACCTCTTCAGGAGTTAGAGAGAAAACAACTTTATGAAGAATTGTATAATTTAAGAAGAGAAAGAGATGAGGCCATGAAGGAGCGAGCTGAAGCCATCAAAGAATTGGAGACGTTGAAAATGTCGGTAAACACTGTGAGAGAAAATGACACTAAATGTAAATTCATGACAGGCCTGTCATGGACAGTATTTGACACTCTTCATCAGTACCTGGCAGAGGTGTGGACTCGAGTCACATGACTTGGACTCGAGTCAGACTCGAGTCACACATTTTATGACTTGAGACTCGACTTGACAACATCACAAAAGACTTGCGACTCGACTTGGACTTGAACACCAATGACTCGGGACTTGACTTGGACTTGAGCCTTCTGACTTGAGGTGACTTGATACTTTAATTCAGAGGTCTCCAACACGCCGATCGCGAGCTGCCGCTAGAAGAGCAGACTCCCGTCGGGGAAAGCAGAATCTTCAGCAGCTCCTACTCTTGCTGAGAATCCTTGCAGGCAGGGGCGGGTCTTTATTTAGCTGGGCCACCATGCGGCCAATCATATGCGAGGACACACTAGGATCATACCATTATGTGAAAGTGGTACAGGCCAGCTGCACAGAGCGACGGGGAGACAGGGAGTCGGATTTAAATGCAAGCGCGTCGGAAAAAGTCAAGAAATGAGCGAAAACCGAAAAAAGAAGCAGCATCTGGCTGCTTTTCAATGATATTGGAGAAAGCAAAGCTGAGTGCAGGATTTGTAAAATGAAAATAACCTTCAGAGCAGGGTTTTTTTTGGTAACCACTCAGGATTTATTGTCAGAGGTGGGAGAAGTTCAGACAATTAAAAAAAGTTACAATCAGGGTTCCCGCGGGGTCTTAACAAGTCTTAAAAAGTCTTAAATTTGATAATCAGAATGTAAGGCCTTAAAAAGGTCTTAAATATGATTCAGAAGGTCTTAAAAATTATCGGATTTGAAAGGTACTTCTATGTTGCGATAGCGTCTAAATGTGTTTTGGGGGAAATGTCCGGGCTGCAAAGTAACCAGTACGGTAATAGCCTTTCAGTTCCCCCCAACAATTTGTATTGAATTCAATCAACATGGAACCAGTAATCACTAACTTTGTTTCCCCCGGCCCCTTATTGGAGAACACCCAGCTAGTAACCTAGCAACCAAGCTTCAGCTCATGTAGCCTATCTTCGAATCTACTTACAAATAAATATGGGGAAGTGTAAGTTCAACCGTATTTGGTTGGAAAACATCTAATTTAGTGCTTGGTTGAAACCAGTGGAGGGAACGTGTTTGAAGCCCGCTGCACCTTTTGCAAAAGAAATTAGTGTTTGTTTTGCTAGTGGAGCGTTAGCTAGTGGAGTGTTAGCTAGTGGAGCAGCAGCTAGTGCAGCAGCTCCCGCAATAACACCGGGGGACCTCCGGGCGAAGTTTGGGTCTACGTCAACCCTAAAAGCGGAGGTGCTGTAGACGCTAAATACCGTAGCTAAACACCAATCATACAACAGCAACGATGAAATAGTGTAGCCAAGGCAGCAGAGCTCTGAATATAGCTCTTGTCACTCTCTCTCAGAGACACACACACACACACACACACACACACACACACACACACACACACACACACACACACACACACACACACACACAATAGGGCTGCTCGATTATGGCAATAATCAAGATTATGTTGGTCAATAATTAATATCACGATTATTAAATACGATTATTCATTGACTTTGAAAACATCCATTTATTGAACTTTAAAACAAATAATAATTTGAACAGTATCTTTTTAACTGTTGATTACCCTGAACGTATAATTCAACTGAAAAACCAATACAAAAATTAATTAAATAAATGATACATTACTAAAAAATTCATTAGATCAAATATGTTGTGGTGCACCGTCATACGGAAGAGGATTAGGGCCACATAAAAAAAAAATTTGTGAGGATTTGAAAAAAAAAATTTTTTTTTTTTGTTCTGAGATAAAAGTCAGAATTCTGACTTTAATCTCAGAATTCTGACTTTTTTCTCAGAACAAAAAAAAAACGTTTTTTTTGGGAGAAAAAAAGTCAGAATTCTGACTTTAATCTCAGAATTCTGACTTTTTTCTCAGAACAAAAAAAAAACGTTTTTTTTTGGGAGAAAAAAAGTCAGAATTCTGACTTTTATCTCAGAATTCTGACTTTTATCTCAGAACAAAAAAAAAATATTTTTTTTGGGAGAAAAAAAGTCAGAATTCTGACTTTTATCTCAGAATTCTGACTTTTTTCTCAGAACAAAAAAAAAATGTTTTTTTTGGGACAAAAAAAGTCCGAATTCTGACTTTAATCTCAGAATTCTGACTTTTATCTCAGAACAAAAAAAAAATTTTTTTTTTGGGAGAAAAAAAGTCAGAATTCTGACTTTTATCTCAGAATTCTGACTTTTTTCTCAGAACAAAAAAAAAATGTTTTTTTTGGGAGAAAAAAAGTCAGAATTCTGACTTTAATCTCAGAATTCTGACTTTTATCTCAGAACAAAAAAAAAACATTTTATTTGGGAGAAAAAAGTCAGAAATACCGGTAACTGTAGAACCAGCTTCACTGCGATTTACACATTGCAGATGGTTGTAAAATGACTTATTATGGTTTCCTCTTGGACCCCTCTGGCGCGCAGAAATGCACTCACGTCCTCCATTGTTGCCTACTGCAATGTGTAAATCGCAGTGTAGCTGGTTCTACAGTTACCGGTATTTCTGAGAAAAAAGTCAGAATTCTGAGATTAAAGTCAGAATTCTGATTTTTTTTCTCCCAAAAAAAAAATATTTTTTTGTTCTGAGAAAAAAATCAGAATTCTGACTATTTTCTCAGAACAAAAAAAAAATTTTTTTTTTTCAAATCCTCACAAAACATTTTTTTATGTGGCCCTAATCCTCTTCCGTACCGTCACAACCTAGCAAAGCAAAATAATCGTTTTTTCCGATTATGTTGTTTTCGTAATTGTGGCAGGCCAAAATCGTAATTGCGATTAAAATATGATTAATTGCACAGCCCTAACACACACACACACACACACACACACGCACTCAAGCACACACATACACACTTTTTGTCTAACACGCTAACACAGTTCTGTACTGTTACGCTGTTGTGTTCAGTCATTGTTCTTATGTTGAACATGAATACATTTACTTTGTAAGTGATTATGGGACGTATTTCTTCTTTATATACATTTTCCTTCATACTTTATTGCCGTGAAATAGGTCTTAAATTCTATTCAAAGTGGTCTTAAAAAGGTGTTAAAAAGTCTTAAATTTGAGTTGGCGAAACCTGCAGGAACCCTGTACAATAAAAAGTCCTGCATTCAAAATGTTACAAGTAAAAGTACAAAAGTATTAGCATCAAAATATAGTTAAAGTACCACATGCAGAGGGATCTAGATGCAGGTGTTCTTTATAGAGACCGCCTCGCTGCACATTATCCCTTGCATAAAGATAGATTGTGGGTCCCTTATAACATGTTGTACACAGTGGAAATAAACATTCTGGTTACCTCAACATCAGGGATCTTATACATTAAACTCTTTCTGAATCAAACCGTCACGGTAGCCTTACCTTACTGATCCCTCTTAAATTAGAAAAACACACGTTACTTTACCAGCAGAGAGAAAATGGATTATTACAGTATTAATGTGACTAATAAAGGGCAGTTTGATTATTAAGTATTATTCTGTTGATCGATGTCATTACATTTGGTGAAAAACACATAATGACTTGTTTATGACTCGTTTTGTCAAAGTTTAGGACTTGGACTTGACTTGAACTTGCCCAACCTGACTTGAGACTTGACTTGGACTTGCAAAACAATGACTTGAGACTTGACTCGGACTTGAGCGCAAAGACTTGAGACTTGACTCGGACTTGCAAAACAATGACTTGGTCCCATCTCTGGTACCTGGTACATCCAAGATGTCAACACAAGACCAGCTCTTTATTACTCTGGTGAAACTGCGGCAGAACCCCTCAACCGATATGATGTGTGGAATATTTGACCTGGCACATAGCACTTTCCTGGATGTATTCTCCCGATGGTTGGATTTGATGTACGCCAACATTTCTTTTTTGATTAAATGGCCTGATAGAGAGTGTATCAGAAGCACAGTACCAGCAGAGGTTCTCTTCCAGTACCCTAGAGTGACTGCAATTATCGACTGCTTTGAGTTCAGAATTGAACACTCAAAGAAGCTGAAAACAAGGTGAGATATTTTTCTTTTTGATAGCATGCATAAAGTGTCGGGTTTTTGTAATACTTACCTGGCTGTCTGTGTATATGTACACAATTTATAGATAAGTATTACTAACGACTGTCTCTTCTCACAGAGCTATCACCTACTCAAACTACAAAAACTGGAAACAGTGAAGTATTTCATTGCATGTCACCCATCTGGCTCAATCACATATCCCTCCAAAGGCTGGGGAGGGAGGGCTTCAGATGTGCATATTGTAAGGAACTCAGACTTCTTATCTCAGAAGTTCCACCATGCAGGAGATCAGGTAACAATTGAACTGTTTTTTTTTTTCTAATTTAAGTCTTATTTGTGAATTTATTATTTACCCATAGTTACCATTTTTGAGTTGCTGTTGAAGTAAAGTAGTGTTTTTAAGTATTTGTTATGTTTATTTCAGATTTTAGCCGACAGGGACTTTGAAGGATGACTTTGCTGTTCTGGGTGCACAGCTCATCACACCGTCTTTCACGAGGGGCCGAAAACAACTGTCAGCCGAAGATGTTGCAAATTCTCGTGTGACTTCGAACATCAGAATTCACATTGGTAAGTATAGAGTCAGCAGTCAGATTCATACAGTATGTAAATGTTAATGTTTTTGGTATTCAGAGTGTGCTGCATCATCAAATCACTGTTGCTACTTGCCGCTGACGTGGTTCACATTTCCCTAACTAAATTAATTACTGTAACAGTACAGATCCGGGTTAACAAGTGCTGAGACGTTATTCAATTAATCACATCAACGAGTACATGTGTAATCCCTACTTTGTAGGGTGTCTTATGATAACATTTGATCTTAAAAACATGTTATTCTATATTTAAATACATTGAACTGTTGTTCACATTTAGTGCAATATCAAGATAACAGGAAGTTAACAGGGATCTTTCTTCTCTTTAACATGAAAAAGAAACACCAATTATAGGACACAATGCACTGACGATATGATATAACGGTCAACTGTGCTACTCCTCAAACATAACAATGTAGATAAACAGCATTTTAACAACAAATATGTGATATGTGGTCTGCAGAGAGAGTCATTGGTGCCCTGAAGAGCCGGTACCACATTCTGGATGGCCCACTTCCTCTGCGCCTGGTAAAGAGACTGCAGGATGAGAGACAGAAGAGAGAAGAGGCCATGATTGATAGAATTGTGCATGTCTGTGCAGCACTAATGAACTTGTCTGGCAGTGTCATGTACAACCGTTACAGAATCTGAGAGTAAGAACAAAATCAATGTGCAGTCATTTAATAATGAGCATCAGAGAACAATATTTTGTGCAACTTTTTTATACAATAAAGAAGTCATTATTGTTCCAATTGTGCCATTTAGCAGGTTTCAGTTGAGACATAATGGATCTTTCTATTGGTCCATTTAGCAGGTTTCAGTTGAGACATAATGGATCTTTCTATTGGTCCATTTAGCAGGTTTCAGTTGAGACATAATGGATCTTTCTATTGGTCCATTTAGCAGGTTTCAGTTGAGACATAATGGATCTTTCTATTGGTCCATTTAGCAGGTTTCAGTTGAGACATAATGGATCTTTCTAATCAAAACCACCTGTTCGTCTTTCCACAGGTCCCTGAACTTATCTCAGTGCTGCTCTGCTGCTGCACACCCGGTCACCCTGCCTCTGATGCCTGACACCCTGCCTCTGATGCCTGACACCCTGCCTCTCATGCCTGACACCCTGCCTCTAATGCCTGACGCTCTGCCTCTGATGCCTGACGCCCTGCCTCTGATGCCTGACACCCTGCCTCTGATGCCTGACACCCTGCCTCTGTCGCCTGACACCCTGCCTCTGATGCCTGACACCCTGCCTCTGATGCCTGACACTCTGCCTCTGATGCCTGTCACTCTGCCTCTGATGCCTGTCACTCTGCCTCTGATGCCTGTCACTCTGCCTCTGATGCCTGTCACTCTGCCTCTGATGCCTGACACTCTGCCTCTGATGCCTGTCACCCTGCCTCTGATGCCTGTCACCCTGCCTCTGATGCCTGTCACCCTGCCTCTGATGCCTGACACCCTGCCTCTGATGCCTGTCACTCTGCCTCTGATGCCTGTCACTCTGCCTCTGATGCCTGACACCCTGCCTCTGATGCCTGACCCTCTGCCTCTGATGCCTGTCACCCTGCCTCTGTTGCCTGTCACCCTGCCTCTGATGCCTGACGCTCTGCCTCTGATGCCTGTCACCCTGCCTCTGATGCCTGACCCTCTGCCTCTGATGCCTGTCACCCTGCCTCTGTTGCCTGTCACCCTGCCTCTGATGCCTGACACCCTGCCTCTGATGCCTGACACCCTGCCTCTGATGCCTGACGCTCTGCCTCTGATGCCTGTCACTCTGCCTCTGATGCCTGTCACTCTGCCTCTGATGCCTGTCACCCTGCCTCTGATGCCTGACCCTCTGCCTCTGATGCCTGTCACTCTGCCTCTGATGCCTGACACCCTGCCTCTGATGCCTGACGCTCTGCCTCTGATGCCTGTCACTCTGCCTCTGATGCCTGTCACTCTGCCTCTGATGCCTGACACCCTGCCTCTGATGCCTGACCCTCTGCCTCTGATGCCTGATGCTCTGCCTCTGATGCCTGTCACCCTGCCTCTGATGCCTGTCACCCTGCCGCTGATGCCTGACACCCTGCCTCTGATGCCTGACGCTCTGCCTCTGATGCCTGACACTCTGCCTCTGTTGCCTGTCACCCTGCCTCTGATGCCTGACACCCTGCCTCTGATGCCTGACGCTCTGCCTCTGATGCCTGTCACTCTGCCTCTGATGCCTGTCACTCTGCCTCTGATGCCTGTCACTCTGCCTCTGATGCCTGTCACTCTGCCTCTGATGCCTGACACCCTGCCTCTGATGCCTGACGCTCTGCCTCTGATGCCTGACACTCTGCCTCTGATGCCTGTCACCCTGCCTCTGATGCCTGACACCCTGCCTCTGATGCCTGACGCTCTGCCTCTGATGCCTGTCACTCTGCCTCTGATGCCTGTCACTCTGCCTCTGATGCCTGTCACTCTGCCTCTGATGCCTGTCACCCTGCCTCTGATGCCTGACGCTCTGCCTCTGATGCCTGTCACTCTGCCTCTGATGCCTGTCACCCTGCCTCTGATGCCTGACACCCTGCCTCTGATGCCTGACGCTCTGCCTCTGATGCCTGTCACTCTGCCTCTGATGCCTGTCACTCTGCCTCTGATGCCTGTCACCCTGCCTCTGATGCCTGACCCTCTGCCTCTGATGCCTGACACCCTGCCTCTGATGCCTGACGCTCTGCCTCTGATGCCTGTCACTCTGCCTCTGATGCCTGTCACTCTGCCTCTGATGCCTGTCACTCTGCCTCTGATGCCTGACGCTCTGCCTCTGATGCCTGACACCCTGCCTCTGATGCCTGTCACCCTGCCTCTGATATCTGTCACCCTGCCTCTGATGCCTGACACCCTGCCTCTGATGCCTGTCACCCTGCCTCTGATGCCTGTCACTCTGCCTCTGATGCCTGTCACCCTGCCTCTGATGCCTGACACTCTGCCTCTGATGCCTGACACCCTGCCTCTGATACCTGACACCCTGCCTCTGATGCCTGACACCCTGCCTCTGATGCCTGACACCCTGCCTCTGATGCCTGTCACCCTGCCTCTGATGCCTGACGCTCTGCCTCTGATGCCTGACACTCTGCCTCTGATGCCTGTCACCCTGCCTCTGATGCCTGACGCTTTGCCTCTGATGCCTGACACCCTGCCTCTGTTGCCTGTCACCCTGCCTCTGATGCCTGACACCCTGCCTCTGATGCCTGTCACCCTGCCTCTGATGCCTGACGCTCTGCCTCTGATGCCTGTCACCCTCCCTCTGATGCCTGTCACCCTCCCTCTGATGCCTGTCACCCTGCCTCTGATGCCTGACGCTCTGCTGCCACTTGTGTTGCCTGATGGGTCGCTCCCTGTGCTGCTTTCGACTGGATTGTGTTCTGCCTACTTAGCAGAAACATATACAGTGCTTATCATAAATGAGTACACCCACTTTGAAAAGAACACAAGAACAATTTGATCAACAATATCAACAATTATTATCTGATTAGTATCAAAGTCACAAGTATAGACAATATTGTACAGCCCATTATTCATTCTATTTGTAGCCTATGTATGTTTTCATGTTGTAAATAAATGTATAGGCTTTGTGTTATTTGATTTTGTACATGTAGTCTACAGTATGTTGATACTGAATGAAATAGCTATAATATGCTTCAAAATGAATTGGTATAAATACATATGTAACTCTGTCACAGTGACTTATTTGTTGCCATTTTTACACTGATAGGAAATTCAACCACCTACCTGTGCATCTTTCAGCTCCCGAAGTTTGTGTAGTATGTGTTGTGACCAAAATGTTTGCATCACATTAATGGCACCACTGATGAAGTCCTCATCTCTTTGTACTCTGAATATCAGGCAGGTCTGAGGAGTCCAAGTGATGAAGTCTGCATACATCAGTTTGGTAACAAACATCTGCTTTTGGACCTGTCAAATGCAATGCAATCATCATAACACTAATATTTACATTATAGACAGTATGCCATCTGTGGATAATTATCTTGGATAATTGCACAAAATGCTGCAGACTTATTAGAGGTGTGCAGGTATATGCAGGTGAAATATTGAAATACCTGAGTGAAATATGCATGACTTCTCTTTAAGCTCGTCAGACTTTCCAGATGTCCTCTTTTGTCCTCAAGCCACTGTTGGTACCCAGTAGAGGTGTCTTGCCCCCACCTGTAAGGACACTTAGCCTCTATAATACCCTCACCACAGCAGTCACAGGAAACATAGCCATCACATGAAACCCCCAGGTATGGCATAGTTTGGCAGATGCGGAAGCCAGCCTTTCTGACGACCAGGTTCTGATGTGGTGCATCTACTGGGGCACAGATGTAAATGGTGGAAGACAGGTTGGCTGTGGGGCTCCCAGCTCCAAGAGCATATTGATAAGTGTCAATGACATCTTGCTCATGGTGTCTCCCCCACTGAATCCAGGGCTTCATTATTGGCCTGTGCCTTTGTTCACATATGGTGTTGATCAGTGACTTGCTAGGATGTTCTGTAGCTGTTAAGACATGGTGGGCTATGGAGCCTGGAATGCGACCAACCCGCTCTTGATGCCATTGCACACAGGATGCCTGACGGATGGTTGCTCTCTCCACATTTTCGATCTCCTCCTCAGTCACCTCATGCTGGCTGAAACACCATGGCTTCTTAAAAGGCCTGAAAAAACCCATGAAACTATTTAATACCACAGAGTCAGGTGATCTGTCAGCCAGCATAGTGAGGAACTGCTGCTGCTGTGATAAAGAGGCGTTTGGGGTAGGGGCTTTCCTTTTCCTTTTTTTTGACGTCTTGTCCTCTGTGTAAAAAGTTGTCTCTGCAACAAGAGCAGGCTCAATCTTTTTAACACACGTCTTGTTCCACTCACAGGCTTTGCTTGTGCATGGCACTTTGTTGATCCCCATGCGGACACAAGCCTCTAATTAAAAAAGAACAGCAACCACATGGGAACAACTTTCACCAAGACTGAAAAGGAAGGAAAAAAATATCCATTAGCTCTAGATCACTAAAGATATTGGGCCTAAGATTTTACATAATACTGCCCTGTCTGGTGACGTTTCTTTTGGAACATTTTGATATATTCGGACGTATTTATGGCACCCACGCACAAACAAATGAACGCTTTCACAAACGTACCCTGCCATGCAGTTGCAGTGGGCAGCGACGATGGTACCCTCTCCCTTAACTGCTACCCACGTCTGGTGCGGCTTCTCTGTCACCCTCCAGGATGGCTTTACATCACATCGGAACAGGTATAGGTATCCGATGAAGGTAGTTTATGATGGAGCACAACTCCAACAAAGCCACTTGTAAAAAAGTTGTGTGCCTCCAGGGACCGATAGTTCTTTAGGCTGCTGTGTGTGTAAATCCAACACATCCTCACTCCCAGGTCGGCCTATGTTGACGTTATGTCAAGTCCCCTGTCGGCTTTTTCCAACGCAAGGGGGGGGGGCCTTAGCGTCCATTTTCAACGCAAGGGGGGGGCCCTTAGCGTCCATTTTCAGCTTTCCGGGATGTCCATATGCTTCTATGGACGCTCATGGAAGCACGGCGTTCGTTTGTGTCGACCGCCCTTAAAGGCAATGTGAGCGTCCATTCTCATTGGATAACGGAGAATTGTACACCCGGAAGTAAGTATTCCCCTTACTGTCGATTGATTTTACAGTGATATCTGCACTACTCATCGACTAAAAAAAAACAGATTATCCTTGTTAATTACACAACATTGATTGGTTTAAATTGTGTGCAATGCTTTTGTATTTTTCCCCTTCGATTCGGAGAAACAAATATTTTTTCGGAGTAAATGATGACAGAAGACACTACACTACCCAGAATCCCCAGCTATCGTTTGGACTACACCATGTGCTCTGTTTGACAAACCCCGTGATAGTCCTCAAGCTCTCTGATTGGAGAGTGTGCTCCGAGGGTTACGCCGAGCCTCGAACAGCACTTGAAATGGGATGGAACCACAGCAGACTGTCCAAAACTGGATTTGAACGGGTCCACCGCGTCCCCCCCTCCCCCATCCCGTCCCCAGAACTACACATGCTGGCTATTCTGTTTCGCAACATGTTCTCTATCTATGGCACGTCTCTACTGGGAGTTGTAGTTTTAAAATACGTTTTCGTATTTCCCATAATAAGAAGTTGCCAGTATTAAACTGTGTACATCCCTGGAGGTTTAGGGGATAGGAAACACTCACATTTAAAACATATAATTAATAAATGGGTGAAAATTGCTTGTGCCCATAATGGGCAGCATTAATATATATACACACATGCCAGCTAAGGTCAGAAGAGCTTTATTTAACAGCTGGTCTTATGTTTGTGACCCCTGTTGTTAATTGATTACATTACATTACATTACATTAATTGAAAAGCCTGAAACATGCACTTGTCAAGGTTCAGAGGCACATTTTGCAAATATGGCAGTAGCCATCGATCAGCTTAAGATAAGATATACTTTATTGATCCCAAGTTGGAACATTTGCGTTACATCAGCATGTGTAACAGTTAAATATGCAGTGGTGTTTATTTGTAAATCATTTAGTATAATCACACAAATTCTGTGTTTTATATTCAACAATTCTGTGTTCTTTATTTATTGATTGTTCAATACCGGACAAGGCCGGAGATGAAATATCTACATACATCTTATAAGAGTATAATACATTATGTATAATATCAGTTAAAATAAGTGCTTCAACATAGTTAACATTGCTGGAGGTATGCACAAATATTGATAGATGTCTTGTAATGCACTATTGAGGAACCTGCGACCCAAGTTTTTCATTCAATGCAGAACTACACCATAGTTGTGTAGGCCTATATGATATGTCAATAAACCTTAGAAAATCTTGAAATCTTAAAGGGATGTGCAAAATAGTCATTATATACAGTCTTTAATTAACTATTAGTAGAGAATAAGGAGTAATGAATATACTTTATAGGGATCCTATTAATATCTAATAATAAAAATAATGAAATTCAATAACATGCTTTAACCACTAGGTGTCCCTTTATATCAGCTGTGCACCTTTGTGGTGTAAATACAGCCTATCTACCAATTGGATCAAATATAAAAGTCAGCCGAATTAGTGTTGATATTGCAAGGAGACGTATTGTGTGAAAATAAATGTAAGATGTTGTTTAATGGCTGATATATTTATGATCCACGTCACGTTTTCAGTTCCTCATGTTTGTCGAGAAGTCTATTCATCAGGGCTCTATAAATACAGAACTACGGCAGATATGTACTATTTAATGCAGCCGAACCGTGTATTACAACGCCGGTATGTGATGACTTTCAAAGAGAAAAGCAAGCACACTCGGAATAAAGTATATATATATATTTTTAAAAATGTTTTCGGTCTGTTTCCGGTATTTGTTAATGACGATGTGCTCTGAGATGTGAGACTGGAATTGCACAGGGGAAAATAACGTAGGCTATCTTTAGATGCGGATTTTGTTAAACTAATATGTTTTCGCTGTGGACCAACACTATACATTGATGGGGAAGGGGGTAGCAATAAAGATAACACCATTAAACAGTTACACAACATAACAGAAATAATATCGATAGCAGCTTCCCTAGCAACCACCTTGGTAACAATGAAAACGTTATGGACGCAATTTCCTGAAGTAATCTTCGTAATAACTAGCAAACTAAAGATCATGTACATCCACTGCACACATAATCTGAAATAACAACTCATATTTCTCGCATCAAATGACATCAAAACGCATTTTAATGGCCAAACTAACTTTAAAATAGGCATTTTCCATCGAGAATAAAACGAAGTTCGGCCAGGTTTTTTTTTCTGCGGGGAGAAATGTGAAGATCACGTGACGTCAAACAGAGCACATGGTGTAGTCCAAACGATACCTGGGGATTCTGGGTAGTGTAGTGTCTTCTGCCATCCTTTACTCCGAAAAAATATTTGTTTCTCCGAATCGAAGGGGAAAAATACAAAAGCATTGCACACAATTTAAACCAATCAATGTTGTGTAATTAACAAGGAGAATCTGTTTTTTTTAGTCGATGAGTAGTGCAGATATCACTGTAAAATTAATCGACAGTAAGGGGAATACTTACTTCCGGGTGTACAATTCTCCGTTATCCAATGAGAATGGACGCTCACATTGCCTTTAAGGGCAGCCGACACAAACGAATGCCGTGCTTCCATGAGCGTCCATAGAAGCATATGGACATCCCGGAAAGCTGAAAATGGACGCTAAGGGCCCCCCCCCTGCGTTGAAAATGTACGCTAAGGCCCCCCCTTGCGTTGGAAAAAGCCGACAGGGAACTTGACATAACGTCAACATAGGCCGACCTGGGAGTGAGGATGTGTTGGTAAATCCCTGCGTGATAACGTACTGAGTCGTCAATAACCAATATGTATATGCAGCTCATGATGGCTATTGTGCAAAAACAACCATTGTGTGATGAACAAATTCACTAAAACGTGCTAATTTCCTTGTCAGACATATCAATTATGTGAGGTTTAATTCATCAGTTAAAGGGATTTTGCCTTTTACCGGGTGATTCAACCAGGTAGCAGAAGATATCAGGGAATGAAACTTCAGGCCATTCAGTCGGATCATTCGTCCACTCTTTAATAAGATATGGACAAGAATCCGATCCTATTAAATACATTTTTTAAAGGTATCTATCCCTGTCAATGGGCTGCAATGAATCAATGTACGACATGTTTGTTTAACATTTAAAATCCGCGCGCTGACAGTGCTCCGAGCGAGGGGGAAAGGATTGTTTTCCCCCTCGAAATTCCCCGCCCCCAACTGTGACGCGACGCCGACTGTATGTAATACAGATATTTGATTTGTGTACTGCAACCTGTTTAGCTTAATGATGTTTATTTATTTTCCCTTTATGATTATTTTCTGTTTGTTATATAAGTTATACGTTTTTTTTGGAAAGAGTGGTTTTATGATTGATCCAGTAGTAGGTGTTAAGGCAACGTCCGGATGCCAATCGTTCTTAAAACCAAAAAGAAGAAATCCTTCCCGCTTTTATTTTGACGTCATCAAACCGCACCGGAAGTGAAGTTCCCAGCTCTTTCTAACCTGGATCGAGGTGGCGTCTCGTCGCTACGGTTCTCTCTCTCTGTGTTCCTGAGAAAGTGTGTGTGAGCTCCAGCACTACTGATCCATCATCTGTGTGTTTGGATAAACCTCTGAATGGACTCTGTGCTCTTTTTTCTGGAGCGTTTACCTCGGACTACATGAGCTAGCTTAGCATGCTAGCTGGAAACACGTTAGCAACACTAGTCAGATTGAGAGTTTGATGGAGAGAGACACGGTGTGTTTAACAGAGTTTGCAGGAAAAGGTGATCTAGTAAACATGAGTAAAGTCCAAATGCTGCTGTCGTTGAAGAAGCAGCGACTCACTGTTGCTGTTGAAGATATATTTGCTCTGTTTGAAAAAACGATGGCAGAGCACGAGGAGGAGCTGTCTCTTTCCAAAGAGGAGATCAAGAGACTCCAGAAACTACTGGACGCTGCGTTACAGCCTGAGCTTCGGATACACAGAGCAGGTCTGTTCCCTTTACCCTTCATTAACACTTTAAATCTTCAGTAGCACTTTATTATCACATTAATAACTCTTTAGACCCTTTATCAGCACTTGCTGCAGGTAGTAGATCCTGAAGTAAAAGTACAAACACCACACTGTGAAAATACTCCATTACAAGTTAAAGTACTGCATTCACATCTTATTTAAGTAAAAGTATGTAAGTATTATTAGACACATGTACTTTATTATAATAATTAAAATGTATTGGGGAAGAGCAAACCTACCAAAACAAATATATTTATAAAAATACATACATTGAATAATATGCCATTTAATTTACTGATTTAAATATTACCCATACATGTAGGCACTAGTTGGTTAAATGTGACATACTTGATACTTTAGTTTTATTGTGCTTCTTTATTCACCTTTTCTTTTTAAATGTGTAAAAACAAATACAAACAAATACTTTTAGTGGGGTGGGTAGAAGGGGGTATCATGCACCCCCCTGAAATATACTTTTAATCAGCTTTTCTAGATTGAAACAAATTGTGTAGAAAACGATTAGCTATGTTAAAAAGTTGAAAAATTGTCCCACGTATATTTTTTCACCAAATTAGTGTTTATTTACCCTAAAAATCGAGTTTCACTATTTTTACACCTTTCACTATATCTCAGCCATTATTGCAGATAACTGAACAAATAAGGTATCCAGATCCATGTTTTGAGGGTCCTGGAACACAATAAAACTATTCTTAAAGTGATCACATGTGTCTGTGGCATGCTATTATGCTAATTAGTGCCGCCATTACAAGAAAATAGCATTTTAGTCTTGTACCAAGAACGATGTATTTTGCACCGACACAGAAATATTCTTATAATCAGTGTTTCCTAAGTGGAAAAAGTATGTAGAAAATGATGAGCTATGTTAAAATGTTGTCTGGATGTCCCACATGTATTTTTTATGCAAATTAGTGTCACAATTGCCAAAAACGAAATTTTCACACTTTTCACTCTATCTCAGCCAATATTGCAGATACATGAACAAATAATGTGTCTAGACCAGTGGTTCCCAAACGGTGTGCCGCGGCACACTGGTGTGCCGTGAGGCAAGTACGGGTGTGCCGTGGGATTTTGTGACAACCATACGTTATTATTGCAATATACAACTACACAAAAATAATTATTTAATTTACTATATCAGTACTTTGTAGGTTTATATGTACGTAATCTGCGCGACTTGCGCGTCCACATCTCCACGTGCAGTGCTGCATAAACATGGCTGAGTCAGCGATAACTTTCGAGGGGTGGAGGTATGCCCATTATTTTGAGTTCGTCCGAAGAATAGACAGAAATGTGACGGTGAGGTGCAAACTGTGTCCAGGCCAGAAGCTGTTATCCACTGCTGTAAACACCACGTCAAACCTCAACACACACCTGCAAAGAACACATGCTAAGGTGAAGCTACCGCACACGCTATTTGTTGTTTGTTTATATCACGTAGTCTGTTCTTCTTCTCTGTCTTCTGGTTGTTGCCTGGTTTGAATGACAAATACACACTACCGCCGCCTGCTGGTAAGGAAAGTTATTGCCACTCACGCATGCGCAGTTCGTACGTGCTCGGCGAGTAAAGTAACGAGTTACTTTATGTAGATAGTAACAAAGTAGTGTAATATATTACTTTTTTTTAAAGTAATATGTAATATATTACTTTTTTTAGTAACGACCCCATCTCTGGAGTTGGCGTTCTCTACTCTGATTTACATGAAGAACAACAGGAGGTCACGGCTCTCTGTTGAACAGGACTTGCGAGTGGCCCTCTCCTCAGTGCCACCAAGGATTACAAAATTCTGCGCGCCCCGACAGGCACATGTATCTCACTAATTTGTAAGTCGGCAAAAATATTTACAATAACACATGTTTCAATGCTGATTGCTGAAATGTTACATTTATAATTTGTAGTTCAGGACCATGCAGTGCAGCTTCCTTGCATTGACAGTTCTCTGTGCTGAATTTCTGCTGAGTTTCCTTTGCCTCATTTTTAGGGCCCGAGCACGAAAGTGCTAGGACCCAACGGCGTCCTAGCACGAAGTGCAAGGATACCTATTGTTATTCGTGGTATTATTATTATTATTCCATATTTCAATGCTTATTTTCAGGCCTTTAGGATGCTGAGAAAGTTGTATAATTTTGCACAGATTCCAGAATCGGTGAAAAATTTGATATTCTGGAGTCAATGTGTTCAAATTGTCCAACATGCTCTCTAGCGCCACCTATGGCCATTTCCGTTTTTGGAAAGATGTACAAAGTTTCACCGTAACTCCAAATGACCTGAAATTTTTCACACTTACTCGGGTGGACCTGCTCTACATATAAGGTCCAGGTACCCGTAAGCTCCGCCTACTTTATTTTTTTTTAAATTAGCATTATTTGAAAAACAGTTAAATATTCACTTAAATTTCAAATTTTTGTTTTTCAACACCAAACTCAGTATACAGTATCGCCGGAGGGTCAGACACATTATCGTAGGAAATGAACATGTTCAGTTGATAAATGTGGTCGTCATTACTCTAAATGTCTTCGCAAAAAGGCGGGGCTTAGATAGAAATGCTCATAACTCATCAACAATGTACCAAAAAACACACATTTTGGTGGTAAGGTTCAGTCTGTATTGGGGAAGAAGCACAAAAAGTAATTTCCATTTTGGACTATAGGGGGCGCCAAAAACATGACAAATGTCTAACTCATGAACTGATGGACGAAATATTTTTCTTTTTTTGTAGACATACTCTGGGGATGAGTATGGACTTATATTTAAAGTGTCACAACGAATGACAAATGTGGGCGTGGCCTGTACTTTTTTTTTTATGACGATGAGCTAAAATGGTTTTCGTTACGCAAAAATTGGTACACGAGTCACAGCCCACGACCTTTTCCATAATGTAAAAAAAAAACGTACATTTTCAAAAAAACTGCTCTCTAGCGCCCCCTATTGTGTGGTAGTCGCATATAGTTTCTCAGAACTTCACGAATGTTGGCACAGATATTCCTCATGGAATTGCGGACATATTTGTACATACATTCCATTAGCCCCGCCCCCCCAAAAAGTCGGCCATTTTGAAATATGTGCGTTTTTTATGCATTTTAAGCACATTCGTGCGGATTCCTCCTAGGGGAATGATCGGAAAAATTCCAATCCAGGACACGTTCAGCCCCTATCCAATATGATACTTAATGGAGAAGAACATTTTTGATAGCTCAATCGTGGAGGTCGTAAGCTAACAGCGAATACACCATTGTTGACGATTTACATGTCGCAAATTACTCCAAATTACTCGGATATAGTTAATCCGATATTCACGAAACGCTGTATACATATTGCTATTATGATTGCACACATATTTCAAATTACCTTCCATTAGCCCCGCCCCCCAGAAAGTCGGCCATCTTTTAAAATGTGCGGTTTTCAGCCATTTTACGCACGTTCTTGCGAACTCCTCCTAGGGGAATGATCGGAAAAAATCCAATCCAGGACAAGTTCAGCCCATTTCCAATGTGATGCTAAATTGCGAAGGAATAGTTGATCGTTCAAACGACGACTTCGTAAGCGAACGGAGAACTTTCCATTTTTGACGATTTACATGTCCCAAATTACTCCAAATACTCGCGTATACTTTTTCCAATATTCAGGAAACGCTGTATACATATTACTATTATGATTGCACACATATTTCAAATTGCCTTCCATTAGCCCCGCCCCCCCAGAAAGTCGGCCATTTTGAAAAATGTGCGTTTTTCAGCCATTTTACGCACGTTCTTGCAAACTCCTCCTAGGGGAATGATCAGAAAAATTCCAATGCAGGACAGGTTTAGCCCCTATCCAATAGAATACTTAATTCAGGAGCACATTTTTGAAAAATTACTCGTGGAGGTCGTAGGCTAACAGCGAATACACCATTTTTGACTATTCACATGGCGCAAATTGCTCCAAACTGGTCGCATATAGTTTTTCCGATATTCACGAAACGCTGTATACATATTGCTATTATGATTGCACACATATTTCAAATTGCCTTCCATTAGCCCCGCCCACCAGAAAGTCGGCCATTTTGAAAATTGCCCGTTTTTCATGCATTTTAAGGACATTTCTGTAAACTCCTCCTAGGGGAATGATCGGAAAAATTCCAATCCAGGACAACTTCAGCGCATATCCAATGTCATGCTACATTGAGAAGGAATAGTCTTTCGCTCAAACGGGGAGCTCGTAGGCTAACGGAGAATGTACCATTTTTGACCCATTATATGTCAGATAAGCTACTGAGCCCTGCCTGTCTGCCTGGCACATCAACTCTCACACACACACACACACACACACACACACACACACACACACCCTCGCTAACCCTAACCCTAACCCTAACCCTAACCCTAACCCTAACCCTAACCCTAATGTTTATTTGTAGATATCTCCTAAAGCCTACAAATAAAGTGTGACATGTAGGCCTGTTACATTTGTTATTGAGCGATATATATTATACACACTGTTCTGCTTTCTGCACTGACCTCAGCAGCTGTTCTCACTGTAACATCACCTAACATCCAGGGCACATGTGATTAGTGAGTAAACAAACGGTAAAGGGCAGAAAGTCTGATGCACATTTGATCATCTCAAATAACTTATAATCACAACGGGAACACTTTGCAGAGCTGTGCTTCGTTTGACAGAAGTCCAGACATGCGTCACGCCTCTTTTAAACATCACTGTTGGCTGAAATCGTCTCAGGAGAATACTTCAGTGTACCCTCGGTTATAGCTCCTCCAGAGACACTCCTCTCTCCTCTAAATCAGTGCATCCTCGGTTACGGCTCCTCCAGACAGCCTCCTCGATAATCGATCCTCGACGACCATTTAGAGAAATTTGTTTTCCTTCGACATCCGTTTCCGGGTCGCTGCCGTGAGCACCTGGAAGTCTGGGACGCGAAAATTAGAGAAATGACAAACGGCTCATTTCCCAGGACTCGCGCACGTCTGCTTGACGCCGGGACGACCTGCCGCCCTCCCCGACAGGCGCACGGACGCGAGGGCCCGCTCATCACTGCGCGCACAAGTGCGACCGCAGTTTTAATTAATGTTGTGACCTGTCTGTTTTAAATGAGTGTCTGCTTTGATGAAGCCTAATTTGATAAAGTTTCAAATTAATTTCTGAAATATTTCGTTAATAAATATTTCATGAGTAATATAGTTGTCTTTGTCACATTTTATTTGGCATTAGTAAATAATGATGCACATTTACAGATATTTTACATGATATGAGTTAGGGATGCTCCGATCGATCGGTCACCGATCGATATCGGCCGATACTCACTCTCTGCCGATCGATCGGTGCTCTCTAAACATGCCGATCGCGAGAGCCGATCGCATGACGTAAAATACATGACACTTTTCTGTGTGTGCGGCAAAACAAGCTCGCCAAAATGGCTTCACCGGTCTGGCATTATTTTAAGGTGTCCGAAAAAGACAGTAAAATAGCGGTATGCAACGTGTGTGAAGCAGAAATCCTGCAGCTCCGCCTGCCGGACAGGTAAGCGCAGCGAAACACACACACAGGGAGAACCAGACCGCAGTTCATTTCCTCATATTCCAAACGAGAAATTACGGTAGCAAATCACCCGGTTCTTTACGACCAGAACTATTAACGGGATACAAACCGGAGGAACCAGGCATGGAGGGAGGTGGCAGAGACAGTGGGTGAAACTGGTAGGTTTTCGCCTGTTTGGGGAGTTTATATATATATATATATATATATATATATATATATATATATTGCTCGCATAAAATCCCCGGGGTTTTTTGCTTTGTATGTCGGGGGCGGGAGATTCATGTGATTGGTTGTTGGTCGCGTTGCTCGCAAAAAATCCCCAAGCTTTCAGACACGCCCAGCTCCAAGATTTTCAAGATTTTTGAAAAGCTGCTGTGTGGACGTACCGTAACGGCCCGTCCACACAGCAGCTTTTGGTGATTTGTCCACCGCTTCCAGCGTGTCTCCGCCCATTGACTTTGAATGGGGATGACGTCACTTTCCCTCGCTTGTCGCCGAACTGCATTGTGGGGGGGGCGAGGCGAAGATTTCCAGGATTTCCAGGATGTTCAGGATTCCAAAGTTGAACAATGTTCAACTTTTGAGGCTGAGCTGGAAGCGACAGCCAATCAGATCCGTTTATGCAAATCTGACAGTAGAAGCTCTAGCCAATCAAACCGCGTGTAAGCAGGGAGAGCCAGACCGCAGTACATTTCCTCATATTCCAAACGAGAAATTACGGTAGCAAATCACCCGGTTCTTTACGACCAGACTATTTACCGGGATACAAACCGGAGGAACCAGGCATGGAGGGAGGTGGCAGAGACAGTGGGTGAAACTGGTAGGTTTTCGCCTGTTTGGGGAGTTTATATTTATATATATATATATATATATATATATATATATATATATTGCTCGCATAAAATCCCCGTTTTTTTTTGCTTTGTATGTCAGGGGCGGGAGATTCATGTGATTGGTTGTTGGTCGTGTTGCTCGCAAAAAATCCCCAAGCTTTCAGACACGCCCAGCTCCAAGATTTTCAAGATTTGTTCAAAGCTGCTGTGTGGACGGGCCGTAAGAGTTAGACCTAACACACTTAGCTATTTTATCTACCTCTGCAACAAGCTAAACTAGTTATTATAAATATATTTATTCTTCATTGTCGGGTCACTCATTACTGGATCAGTGAGCTGCATGAGATACTGACAGGCTGTCAGGAGAGGGAGAGAGGGGGGAGAGAGAGGAAAAGAGAGCGCTTCCGCTAATTTCTCCCGTGTTATTATCCAAAGTGAATGTAAACTTGAATAATGTACATCATTTGAATGTAATAATTAAGTTGGTTGTTGTTTGTGGAAGCTCCAGTGAATGAGCCCCATTAACTGAGTTTTAAACATCACTTTAAATGGAAGATTTAAAGTGATGTTTAAATCTTCCATTTAGGCCCCGCCCACTCGATCGGATCGGCGATCGGTATCGGCCGATACTGATTCCGGTGATCGTCGATCGGTCCCGAAATTGGCGATCGGAGCATCCCTAATATGAGTGATAACACGTGTTATGAGGGCTATTTTGCACAATAGGTGTGCCTTGAGATTTTTACTTGTCCTTTGGTGTGCCTTGGGCACAAAAAGTTTGGGAACCACTGATGTACAGGGTTGGGAGGGCTACTTGCCAAAAACAAAACAAAAAAAGTATCAAGATATAAAAGTAATGTAACCTGATAACTTTATTTTTCTTTTGGATTACCTCAATATCAAATGCAATGCAAATAAACACAGGAGAGAAGAAATATTAATATGATTTTTTTACTTAAATGTATAATATAATACCATAAAGCAGATTCAGGCAGTAGGTGTATAGATTCACAATTAAAGTATTAGCCTACAGAACACTACCGCTTCCAGAGACGAGATACAATTTGATCATTTTACAACAAACACTATATGCTCTTTTTAGGTTTTGAATAAGATTGTAATCTTGAGTTTCCCTATTATTAAAAAAAAAAGTAAAACTAATCCGATTACATATTTTCCTATGTAACTAAGGATTACACTTTCCTTTTTTTCTATACGATCTTGATTCGTGTTAGATGTAATCCATTACTACCTAAGCCAATAAAAGTCATAACTTTTGGAAAATTGTCTCAAGTTATAAGTTATGCCTTCAATCTCTTTCACGTGGAGAAGACATCACATTGGCCGAGGCGTTACAACTTCCCTCAAGCGTCCTACATGAAAGAAAGATCACATGTTAAAAATGTGTGCACAAACTATTCAGTATGACCCGTCTTAGTTTAAAGCCCAAGTGTAACCCCCTGATCCCACCGGAAGCGTCTGCGCCGCGCTGCGACCTCCTCCTGCGTCATAACCCACCAGGCGCATTTCAAAACGTTGCGGAAGCGGAGCGTCGTGTGTGCAGCCTCGCAGTTGTTGGATGAACGTTCCACTTCCTGCCTGCGCCGCGTCAAAAATAGGATTCATCCTATATTTTAGAAATTCCTTGCCGCGAGGATCTTCTGGGACGCTTCGAGCCGCGGGTCTGGTGGAATAGCACCCATTGACTAGAGTGGCCGCGATCGCTAAAAACGCCGCAACGCAGCGCAGCGCAGACGCTCCTGGTGGGATTAGGGGGTAAGAGTGAACAGAGGCGGAGTCTGCCTGTGTTCCAATTTGTTTTGTTTGTTGGCTGCTGCTACCCAAACCAACATCCTCACAAGCATTGACTGTTGGAATGTCATTATGCTCCACATGTGAAACAACAAAGGCTTCTTCAGGTGTGTCTTGTATCATAATGATATTGCTCTGATCAGCAGCAAGACTGTTTTCACCACTACCATGGTCTACATCTTCAACCTCCTCATTGCTGTTAACAGTCGAACTAGGACTGTCACTTACCTCGTCATTGTTACTCACCCTGCTTTTCCTTCTAGGCTGTTGTTCTTTGCCATTGGTGAAATAGAAAATGGTGGGCACTGCAGTGTTTTTCAGGCATCTCCTTCCCTAATAAAAATAATAAACAAAAACACATAAAATAACTTTTTGAGGTCTGTAGATATTCAACTTTCTTTTGAATAATGTTGTTTTAAATTTAAGAGTGCATTATAAAAGACAATAGAGGGCCAACATGTTAACTATGCAGTTAATCCATTCAACAATTACGTGTTTCCAAGATTCAGATTCAAAGGATTTATGTCATATGCACATAGGCTACAGTGTAGGAATGGCAATGAAAATCATCTGTCCCGAGCTCCTCCAACAATGCAACATAGTTATATAAGACATAAAACAATAAAATAAATTCTAAATTAAGAATAATAAATTAGTGCAGGCAGAAATCTATATACACGTAAATATAAGACATATGCAAGAACAGAATGTAAAGATAAATATAGTAAGATGAAATCAAATCCTTTTTTTCTCTTACAGTGATAGCTGTTAAGATAAATAAGTTATAAGATGACAACAGATGAATGAATGTTGCTATTAAAATAATGTAAAAAAAGGTAATATAATTCATCTGTTTTTAACATAGAGTATGTGGGGGAAAATGGCAATTCTCTATCTATGATAAAGAGTCTTTGCATAAATTGAAGAGAAATGTGATGGTTTGCAAAAAAATTCGATTTCTATGTTTCTATACTTAACTGGCAAAATCTTAATTTGGCCTTTAATCAAAAGAACATTACTCGGCACTGATGTGCAAGCTGTGCCATAACAATTATTTAGCATTGTATGATGTATAACATGTATTTAATTAGTAACAACAATTTACACTACAAATGGAACCAAGTTTTTTTTTTTTTTAAAGGGTCTGTACCCATGAGTCCGTGCTGAAGGGATGACTCTCAAAGTGTTCACTGCACGGCGAGAAGAAACGTTGGGGGTCCATTTATTCCTCCGGTTCAGTACCCACTGGTCCAGCCTGTCTGGATCACCTAAAGGAAACCTTTATTAAAAAATACATGAAAACCGACCCAAAGACAACAGGAGGGTTAATGCCATATTCACTTAATAACGCATGAACAACTTTTACAAATATTTCTATATAGTCTGTGTTGGTAAATGTAATCTAGGTTGCACATTTCCTGCTGAAATACATGCATGGGCCTACCAAGTTACTGCGTGGCACTTTTTGATAAAAACAGTGTAGTTCCACTATATAAACGTTACATTCATAATCAAACGAGACAATATGCAAGATAAATAGCTATTTGTTGTTATTCTTAGTGCTTGTCATTCACACGTTAAGAAAATAAAATAAGTACCAATACATAGCAGAACAATTGTGGCGATGTTCAGCTTAATAAGCCTTGTTCAACATCATTTCTTTAGCTAATACTATAGAAGACTGCAGGCGAACCAAGTCCGCGTTTCGCTGCATTCCTTGATCTCCAGTTATACCGCCGGGCTCCGCCGCTGGCCGAAGCTAACGGAGCCGCAAAGGGCTAGCTACGGCTCCGGTTAGCTACGGCTCCGGTTAGCTACGGCTCCGGTTAGCTACGGCTCCGGTTAGCTTCGGCGGCCACCACTGGGATAATTGGGTCCCCTTTTAACATTTGCTCCCATTTAGCATTATGGGCGTCATAGCCATAGACTATAAAAGTCTTACCCAAGGCTGAATCATAAACTAAACTGTATATATATATATATATATATACACACATGTATAAAGGGTTACGTCCTTAGCTGGCTAATAAGCTACATAACAAGCTAAGCTAACAAGCACACAAACACCTGCTAACGGGGTTAACATGTATAATATTATCATTTTACTCACCGAAAAAAGCTGAGAGTAGACTTCTTGAAAGTTCTGTTAGTACATTCAAGCGCACAGCACGACATTTTAATTGTCTGGTATTTGTAACAATATTCCCACAATCACCACTAACACGGCTAAAGCTAAAGGGTCAAGTACAGTAACTACAACTAACTAACGTTGTAGCCTCTATGGTTGTAGCCTAGCAGAGTGGAGAAGTTTCTGTTAGCTGACAGTGAGGCATGTACGTGTCCATCAAAGTGACCACGCCCTAATTTATGCAAACACTTTAAGACCTAATGTAAATAAAAGGGTCGTGTTAGAAAATAATTCACTCACAGATCCATAATCATGAAGGTGGAATCTAACTATATCGATAATAAAAATGTATGGAGCCAGGGGTAGAAACATGTTTTTTTCTGCTGTAAAATTGGGCATTTTAACATGGGGGTCTATGGAAATTGCTCCTTTCTGCAGCCATCGCCTATCGGCCAATATATGAACTGCAGTGTGTGGCACTTCCGTATTGGCGTCCCAGCTCTTCCCCAGAGTTTGCCGCTTGGTCTAGACCCATGTTTTGATGGTCAAAGATCACAATAAAACTATTCCCAAAGTGATCACATGTATCTGTGGCATGCTATGCAAATTAAGAGACGCCAATATTGCAGTACAGTAAGTGAACACATAAAGTGTCTAGACAGATGTTGTGTATTTAACCAATATTTATTTGTTTTGTACTAGCCTACAGCAAGGGTCAAACATCATAATATAAGTATTGATGTGACTACTCTTTCCCATTCCAGATAAGCAGTCAAGGTTTGGCTCTCCACTATCTGATTTAATACTCAATCATCGTTTTCAATGCTATCATCAGAGTAAAATTCCTCTTCCTCTTCACGCTCTGTCGTGTACAGGAGATCAACCAGGGAGGTTGGCACGACAGGACCACAGGACCACACCGGTCTCAACACTCCATCAGTCCTCATCCATCCCTGCTCCTCATCATAGAGGTTTGGTTTTTCTAAAATTGATTCATCAGCTCGCTTGTACAGGGCGACGCAATGGTTCACACGTTGGACGTGCGGCTTCAGAGCATCATAGCATGGAGGAAGGCGAGCCAGGTCAACCTTAGACTTGGCAGTGAGTTTATCGTCCTGCCCCACCATTTTGCACAGCAACTTGGCACGGACTACGTCCACTGAAGACTCACGACTCTCTCCATATAACAGACAGGTGAATTGCTCCAACTGCTTCAGCACCTCCGGCTTGACATTCCAGTTGTCACCGAGTTGACTGAACGCCCTGTGAAACTTCGGGTTCTTCTCCTGCTTTTTCAAGGGCCCCACCTTCCCCTTCCCTTTGAAGGCACTGGTGCAGTCTTCTCCGCTGAACACATGGAATCCAAGAAGTGTGGCACAGTAGTCTTCTCCCAGGGATTCTGCGAGCTCAGAGAGGTTGAGAAGTTGTCTATGTTTCCCTGACCCCGTATCCAGGTATATAGTCAGCCTGATGGCATGAGCGTGGTAAAGAAGAATCACAAAGATATCTGTGTCAGGTGTTCAGACTACAGCATTCTTGTACCCAAGGGTAGCACCATGATGAAGGTAGAGTACCACCCTTGTATCAGTCTCTTCCTGGTTGCTGTAGATCAGGGGTGCCCACACTTTTTTGGCTGGTGAGCTACTTTTGAAATTACCAGCTCACCGAGTTCTACCAACCAAAAATAAAATCCCAAATTGCAAGGGTTGCTGAATAACACGTTTTATTTATACATGGGATAACTACATTAGGGCTGCAACAAACAACTAATTTAATAATCGATTAATCTATCGATTCATGAAACGATTCATCGACTATTCGGACTATGCCTTGCACAATTTCTCAAGCGCTCTTATTTAGCCATCAACTTTTAGATTTAGCTTGAGGTTGTTTTAGGCATGTGGAAACTAACAATGAAGACAATAAAGATGAATACTTGATTCAAAAATACATATATTATTAAATTAACTTAACAAATGGTTTACAAAATTAACATTGCTTTTTATTTAAATTAAATAAATAATATTTCACATCAAAAGAAACAACAATGTTTTAACAAATCGTATTAAATAATCTGATGACAGAACTGTCAACAGAATAGCTGAAACTTTAACAAACTAAATAACTCAGTTACCTCATTAACCCATGTTTGTATAATTGAGTTAACTCTGTGTGGAAGTGGTATGTCTTTAGCTTCTTGCTCGGTCCCGCACTCATTTTGTTGTTTGTCTCTTGTTTGTCTCTTTAACTTAATTTGAGTTTTCCCGGCACTTGACTGATTTTGTATCGCTTTGCATTCTGGGTTAACAGACTGGAAAGCGATAGGTCGCTTTTTCTGTCAATCAAGTAAACTCCTGAATTAAGTGGCAGGGAGGCCAAGGGAGGAGGGATCAAAACCTGTTTTGTCTATTTTGACTCGCGATCTACCAGCATTGCCCCCGCGGTCGACGTACTGGGCACCTCTGCTGTAGATTGTAGGGAGCTCATTTACCTCAACCTGATACACAATGGGACATTGCACTTTTATCAACAATGACAGAGACTAGACACAAATCACAGATAATCACTTATGGCGCGTTTCCACTGCAGCAGGGTAGCCCCGTTTAAGCGTCCCTAAGCGTCCTCGCTCTGGCCTCGGGCTGCCTCGCTGGCCGGCCCAGGCCGTGGCGCATTTCCATTACAGTTTAGGACCTGGGGTAGCAACGCAGTGTAGGCGGGGCAATCGGCTTTGTTTTTGTTCACATTTCGAGTTGTTCCGTCGAGCTCCCGCTGGATTTGATCATCCCTAATGAGATGTAGGAACGTCGTCACCTCCTCGGTCGACCACGGTGTGCTTTTCTTATTAGACGTAGCCATTTTTGTAGCTCATCCGTTTACAAAATGGTGTGTATAAAAATGCTGCAAGCTTGCTTCTAGATATATATGCGACGCTAGGGATGAACTCGCGCGCAATCTTGTGACGATTCTCTCTGACCAATCAGCAGTCGAGAGTGTTGACGTCACTAGTTCAGCCCTGGCCCTGGTCTGAGGGAACCACGATTTTATGAGGCCGGAAAAAGAGGGAAAAAGTACCCGCTAGCCGGTACTAGGCTATATGGAAACGCCACCAAAAACCGGCCTGGCCGCTTGAGGACGGTTAAGGACGCTTAAACGGGGCTACCCGCTGCAGTGGAAACACGCCATTAGAGTATAATTAAACCATCAATCACTTTTAATATGGGCTTTCAATTTACCTTGCCATTTGAGGAGAGAAGTTGATGGGCTCTCCCTTCCACGACCAGCACTGCCATTTCTGTTCTTTCCATTCTTGAAGCTGCCTGTTGATCACTCCATACACGCAGCAGGAGCTGACAGAGTTGCTTTTTGTTGTCATCATTTGTGAGAAACATCTTGAAGTCATATGGCTTCCTGGTTGCTGGTCCAGCCAAAATGATCTTCTCTGAACTGCCACGTCTCAAGCTCTCCTGTGCTTTGATAGATCCTGGATGGTAACTGTCAGTCGAGAACAAAAAGTGCTTTTTGGCCACCATCTGATCAAGCACTTGTAGGCATATCTCCCCACAGGTTGGAGGAAGGTTGGTGAGGACATGGAGCAGAGCCATGCCATCCTGAATGAACAGGGCATCCTTAGGGTATGGCAGATCCTTTGGGGTGATGTCCGCCAGAATGTAAAGAAAGGGTCCAATCATAACCACATGACGGACAAATGTATCTGGCCAACACCAGATGATGGGTAGGGCTTTCATACAGACACCAAGATCAAATGTATTCAGGACCCACCTCTGATCCACCTGATCAGTGGCTAGCTCAGAACGCTTCAGTAGCTCACGAACAACCGTATTGTCAGTGATTGGTTGATGGATGGGCGTGAAGTAGTCCACTGTTGATTTTCTGAGTGGAGGAGTACCAGTTGCAGAGGTGAAGCCCCCTAGTCCAGGCACAGGCTGCTGTCCATTGCTTCCGATGTACCTGATAAAGAGCCAGATGTAGTACACTTGCATCTCAGTTGCATAGACTGTGTCATTCTCTAATGGCGGTGTGAATGATGAGCCATCATTAAACTTTGGGTCGGCGCGAGTGAAGTGCAAGGGTGGGAGTGTTTCTGGTGTGTTGACTTTCAGGCTACACTGTTGCGGCTACGAGCATTCGGACCTTGTTGCTCTCAAACCCAGGCTTGACCTCCTGGACCATGATTCCCTCAGCACTGTTGACAATGTTGCTGCCGTGCACACTGGGCATGGTTTTATTCAAATTGTCCCACTCACAGTGGAATACCATGTTTCCCTCTCCTATCACAATTGCGGGTGTGCGATAGGATGAGACTTTGTCCAGGACCTTTGCCAGGGCAGTTTCCAACTCCAAACCAAATCCGTAGCTCTCAGAGTGGCCAAGCCTGTGTAATATTGTGGTGAGCTGCTTGCTTCTGAACAAGTGCCTGACAGTCACACAGAGTATAATGTGTTTTGGTAACTTCCATTCTCCCTCTGACACTGCACGGCACAGTTCTTGCCCAATGGAGAATACCAGGCACTTCATCTTTTCATTCGTCTTCATGTCTTCCTTGCCAGCCATAACCATGCTGAGAAACCGGACGAGGTCTGTGGGTAGGAGGTTTTCAGGAGTGAGCTCCATGTCGTCAGCTGTTGGCGGCCACTGTAGGTCTTTGGACTCTCTGAAAGCCTGCAGAATATTGGCGGAGTAGGAGAGCAACGTTTTTGTACTTGTCTGTGGTTCCGAGAGTGTAAGCTTGTGCAACGGCATTCGATACCGTGATTTTCCAGCTGTACACCAGCCAGAAAGTAATGGCATCAGCATTGTCGTGGTCAACTCTCGTAAACTGGATATGCTCCTAGATTGGATCTTTAGCGATAATTTGTGTTCTCGTACCCATTCAATTTCAGCTCTTCCACATACAGCAAGTGCAAGGAAGATAGCTGTAGGACCTCAATTTAATAATAATTTCAATTTATATAGCGCCTTTCACGAAACCCAAAGACGCTTTACAATGGGAAGTAACACAACAAAAAGTAATAATAATCATACAGATACATAGGCTGAAGAAAACAAAACAGGAACAGGTTGCTGAGTACTGTATATTAGTTGAGGCCAAAGGCCTGAGTGAACAGATGGTGTTTGAGGTGTTTTTTGAAGGTGTCCAGAGTGTCTGCATTCCTGATTGCAGAGGGGAGAGAATTCCAGAGGGTGGGGGCTGCGACACTGAAGGCTCTGTTGCCAAATGTTTTCAGCTTGGAGCGCTGGACGGAGAGCAGCCCTTTGTCAGAGGACCGCAGGTGACGAGAGGGGGTGTAGGGCTGAAGGAGTTCAGAGATGTATGGAGGGGCTAGGGAGTGGAGAGATTTGTAAGTTAGCAGGAGGAGTTTGTACTGGATGCGTGACTTGACCGGGAGCCAGTGAAGGTGGATGAGGGTAGGGGTGATGTGTTGCCAGGGCTTAGTGTGGGTGAGGAGCCTGGCTGCAGAGTTCTGGACGTACTGGAGCCTGTCCAGGGCTTTGCTGGTGACCCCGAACAGAACTCCATTGCAGTAGTCCAGACGAGAGAAGATGAAGGTATGAATTAATGTTTCTGCAACGGGGTCGGGGAGAGAGGGCCGGAGTCTGGAGATGTTTCGTAGGTGAAAGAAAGCGGTTTTGACAGTAGACCTGATGTGGGAGTTGAAGGTGAGGCTAGAGTCCAGAGTGACGCCCAGGCTGCGAACCTCAGGGGAAGGGTGGATGGAGCCGCCATCGATGGTGAGGAGCAGATCTCCAACCTTCCGGATGTCGCGGAGGCAGTTGACAAGTGACAGTGGGGGTAGCTGGGTTGATGGATTGGTACTGATGTAGAGTTGGGTGTCGTCGGCATAGGAGTGGAAGTTGAGACCATGTCGGCGGATGATTTCACCGAGGGGGAGCATGTAGATGTTGAATAGAAGGGGGCCGAGCACCGAACCTTGCGGCACACCTTGGTTGACAGGGGCTGGGGGAGAGCTGGATTTTCCGATGGTCACAAACTGTTGCCTGTTGGAGAGGTAGGAATGGAACCAGGCGAGGGCTGTACCAGAGAGGCCAAGGTAGACGGATAGGCGGTTGAGTAGGATAGTGTGGGAGACTGTGTCGAATGCGGTGGAGATGTTCGAACAATTTGCTGGACGAACATGAGTTCCAATGTGTTCCAGTACTGAAACAAATGCCTTTTCATGGGAGTCTGACATGAAAGCTTGGTTGGTATCCTTAGCTCCTGCTTTAAGAATACTGCTGCGCTCGTAGTTGGCTAATACTGTGCGGAAAGATTTAAAGCACGACTGATGGTGTTTAGCCTCACAAGCAAAGAGGTCTTTGACCTTCACTTGTCTTTGAAGTCAAACAGACCTATATTCTCAGCCCGTGATTCTATTTGCTCCCATGCATTTTCTTTGTTCTTATAAGATGGTAAGTATTCAGGTCTCTCAGTTTTACGATGACCATCTTTGATCTAAACTTTGTCGCAACTAACTAATTTTAGTTCAGGTTTTTTTTGGTGTGAACGCAACTTTTCGGAACTATATCGGAACTATTGTGGGAAAAGTACTCCGGTGTGAAAGCGCCTAAAGACACCCTGTTATACAATCAGAACTTTTGAAAATTATAACCGATGTTCTGAGAGCAGCCATCATGTTCCACAGTTTAACCTGTTAAGCCCTGGGCCTATTTTTCAGGCCTCAGGCTTGAAAATGACATGCCCAGAATGAATCTTCACAACTAAAAGGGGTATATGAATAATATTTGTTATCAAAGCAATGATACAATAAATAAATCTATCACTACACGACATATTTAAAAAAAAAATGAATGCCATTTTAGTTTTTTGTTACTTTGTTCTGAAAGCTGAACCTGCTGCTCCTCACAGAGAGAAGAGGGAAGAGGCTGTGTGAATTACTTTACATTGTGGATAAGGGTGGATAGCCCCCATTGTTCTGTGTGTCAAAATGAAAGACAGCCCACACATGCAACTAGACATGAGTCTAGCCAAGTTAGCTACTTGTTTGTTTTTGGCGGGAAAAAATGTTCACTACTGCCAGAGCTGTATGCCACAGATACATGTGATCACTTTGGGAATAGTATTATTTAGGGATGCACGATATTGGTTTTTTGAAACCGATACCGATAACTTCCTGCTTCTCAAGACCGATAACCGATAATAATATAATATATATATATATATTAAATGTACCTGTAGTTTTTGCACACCTGGTGGTAAAAAAAGACTAGTAGTGAGCAAATGACATGAGCATTACTACTATGAACAAAACAAAGCCAAAGTATGATGGAGTGTGGCGATCTCATTATACTTGGCTGGTAAACACTCGCCTGAAAAGTGGCGGCGGCTTGGAATGATAAACCTGGGCTCCAAATGATGAACTAGCCGACTGAATCCTTTATCTTCGACGAGGGAGAAGGGCTGGTCGTCAAGCGCCATAATTTCTATGATGAAGTTAGAGATCGTTTTAGCCCTGGGGTCGTCTCCGGTCGTCTCCGGTCGTCTCTGGCAAACTTCTTGCCTTTTTGAAAAGCCTCGTCGATAGGTAAAAGCCCCGGTGCCTTTGCAGCTGGCTTTGGATTCGCCGCTAGTTTAGCAGCGCAGGCGTCTTCGTACGCTTTTAACACACCATCATAGAGATGGCGATGTTTCAGGTGACTAATCAGGTTGGAAGTATTATAGCTCGTTGCCTTTTTCCCTCCTCGTGGAACTTCTGCATTGCATTTGTTAATACAAATAGCAAGCAAACTATCTAACTCTGAAATAGTCCCATACTACCGGCGACATGTTTGTTTACTGTCCTGGCTTCACGGCCGCACACCATTTACGTCACAGCCAGGCATGAGTTAGGGAGCGCTGGATTTGTGAAAAACTCCCCTCTTCCTAAACCACTAATACCACAGTACTGGCAAAACGGGAGGAGCCGAGTGAAAAACTAGTGCTGGGGGGAAACGATTATTTTGAAAACGATTAATCGGGCGATTATTTGATCGATTAGTCGACTAATCGAACGATTATTTTTCTGTTGTTCAATTCATAAAAAACGTAATGTAAAAATTTTTTTTTTCACGATACTGTGTCTCAGGGGATCTTAATATTTAAGAACCTATTAATGTGTTATACCAGATTAACGGAAATAATCTCAGCTAATTGACGATACAAACCATGTTTACCAACACAAAACAAAACACAAGTCTCATAAGAAGCAAACTAAAATGCTATCTAAATGACCCCTGAGCGAAAAATGCTAACGGAATTGGCACAGAACTCAAGATAAAAGTACCCTTATTACTTATCGTAGCTGCACATACAATATATCCGATTAAAGCTGAATCGGATGAAGCATAATCCACAGATTATGTAGGTACATAGTATCATCACTGAGTGATCCGGACTCGCGACAGGGGAAGCAAATACAGTCATCACAACACGTACCTTCACAGAGCTTCTAGGGAGATCGTCTCACCGCCGTAGCTGTCAATCTGATCAAAATACGTGTTCAATGGCATTAAAATGAGAAAAAACGCGTCTGAATCGGTTAATCCATAGGTTTTTAACGTCTATGTATAAACAAATTATTGAATTTATAATCCATAATTCCATTTTTATGTAAAAATCGGAGAGCAAATGCTAGCTGCTAATGGTTGCCACCACAGCTAGCTGCTGCTTCCGGTCAAGCAGCAGTCTCAGTGAGATATAAATATATAAATATCTTTGCGTTTTGGACTAACTTTAAAATATTCCCATGCTTTTGAAGACCTAGGGCGAGATGTTTTCGTTTGAGGGCTTCGTGCGCAATCCTGTGAGGAGGAGGTGATAGCCGTTTCAGTCTCCATTGTGTTAGAAGTGCGATTGCGAACTGCTTGTTGCTTTGGGTGACCCATGTGTGTGTGGCGACCATATATACAGTCTATGGTGGCGACGCGGAAATATGTCGTCGACGATATTTTGAAGTCGTCGACGCGTCGCTACAGCACTATGAAAAACAAGCGCTCCTCATCCCAATCCACCCACACCGCAGTATTTTTTCTTTTTTTTTACCCAAAAAATATATTGTATATTATCGGGGCTATTAATACTTTTATCGGGTTTATCGGGATGACGTCATAATTCCTAATATCGGACCGATAATTATCGGGTCGATAATTATCTTGCACCACTAGTATTATTGTGATCTTTGACCATCAAAACATGGGTCTAGATACATTATTTGTTCATGTATCTGCAATATTGTCTGAGATAGTGAAAAGTGTGAAAATTCAGTTTTTGGTAATGTTGATACTAACTTGCATAAAAAATACATGTGGGACATCCAGACAACATTTTAACATAGCTCATAATTTTCTACATACTTTTTCCACTTAGGAAACACTGATTATAAGTATTTCTGTGTCGGTGCAAAATACATCGTTCTTGGTACAAGACTAAAATGCTATTTTCTTGTAATGGCGGCACTAATTAGCATAATAGCATGCCACAGACACATGTGATCACTTTAAGAATAGTTTTATTGTGTTCCTTGACCCTCAAAACATGGATCTGGATACCTTATTTGTTCAGTTATCTGCAATGATGGCTGAGATATAGTGAAAGGTGTAAAAAGAGTGAAACTCGATTTTTAGGGTAAATAAACACTAATTTGGGAAAAAAATATACGTGGGACAATTTTTCAACTTTTTAACATAGCTAATCGTTTTCTACACAATTTTTTCAATCTAGAAAAGCTGATTAAAAGTATATTTCAGGGGGGTGCATGATACCCCCTTCTACCCACTAGACTATTTGGATTAATTCAAATTGCGAGAGAATAATTCATAAAGAAATCAATGAATAAATAAGTTCAATAATAAATTAAACACATCTTCAATGTTACTTGATAAAGAATAGGGGAACTAGTACAAAGGTCGTTAAGTAATAAATTCATGTAAAATCTCATCAATCAATTATTGCCAACATGTATGTATGTGTGTATATATATATATATATATATATATATATATATATATATATATATATATATATATATACATACAGAGAATATATATTTTGAGAGAGATATACACGAGTATTAGACGCATCGTTGCAGCAATTGGACCACGAAGGCCTAATTCACGCTGTCTCCACTGAACAGTGCATGTTTAAGGTCCCATGTCATGCTTTTCCGGTGTGCTATCTAGCTTTTTCTGCAAACGGTCTGCAAAGTCACAAACCCTCAAAGTACACCCTGTAGCGAGTAAAACTCTAACACAGAAAATACGTGCCTATTGTTACGACCCACCCTCTACTCCGTAGTAGTGGCTCGTGGGGAGACCGTTTACAGCCGTTTACTCACACAAGCAATCCGGAAAACAAAAAGAGGCTTGGAGGACTGGCCAAAAGAAACAAACAGAAGGAGGGAACCCGAGCCAGCCACACCACGGGCCGTAGGACCCAGAATGTCCCTCCCCTAACCAGAAATCAAATAAATACCCTATACGAAACAAAATAAAGCTGCAGAAACTGGACTACCAGGTCCTCCAGGCTAAACATAAAAAACATCAGCAGATAAATGGTCTACAGCTCAAAAGTAGCAGAGAGATAATTAAAGGCGAGTGTCTCCCGGCATTAGGATAGGCGAGACCTCCTTCTCCTCCAGTTTCTCCTTATAATACGGCTGAGTGGAATGAGTTACACCTGGGCAGAGACGGAGCCAGGGGCAGACCAGGTGCACCTGCGCAGCAGGGAGACAGAAAAGACAACAGGGTAGCACGTAACGTCTATGCTGCCCCAGAACGCCTCGTTGGAGATTTTTCCATGTTTTCCTTCCAGTGCATACTGTCGTAACGAAGTCCAAATGGACCAATCCGCGGAGCTCCGCACACACACACACACAACCTTATATTTTCTCATCCGCTGTGCTGCGCGGAGCTCCGTTCACCAACACACTCAGAGCCCAGGCTGAGCTCCGCGGTGTCTCGCTGTCTCGCAGACCCCACGCAGCGACCAGGAAACGACACCAGTAATCCAGCTCATACTGTCTGCTCCTCGAGCCTCAAAGGGCAGAGCAGCGATGGGAGGTGATGTTCTATTCATTTTCACGTTCACACAGTCGGTGATTTTGGCCGGCCGTCTTTCCTGCAACGGCAGTTTAAACTGTATTTCCTCCGCACACTGAGCTCTGATTGGTCAGCAGGCGTGCTGCTATCGCTGAGTTGATCTCTTATCCTGGAACCTATCCTGCTTCGGAGCACAGACTAGGTTCCAGGATAAGTCACCATGGAGATCTAGCCCGCTAAAAAGTGAACCAGCTTCGTAGGACCGGAAACCCAGAGTTTTCCCTGAAGTTAGCAAAAATCCTGCTTTGTAGTATACCCCCCAGGTGCACCTGCGCAGCAGGGAGACAGAAAAGACAACAGGGGATAGGGCTGTACCCGAATATCCGAATATTCGTTCGTTGGAGTACTATTCGGGTTTCAATTTTGTTATTCGTTTTTTCATTTTTTCCCCGTTTTTTCTTCAAATTGAATTTATTGAAATCTCCAATATCAACGTAAGAGCTTGTTCGGGGGGTGCTAACACTTAACCATAAACGTTATCGTTTACTTTCTTTATATGTAGATATCACTTTTCTCCGTTAATCTCTGTCACGTTGGTTCCAATGCAACAACAATTTCCTGTCAACAGCGCTACCTCTCCTTCAAAAATAAAAGCATGTCCATAAATAGGAAGCCAAGCCAAATTACACTTAAGACATTTGCAACGAAAGTAACAAACACAATGCGATATCCTTTTCAATTTCAAAGAACACAAATTGGGTTAATAACTATATAAAACAACAATACTGTAGAATAACAAAATGAATGCCTTGAATACACCAAAATACACGTGTTGAAGCGGTTCGCTACTGATTACTATTACTGATGTTCAGCTGTAACGGTGGTGGACTCATCAAAACAGAGTGGGCGAGCTGACCAATCAGAGCACAGTGGGCTCATAGGGAGGGGGGGGCAGGAGCTCCAACAAGGCGTGTAGGACAGAGCGTGAATACACATACTATACAGAGATGCTGTATGAGAAAACCAATGTGATTTTGGAACATTGAACAATGTAAATCTATTCTAGTAGACCTCAACAATGGAATTATGATCAGTAGAAATGGCCATGTCATGGGACCTTTTAAGATTATCTGTTCCTTGAGCTCTGTGATCATTTATGTGGGCTCTAATCTGAGGTGCTTTAATTTGCAGTTTCTGAGGCTGTTAACTCTGATGTATTTATCCTCTGCAGCATTACTCTTCCTTTCCCGCGGGGGTCCTCATGAGAGCCAGTCTCAACATAGCATTCAATAGTTTTTGCAACTGCACTTGAGGATACATTCAACGTTCTTGATATTTTCCGGATCGACTGGTCTTCATTTATTAAAGTGATGATGGACAGTCGTTTCTCTTTACTGGGTTGAGTCGTTCTTGCTATAATATGGATTACAGCATTAGTCAAATAGGGCTTTCCACTGTGCACTAACTCTACCTCTGCACAACACAACTGATGGTCTCAAACACATTAAGAAGGCAAGTAATTCCACACATTGACTCTTGACAATGCACAGGTGTTAATTGAAAACCATTTCAGGTGTCTACCTCATGAAGCTGACTGAGAGAAGCCAAGAGTGTGCAAAGCTGTCATCAAGGAAAAAGGGGGCTACTTTGAAGAATCTAAAAAAAAAATCATATTCTTGATTTTTTTTAACAATTTTTTGTTAACTAGATAATTCCATATGTGTTCTTTCATAGTTTTGATGTCTACAAAGTAGAAAAAAATTAAAATAAACAAAAACAATTGAATGAGAAGGTGTCCAGACTTTTGACTGGTACTGTATATAAAAAACACACATTTTAATATTTAGCAGGTTCCCTCATCGATAATCATTTATACACGCGCAACTTTGAACATGCACAGCAGTAAAATGCAACATACGAAATAATCAAGAATCATCATAAATTGAAAACTGACAGGGAACATTTTACTGCACCATCATTACTTGACATAAGAAGGTACCGTAAAATGTTCTGTTAATACTTGCATACTTTTACTTGAATAAGGTTTGAATGCAGGATTTTAATTTTATACTGTAGGCGTAGTGTATCTCTGAACGATCCCAAATACAATTCCTTGTTTACATTGCAGCTAGTGCTATGCCAGAAGAAAAAACCCTTTTCATTTATAACTGGAAGTGGAAAGGGGCTGGGCTACATAAGGTGAATTGAGAACACACAAATACACAATAGGCGGGACTAAGAAAGATAATTTGAAAATATAAAAACAAAGGCATTAATTAGGGCTGCAAAATGTCTCCCATTTTAATGGTGATTAGATTTTTTAAATGCTAACACTTAACAGTTTGTTCTGACTGTGTGTTTCCTGTTTCCTGCAGATGTCCAGCTGCTGGTGGTGGTTAAAGAAGAGCTTCTCCCTGACCAGCAGGAGTGGAGCACCAGTCTGGACCAGGAGGACCCAGAGCCCCCCCCACACATTAAACAAGAACAGGAGGAACTCGGGATCAGTCATGAGGGAGAGCAGCTTCAAGAGCTGGAGGAGGCTGATATCACCAAGTTCACTTTCACTCCTGACCCTGTGAAGAGTGAAGATGATAAAGAGAAACCTCAGTCCTCACAGCTTCATCCAAGACAAACTGAACACATGGAAACAGAAGCTGATGGAGATGACTGTCGAAGACCAGAACCAGCCAGGAACTCAGATCCAGAGAGCAGTTTACAACCAAAGACTGAACCTGACACTGGAGACTCTTCTGAACCTGGCACTGAAGACAGTGCTGATTGGAAAGAGACCATAGAACCTGCATCAGGCTCAAACTCACTGAAAAATAGACATGAATCTGTCAGTGATCCACAACGTAGTGCTGAAAATAAACCATTCAGCTGCTCAGTCTGTAAGAAAGTTTTTTCACAGAGTGGACATTTAAAGGCACACATGAAAATCCACACAGGAGAGAAACCACACAGCTGCTCAGTCTGTAAGAAAGCTTTTTCACAGAGTGGACATTTAAAGGAACACATGAAAATCCACACAGGAGAGAAACCATTTAGCTGCTCATTTTGTACCAAATCTTTTGTGCAGAGTGGAAGTTTAAAGTCACACATGAGAATCCACACAGGAGAGAAACCATTCACCTGTACAGTCTGTAAGAAAGCTTTTTCACATAGTGGAAATTTAAAGGAACACATGAAAATCCACACAGGAGAGAATCCCTTTAGCTGCTCAGTTTGTACCAAATCTTTTGTGCAGAGTGGAAGTTTAAAGTCACATATGAGAATCCACACAGGAGAGAAACCATTCACCTGTACAGTCTGTAGGAAAGCTTTTTCACATAGTGGCATTTTAAAGAAACACATGAGAGTCCACACAGGAGAGGAAAAATAGAGCTGCAATGTTTGTGACAAAAGATTTAAATGGCATAATCGTTTCAAAAGACACAAGTGTGTTGGTCGTCAGCTGCTTCTGTAACTGTAAGGGAATACATTTGTCTACTTTGTTTCCTGATGACCTAATGCCGTTACATGTAATGCGTTACTCCCTAAGCCTGATTTCACCCACCTGCAACCGATTCGCGAATAATCACACATGTTCATTTATTTGACCCCTTAACTCGACTATTTCTTGTTTAATAATCGTTACATCTCCTCAGGTGGTGACGTGCAACAACATTAACCTTTCTGTTGGTCGCTTGTTAGCAGACCCTTCACGCGATGGCAGAGCGAACAGGTACAGGCAGGGCCCATAATGATAGCCCTATAGTTTAAATCTACTACCCACACTTGAACATAGGGATATGTATTTATAAATGTATTTAGGAACCTATCCATGTGATTTTTAGTGGGGGTCGACCTCAAATCCTCTAGGGGGTCCAGGGGCATGCCCCCCCCCCCCCCCGGTAAGATTTTATTTTTTATTTTGGAGTTAAAAAAAATTATATAAAAAAAAAATTATAAAAAAAAAAAAAACCTAAATGGGTCGCGAAATATACTTGGACGGCCGTTGATATACCTGGGCGGCCCGCCCAAGTATAGTCTGTGTGGGAAACCCTTTACATGTTACATCATCCAGTTCAACTGTCATTCACATATTAATGATTCAAAACAGCAATGTTTAAGATATGGCTAGTAATTGACTATTTCAACAGAATGTGAAGAGGTTACAGTCTTGAGGCCATGTCCAATATGTTTATGTTTTGTTTGATTAAATCTACTGAAATGAGCATTCAATGACTAAATTATTCTTAATTACTGTCATTACATCATGGGTTTGCATTGCAATATTAGAACGCATAAAACCCAACTTTATTTCTTCCAAGTTGCGGGTGTTCATTGTTTAGAAGTCTGCTGTGTTTCATCCAAGCTTCCACTTCGTGCTCCGATAATGCTGAAAGTATCTGTTGTATGCTTTACCTGCTCCAGTAACAAAAGTCTAATTCACTGGACAGAGACAAGAGATAGTGGATGGATCCAGAAAAGAACCAGAAGATAGTCCGTATAGAGCAGGGGTGGGGAACCTTTTTCCTCTCAAGGGCCATTTCAATTTTTACAAAATCCTCCGAGCCCCGTACAAATGATTGACCTCTGCTTAAAAATACTAAAATCACAGCCCATTTATTTGGCCTTTCTTTCATGCTTTGCAAAGAAAAAGCAACCTCTTAATCCAGACATTTTACCATGACTCTTACCATGTACCATCCTTGGCTGAGACTGAGATTGATATTGAAAGTGGATGAGATTGTTGATGATGTTGGAAATTGTTGATGATATTGGTGATGTTATTAATGATGTCAGGAATTATGTCTTGAATGTTGTTGTATTATTGTTGTATTGTTTGGACCTCAGGAAGAGTAGCTTTTGTCAAGAGCAAAAGCTAATGGGGATCCAACCCTCTGGATAATTTTACGTAATTAATCATATATTTTCGATTATAAGGAGTAGAAATATGATTCAGATATCCGCGGAATCGCTGGAAGAGTAGCTTTCCATCAGTATCTCCTGTGAGACTTTAACCAGGGCACAGCAGCCAATATGGCCGCTCAAAGCAGCTTGACTTTACACTGTGGGATTGGTGGATTTGTGTGTCCGTCAAGGAAATCTCGGTCTGAAATGACCAATGGACATCGAGGAATCACTAAGGACCTACCCACCAAGTAAAAATAACATAAACCACGTGTCTCCCATCAGTTTAGGTCTGTGAGGAGAGAGAGAGAGAGAGACAGAGAAAATGGCTAAAAAAACCTTTACATTTGCCGACTTCGCTAGAGATTTTTTTCGCTAGCAGCAGTGAAGATAGAGCCTCAGAACCTGAAGTCTTCGACTCTTCTGAAGAAGAAGAATACAAAGACAACAACAAGGATCCATTTGGACATGGGTAAGTGTAAATATTACAGTAATAGTGTACTGGCAATGTGTGGGGAATACCGCGAAAATGAACAATAGGTTTATTGATATATATTTTTTATCGATAGTCATGAACTTTTTATTGGGACGAAATAGACTCCATTAGCAAATGTTTACTCTGTGTTAACGTTATTTTGGTGTGTAAAAGTGAGATTACATGTGTAGATGATTAAATTAATCATTTATTCGTCCCACAACGGAGACATTTACAGTGACATGTTTTTGCTATCGATTATTTTATCATACTGTTCTGTACAGATGAGACTTTGTCATAGATATATTTATATGTGTGCCTGTTATTATTTTACCATCCTGTACAGATGAGACTTTGTAATCAGATGTAGCCTATGTGTGTCTGTGATTTTATACTGAATGTAAAGTAACTGGAAATACGTGTGTGTGTGTGTGACTCCTTCTGCAACCTCCCAAACTTTATTTTTATGTGTGCATTGTTATTTGTGCTTGAGCAACATTTTACTTGAACTTTATTTCAATTAAATTAGTTGTAATTATTGTCCTACACAGGCGGCGTTTATCCAGCAGCCACAACATCCATCTGTGCCGGCCCCCGGGTCAAGATCTACTGTGGCTTAGGGCCTTCACCAGAGCCATCACCACCAAGGACCCACTGTCTTGGAAGACAGACAAAGACCTTGACACTGTCTTGACATTTATAATGAATAGTTGGTTGAAAGTTCTGATGTTCAATATTGTAAATAGTGAGATTTTCCAGTTTTTTATATTTATATAAATAGTTGGTTGAAAAAAACATATTTATAATAAATTGTTGGTTGAAAAAAAAAGGTTGAATGCTCAATTTGTATTACACATCACATGAACCTTGGTATGTAATATGAAGTCATTATTCAGTCCTGATGTATCTCAGTCCCTGCTGTGGTGAAAGTAGAGTGATAAACACCTATTTTACTCAAAATTTGAATTGAATTTTTTTCATTTTAGACATGAATAACACATTTATATACAGTGTAATTCAAATATTTCACTGCTTTTGTGATCCTAGGACTTTGGTAACCAAATCTAAAACACCAAAACAATTCGATCACATGAGTAAATTTGTGTTTTCACAAGAGTTTTGAAGATTTTCCAATCCATCACCCTAACCTCCTCTAGGGGGCATGCTCCCCCGGCAATATATATTTTTAAATGTTGAAGTTAAAAGCATCAATCTGGTGTGAGAGCAACATTAGGAGATCTATGGATACATCTCTCAACACCGAACTGTAAGCAGATTTTATTTTTCTTTATCGATATTTTACAAATCACTCCCCTTTTAAACTGTATTCTTTTTTTTTACTGTCATATAGTATTTTATACCAGTTTTTCCTTTATTCTCTTGTTTTTTTATAACTATAATGATCATATAAAGATGTGCCTTTACCTCACTGGTTGAGAAAAAGCTTCTTATATTCGTTAGCATAGCTAGCTAACCAGATGCTAATAACAGTCAAATTATTGACTGTATGATCAGTATGACAGATGAACAGATCGCCACTGGGCTTACAACTAAAGACACAGCCACGCAAAAGCTGCGGCATGTGTACGGCTCCTTATGGGTAGGCTACTGCAATTTTTGGAAATGCTGGATCGGCGTTCTGGTGCTCTCCGGCAGAACTGCACCCCTGTCAGACAAGACATATACCACGTGATGACACGTTAGGCTTGTGTTGTGTTCAAGGACCCTGACCTCGGCCAGGAAAAACAGGCACTCTCTTGTTTAATTATTTTGCGGTCTAGATTTATTTAATTTTTTGCGCGTGTTTTATAAATTACCTCGAGGGCCGCATCAAATGGCCTCGCGAGCCGTATCCAGCCACCTGGATAGATGTCTTGTAATGCACTGTTGCGGAACCTGTGACCCAAGATTTTCATTAATTGCATAACTACACCATAGTTGTGTATATGATATGTCAATACACCTTAGAAAATCTTGAAATCTTGAAAGGGATGTACAAAATAGCCATTATACAGTCTTTAATGAACTATTAGTAGAGAATAACGAGTAATGAATATACTTTATTACTCGTTTCCATTCATGTCAATTGCAGATAAATGTTTAGTCTTCTCAAGCACCAACTATCAAATATCTCTCCTGATTGTTGGCACTTGACAATCACCTTACCTCAATTTTACTCAGGTGTAACTACAGTCTGATTTAAGGGTTGTTTATATTTCACATCATTAATCAGAATCTGCAAAGTAACTCAAATAAATGTAGTGGAGTAAAAATACCAGGTTAACCTCTGAATTGTAGTGGAGTAGAATTAGAAAGTAACAATGAGCTGTCATGTGGGTATATATTAATGCTACGCATTATGGACACAAGTGATTTTCACCCATGTATTAATTAAATGTTTTACATTTGATAACACCAATGTGTTTAATACTGGCAACTTCTAATTGTGGGAAAAACGAAAACGTTCAGTAGAGACGTCCCATAGAACATTTTGCAAAACACAATAGCCAGCATGTGTAGTTCTGGGGGGGGAGGCGTTCGATTCCAGTTTTAGATAGTCTAGCGTGGTTTTGTTCCATTTCAAACAGCTGTTTCTCCGACATCCAATCCCAGAGCTTGAAGATGACTCACGGGGACAGTAGTCCTAAACGATAGCTGGGGATTATGGGTAGTGTAGTGTCTTCGGCCATCCTAAACTCCAAAATGTTTTTCGGATTTCATATCGCATTAACACCATATCCCAACGTGCATTGCGGCTAAAACATCCAATCAGCAAGCTTAAACCATAGCTGAGGATCTTGGGTAATCGGTTCAGAGGCTGTGTATCGCAATGATGCGACGTCTGCTTCCGGTTATTTTTATTTTGAAATTCTGTTCTTGACGGACGCCAAAAAAGCCTGAGATTATGGAATCAAACAAATAAATAAAAACAAGGATAATTGTGTGTTATTGTTGAGTAAATAATATGTGTTATTTAGAAAATAATAACAAATTAGAAGGAAAAAAAGATTAAAAAAAATACAGATTTCAGTATTTTGAGGATCTGAGCCCCATTTCTTTTCCTCACAGACGACAAAAAAAAGTAGATTTAAGACTTAAAGAAGCCCTATTAAAGTGGACCTATCATGCAAAATGCACTTGTGTACGTATTTTATACATGAATATGTGTCCCCGGTGTTCCAGGGAACTCACCAAGTGTCATAAACTACAACACACTCTCTTTTCCTCCGTACCCAAATCTTTTAAAAACGGGGCTACAACGAGCGGATACAGATTCCATCTGACCCGACGTCAGCCCGGAATACTGGGCGGTGACGCTCCGCCTATCAGGGGAATGGGGGGTTGCCACGGCCATTGCCGTGGCCGTGTTATTCAATGCAATCCCTCCCTCGCTGTAATTATCTCCGGTTAGTCCACCAGCAGATGACAAACACCCACCTCTCCGACTCCGCCTCTTCCAAAGGAACGAGCAGAGTGCGGCAGAGTTTCAGTTAGATTTTTTTTCGCCGGTCAACATATCCGTTAAAGTTTAAATCTTCCGGACAAAATTTGAAAAGTGCCGGTCAAAGGTCTTCTTTGTTATTTATTGAGCTTTAAAACAAATTAATAACGACTATATATAATCATATAAGAATAATACACGGAGGACAAAGCCTCTCTTTTCCTCTCCCTCTTCTGAGAGCCCAGCACAGCTGATCTCAGATTACGCTCCCCTCTCCTGCAGGGGGGCGTGGTCAGCTGCAGCTCATTTGCACTAAAGCTATGTCACAGAATCAGCCCTTGCAAAAACAGGGCTAGAAAATAGAGCGAAATGAGGCATTGCTAAAATGCATGATCTGTTTGCAGGGGCGGATCTACGGGGGGGATGCGAGGGGGGGCAGCTGCCACCCCCCCACTGTAGTGCCTTGCCCCCCTAACTTGTGTGTCCCTAAAACTGTACTTTTAGAAACAAACCTACACTATGTCCACAAGCTTCTCAAGCAACGAAACAAGCAGTTCATTAATTAAAAGTGAATAATTTTAAATATCATCTTAGGCCTGTTAAAACTGCAGCTACGGCCCTGCATTAAACTGCAGAGCGGCGTTCACACAGACAGCGGCTCACACCGCTGCAGAGAGGGAGCGAGCTGTCCCAGCACCTGAAGGTGGATCAGCTTCCCCTGGGAGCATTTCCCCTTCCACTAGTTTTGTTTTTACTAAAGACCAGTGGCGAGCCGTGACTTTTATACCTAGGCCCTCTGACCCCCCTTCCCTCGAGAAAAAAAAGAAGAGATATTACGTCACAGCGTATACTTCAGCCGAATATCAAAACCGCAGCCCGGGGTGCAAAACGCATCAATGACAGCGACCCTCTACCACACAAAACAACACCATTTATATAAACGCCTATCATGACAGAGCACCCACAGCCAAGTAACAATTACAAATGAATTAAGTCGGCACTTCGGCCCACATTGAAAATGACTTAGGCCTACCTTTGATGATAAATCACTGAAACACAAAGTCCATCCTCCTGTCCTTTTGGATGAAGCACTTGCGGGTCATTCAGCTGATCCTTTGTCACTTCAGTTTATCATTGTAACTCAATCTTGAAAATGACTCGGTTAATAATTTCGCAACGATGTCATCACTATCACTGAAGTGAGCCATCATGAACGAACTTATGCTAATTATAAATCTATCGATCATAAATCTATCGATCATAAATCTATCGATCATAAATCTATCGTTTAGATTTATGATTCGAAAATAATAAAAGTAGGGTAGATATGTGGATATTATCCGGCTGAACAAAACGTGCATTTATCTAACAGGTTCGTTTTCCACAGACCTTATTTCCAGCTATTTTCCAAAACCCTATGGAGAAATCCCACTGCTTTCTGTCGAGGGAATCCGAGCGAAGCTTACTTCCGGGTTTTAGGACGCGTCACTGCACCACTTGCATAGATCTCACAGCGGGCGGAACTTGTCATAAAGTCCGCGAAAATAATGCCCGCCCATTTAGAGGGAAGATATGATTGGTCAATTGTACTGTCATTTGACATTACTCTCTCATTGAGTTACTATAGCGGGCCCTCTGTGAATGTAGAGAGGGACCAACAAGCTCGCCGTCTTCACATAACTCGCAGAGACGGCATTTAACCCTTCACATTCCAACAGAAACTGAACAGGCAGATTCGAAGGATTTATTTCTTTGGAAATATTATTTTAAATACAATTAAATCAAGTTATTTTGGTAAAACTAATGAAAAATGTAACAACAAAAAAATATTTTAAAAAAGTTTTTTTTTCAATGTTTTCAAATATTATTTTTTAGAATATCTTAGGCCCTCACAGAGGGCCTAGAGGGCCCTGACGGCTCGCCACTGCTAAAGACGAGAGCTTGAAACTAAATATGAATAAAACGCTGCCGTTTGAATCGATAGCGTTTAACAGACGGTCGCTGTTTGGGACGTTACGTTACAAAATACTACGCAGACAGCGCTAGCTGGGAGATCGATCACTTTATTTGCTTAACTATGCGGTACTATTAAATCCACGTAAATTACACATCACAGCAATGAGGCCAGATAAATTAAACCAGGATACATCCTTTACCGTCAAACTGGATCTGAACACAGCTGCCTGTGCGTTTGATCAATACTTTTTGATGTTATATTTATATGCTACTTATCAGCTACATGGCCCTAACGTGTAAAGTTATACACGCATTTGTACCAGTGCTTTTCACAAGTAGACTCTTGCAGGCCAGAGTAGTAGGAGTGATTCAACAAAAGAACACAAAGACATATCTGAGAAGTGATCAGGACGAACAGAAAGAGGAAAAGGAAAATCAAATCAAGTACATAGCACATTTATAAACGATTTTTGGTCGAGCCAAAATAAAAATAAAGAAAAGAGAGTTCACTGAAGAGACCAGGAGGGTCAGAGCAGGAGGAAGTCAGGAGGAGATGAAGACATTAGTGAAGAAGAATAAATGTATGTGAGGATTGAGGAATAAAGATGAAGTTTCAGAAAGAGGGACAGAGGCAGGGATCAGGAGGCAGATGAAACTCCAGCTGGACCACATGGTATGTTTTTATTCTCCTTGCATACATATTCCATTACAGCAGCACAATCTAGCGGCTCTTATATTGAGAAATATTTATTGAAATGTGTTGCTACACAGGTCACCTTTAGCTCTCTTAAGAGATGGGTGATGTCATTTGTGTACTTAATTATAACTAAGTACTTTTACTGTAGGCCTACTTACAGTAAACAGAATTCTAGGGTATCAAGAGTATTTTCTGCTGTTTTATATACTATATTTGAGTTTGTTGGTCTGAACACCTTGTTTCTCTTGTGCATTAAGAACACTTGTGTTAGGGCATGATTTAACAATAAATAGGTAATATACAGTATAAAATACCACATACTGTCCACCCTCCCATGCCACCCTGGAATGTAAAACATGTAAAATGTTCTAGAACCGCGACTGTCTATTTGGTATTTTGAAAAAAAAACTTCGCAGACATGTTTTATATAAGTATAGCCCTACAATACATGTGTCAAATATAGCATGATACCACTTTAAGCTTTTTGGGGTTCCCTTTCCAAGGAAACATCCACACCAACCTGACGAAACATGTGCAAGGTTTACTAAAAGAGCTGCATTAGCAAAAAGGTTTTCACATGTTTTTCTAAAAAAAAAGAAAATCTGAATTTATAAAGTATTTCTTAATCATAAAAATAAATAAAATATATGAAAATGCAAATTTTTCTTTTTCAGAACAATAAGTTAGTTATTCTTATAATATAATAAATTGAAAGACTTAGATTTTCACGTTTGTCCTCTTAACTCTTTTATTAACAAAAAAAACCAAACATTACATTTTTTCCAGACATGTAAATATGGCACTCATCTCATATGTTGAACATAGAAACGCAATTTATTACAAACTCAACCTGTTGGCTTTTCTTTTTTATGAGTTTTCTTTTAATGTGTTTTGTTTCATTATTCAAACTTTCATTTATGCATTCAACACATTGAGACTTATTAAAAAATAAACGAAATTTAGAATAAAATATCTACAATGAAAGAAGCTCTGGTGCTTTCTCTCTTAAGACTCAAGCTTTACAAGAGAAATAACTAAATATAAATACATCAATATCGATATTCAACAAATATTTAGAGCAAAGTTTACATTTCCATGCAGAGAAATATGAGTAGAGGTTAACAGAAACCCTCCTGAGCAGTGACAGCCTCCATGGCTAAACAGACACAGGAAGGAGCGCCGCCTAAAGAAACTCCAACATCTACAGAACAACTCATGAGAAGATGTTAAAGCACATCCCATAATGTTTGATTGACAGCTGATCTCTGTGCAGTGAAGACATGAACAATCAGCTCTCAGCAACAATGATGGACACAATGAGTTTAAGAAGTAGAAGAGTTCCTCAAATGACTTCAGGCTATTTCAGTTTACAAAACTCAGCTGTGTCTCCATAACCATAACCAAGCCCAACTCCAGCATGTAGCGACTGAGTGAATGTGGTCTGGACTCTGTGGAGGAGAGTCATGGTTTCAGAGATGCTGTAGAAGGACAGAATACCTGCTCTGTGATCCAGGTACACTCCTACTCTGGAGGACAGAGGACCTGAGACGGGAGTGATGTTTGTTTTTTTGTTTGTTTTTTGTTTTGAAACTCTAAGGACCAAGATTTGTCATTGTATCCAAATCCACTTTCACCCCCACTCCCTGCTCTGATGATATTCTTGTATGCGACTGCTACATCAACTCCTCCCCCTCTCCACTCCACCTCCCAGTAACAATGTCCAGTCAGACTCTCTGTACTCAGGACCTGAGGACAATAAGTGAATCTGTCTGGATGATTAGAATAAGACTGTTGTTGTCTCAAGTATGTTGCTTTTCTGCCCCCCTCAGATATTAACAGCTGTGTGTTTGCTGTGTTTGGATCCAGGGTGATCTCCTGTGAATATCTTAAGAACCCAGCTCTGGTGGTGGGCTCTGCTGCTGACAGTAAAACATCCACTTCAGTCAGTGAGACGTTTGTCCATTCCTCTCTCAGGACGTCCTGTAGTTTGTCTCTGACTGCTGACAGGGCCGCCGTCACGTCCTCAAAGTAGCTCAGAGGACGGAGGTTGATGCTGGAGGAGTGTGTAGCTTCACTGAGGGCTGGCAGTGAGGGGTAGCTGTGCAGAAACTGGTTGTGATCCTCTGTGTGAGACAGCAGCTTCAGCTCAGCATCTCTCCTCTTCAGCTCAACCATCTCCTGCTCCAGCTTCTCCTGAAGCTCTCTGACTCGACTCACTTCTCTCTTCTGCTGGGATCTGACCTGCTGCTTCACATCAGAGCTTCTTTTCTCCATGAGACGGATCAGCTCAGTGAACATCTTCTCACTGTCCTCCACTGCTTTATCAGCAGAGCCATTGACGGCCTCCACCTCCTGCTGAAGCAGCTTCACCTCCTTCTCTCTGTCCTGGATTCTCTGCTGGATGTTTTGTCGACTCCCCTCCAGCTCTCTCTGCCTCTCAGTCCTCTCTGCTGCAGCTGACACCGTGTCGTGGCCTTTGTGTTCGTCCACAGAGCAGAGAGAACAGATACACTGCTGATCAGTGCGGCAGAACATCTTCATCACCTCGTCGTGACGAGAGCAGATGTTCTCCTGGAGCTTCTTGGAGGGCTCCACCAGCTTGTGTTTCTTTAATGGAGCTGCGTCATAATGAGGCTGGAGGTGTTTCTCACAATAAGAGGCCAGACACTGCAGACAGGACTTACAGGCTCTCCGTTTTCTCCCAGTGCAGACATCACAGGCCACATCTTCAGCTCCAGCATTGCAGAGATCAGCAGGAGCAGCTTGGAGTCCAGTCTTCTTCAGCTCCTCCAAAGCTTTTTAGTTTTAGTTTTTATTGACAGGTTTGTTCTTATTGAGTTTGTGTTTTCTTCTGGCTCTGCTTGCATGTTTCCATCATTTTGTTCTGCTCTGGGTTTCTTTGTTGTCTTTCGATCAATTTCCTTCCCACAAAGTTTGCAGTTGAATGCATTGCATACGCTGCCGTGGATGCTTGCTCACATGGGACAACATAGCATTCTCACAACACAGCAAATAAATATAACCAAGGAGAAATCCGTAAAATAGGAACTCATAATTATTGCAGGGCTTTTTGTTTTGCACCCTTGTTTTTAATTTGACGATTGTTTATCAACTCTCAGGGGGCATTTTAGCCGTGACCCTCCATTCATTCCTGTTGATTGATTCTTGCCTCATGCACACAGGCCCTATAGGTCATTCAGATTACGACAGCAATAACCAATAGGTGTTATTTAGTTTATAGGTGCAGTGGAAGTGTGGCTGTGAGATGTGTGTTTATAGCCTACCATATATTATGTAATTTAAAACATAGCAGTATTACCCAACAAGGTGTCCTTGTGTTTATATGGGTGTGACTGTACTGCGGGTTGTACCAGGTTCGCATGTATTGGCAGCTGTACAGTTTGTCATTCAGAACGGCTTGTATCCGCCTTAGTTATTAGAGTCATATGAGGTTGCCTTTTGAAGCTCTGTCACCTCACTTCACTTGTTTTGTTTGTTTGGTGGTTCTCTTTGTGTTGCGTTTTGGAGGAAGTTGCGTTAGAAGTGGGATTTAAAGGAACAGACACAGATCATTTCAGGGACACTGCTGCAGCAAACGTCTCTCTCCTCTGGGAAATCACTGTCAGTGCGGACCTCTTAATGTCATCCAACATGTGCTTTCCTATGAAAATCTGCAGGAATAAATTAAGTATAAGTACTAAGAAGAAAATATAAACACGGTTTTAGTACTGACTGCTGAGTAGTGCTGGGTCAAGAGGAAATACAGAAAACTAAAACAGCAGATGGTAAAGATTTAATTAGTCACATAATGTTTACAGAGGACATATGGCTAATGGCCAACTGCAGTCCTTGGGCAGGTACACAATAAAACAATCTCTATCACACTCACAATTATAAAACAGACTAAAGTGTAAAATAACAACCTTAGAAAATGTTTGTGGATCGAACACAAGCACCCATTGTTTTTATTTTAGTAACATCCAGAGCCATATAATAGAAGAGTTATGACATCTCCGTTCACTCCAATGGACCACTTTTTTACAGCAATGGCGGATCGTGGAGCCTCTCAATCGTTCCCCGGAAGTTAGCGCCAAGGCTAGCAGAGCTGTGGAGTTGCAGCATAATAGACCGTTCGTGACGGACTTTTAAAGGTAAGAAGAAGTTTAAAGATGTATATTGCGGATATTATCAGTACATCTGATTCAATTGAACATGTGTATTAAAGGATGTCAGTGGATTATCCCTAAATTAGTAGATTTAGGGAACGTTTACAGATAACAGATCAAGCTAGGATACCGAAGCAAGTTAGCAACACACGTTGAACAGCCTTTTAATTGTAAATTCCGTTCTCTTAATGTCTATTTGGTCCAACGTTGTTGAATTAGAGAAGAGGGGTTTCTAAACGGGATTCTATGTGGGGGTGGAGGGAGTTAAATATTAGATAAATATAACTTTGGTGCGTGTAAGAGTGAGTGTTTTTAGCAGAGCCATATTGTGTCCTTGTGATTATGTTGATTATTACCTGCCTGTATAATGTTGCAGCTCAGCTGATTTTGGATTGATGGTAAAGGGAGAGGAACTTAAGTGAGAGTGAACACACAAGGTAAGTTTAATACTACTGTTTTATATAAGTAAGCATACTAAACATGTATTATATCACTGTATTATATAAGTAATCTTGTTAGTAACCTACTGTATGGCAGGTGGAGGGGCAGTGATGTTACAGGTGGAGGAGCAAGACTGCAAGACTGCAAACTCACAAGACAGAGAAATCGAAGTTTGTTCTCCAGAGATGAGGTTGATTTCACTTACATTTTTTCATATTTTCTAAAGATGTGGAAATGGCACAAAAAAAAATTGAGAGCTATAACCAAGACAACTTTAACAACATGAGTAGACAGCCACCAAGGTTTTTCAAGTCCCTCTCTTACTCCATTTTGCCAACCCAAACTTCCAGGTACATGACGGGACACCTTGCTTGTTTTTGTTGTTTGCGCTCCTCTGGCAGGTGGAGGGCAGTGATCCCTTCCCTTCTTCCCTCAATCTTTGAGACGAATGTAAGTAGAAGACATGGCACTGTAAATGTTCGAACATTTAAAATATTATACCACTTAAAAATAAGAAATATTACTTTTGTTACTAAGAGTTCATACTTATTATACCTGTGTCACCTTTCACACTATCGCTGTGATCATGAGCTATGGGCTTTGTAGATACAGGTCCCGGGGTGAATCGTGGTGCAGGGGCCCTTCTCTTTTTGACCACAGGGCGATGCACGAAGATGGTGGGTATAGCCTCTGCTCTCAGCCTAGTCTTGCCCTTTTTTGTCTTGACAAACTGGTCTGCATCAAAATGTGCCTCCGGAGTGACTTGAGGTTACTTCACACACAGAACAACTCAGTTGTGTCTGCCCACATACATATTCCATAGTGGTTGAATACACAGTATTAGGAAACACTTTATACTGGACATGTTATACTCATTACATACTGTATATACAATATGACCAAGAATGTGAGACAACTTTATAGAAATTCATATCACATATGTTACTGATGCCATTTGTCATACTTTGTTAAACTCACAAATAATAAAGTTCCATAACTTCAGTTGGGAACAAAGACCACACCTTATCTCCCCAAGGCAATTTCCCATCCAATAGGTGTGCTATATAGGTGTGTATAACCCTTTCTCCTGTCTGTTTATCCCTCTTTCAGCACAAGAACCAGAGGGGGATTCAATGGAGCCTGAATACCTGCACTGAGACCCTCACCCTGCACCCTGAGTCTCAACTCTCAGTGTTTTTCAAGCCTTTCCCTGTTTTTTGTATTAAACAAAACATTAAGCTTTCCCAATAGTGTGGTTTTCGTTTTGTGAAAAAGTGCAAATGCAGTGTTTGTATATAAATCACATATTTTGTTGCTGTTGGTCGTGAAATTGCTCCTGCTTCCTCCGCTCTGTGTCAGTGGGGAAGCTGTACATTCGTACTCCTTTCTCTGAGCGATTTGAGCATCCCCAGGCAGCACAGCAAACCATGGTGGAGACTAGGAGGCAGCACAGCACACCAGGACAACACGGAGGAAAAGGCACAGACAAACTGCATGATATGCTATTCAATGTTTATTGAATTCCATGTATTTGCAATGGATGTTCCTAAAGCAACACATTTAACATCATCATCATGCTGCTGCTGCTGCTAGTCCTTTGATAGTCACCTGTCGGTCTCCTGTCCTTTCTGAAAGCCATAAAGATGACATTAGTCATTTAGATAACTTGTGTCCTCAATTACAATGGTTACTGAAACTACCATGACTTTAAGAAAATGGTAGACATTAATCTAATCTGAATTTTAAAGCATTACTTTAGATCCCCTCCCTCTAAATATATCAAACATTAGAAAGTGATGCTCCTGACTACCATACAAGTTTAAGAAGATAATATTGGTTTTAAAGAATTCAAAGCTATAAATAAACAGCAACAGGCTCTTTAACCAAGGCACTGTTAGCCTAACATGTAAACTAGTTGTTCACACTAATCCTAATATTATCACTTAATATTAGCAAATTCTATTTTATTTTTAAAAACATATTGATGTAAATACATACACATATCGATTTGTTATATAAATATTGCAAATCAAAACCTTTATTCACTAATAATTACCAAAAATCGTAATTCTATCTCCTGTTATCAATGCATTCACATTGCCCGCCATGAACTTCCGGGGAACGATCCTCTTCTACATGAACCACGTGACGATAACCGTTTTTGGACTTCCGTTGTCGTAACTCTTCTATTATATGGCTCTGGTAACATCCATGGGAGTAATTATTTTTTCAAGGTGAGTGCTTGTAAAGAATATCTTATGTTATGTTGTTTTGAATGGTGGTGTAGAAACGTTTTACAGCATGCTCTGCAACGTAAGCCAACTATTTCCTTAGCAATACTTTAAGAAGGTGGAAGACTCTTCCCGTATCAACAACCTACTGGCGACATGAACTCTGACCCAACATGAATAAAATGACCTCAAGACCAGAACTACTCAATATCTGTTTCCTCGTGTGTGTCTGGTTCAACAAAATGTCTTCACAACTAAACTTGACCAAATTAATTCAGACTATTGTTACAGTTTTTAAGGCTCTGTGATCAATCCTCTTTATTGTCTTAGTGCTCAAACACCATCTTAGTGTCTCTGAGATGTTTCAGTTACATTAGTTACTGCCTCAGCTCTACTCTCAGATCAGTTTCACATTTTCTCCATCAGCTTTGTATGATAACATAAAATGAAGAACAAAACAACCTTTCATTTAAACACCTTTATTCATTATGTAAACCTCCATTTTAGATCAAACATCCCGTCAGTAAAGTCTGTTCAATGATTACAAGATCAGATTCACTTCATTCACACAATCAATGTGTTCAACCAGAATCTCAGCTAATAAAACAAAATAAGAAATTATTAACTAAAAGTTGTATAACACATCATAACACTTAATGTGTACAGTGAACAACAACAACAACAACAACAACAACAACAACAACAGTTAGTCTGCAAAAATAATGAATGTAATAATAAAGGTATTTGTTCCTCACACAATCAATTTGTTGACCAAAATCTGAGCTATTTAAAATAAAATACCTTATTTACTTATTGATTATGATCTTAAAGGTGATTAATATCATTGTAATGCTTTCTCTCCTAAGACTCAGGCATTAAAAGAGAAATAAATATTTATAAATGCATCAATAGAAATATTCAACAAATATTTAGAGCAAAGTTTACATTTCCATGCAGAGAAATATGAGTTGAGGTTAACAGAAATGCTCCTGAGCAGTGACATGGCTAAACAGACACAGGAAGGAGCGCCGCCTAAAGAAACTCCAATATCTACAGAACAACTCATGAGAAGATGTTAAAGCACATCCCATAATGTTTGATTGTCAGCTGAGGCCTATACTACGAAGCCGGATTTTCGCTTAGCCGGCTAACTTCAGGGAAAACTCGGGGTTTCCGGCCCTACGATGCCGGTTCTCTTTTTAGCGGGCTAGATCTCCATGGTAATTTATGAGCGGCTAACCTGGGGCCTGTACTACGAAGCAGGATTTTCGTTTAGCGAGCTAACTTCCTGGATTTCCGGTCCTACGACACTGGTTCACTTCTTAGCGGGCTAGATAACTTATGCTGAGCGGCTAGCCTGCTCCGGAGCAGGATAGGTTCCAGGATAAGAGATCAACTCAGTGAAAGCACCACGCCTGCTGACCAATCAGAGCTCAGTGTGCGGAGGAAATACAGTTTAAACTGCCGTTGCAGGAAAGACGGCCGGCCAAAATCACCGACTGTGTGAACGTGAAAATGAACAGAATATCACCTCCCATCTTCAGAGCAATCTGACTATTATAACATTAGCGTTAAGAAAGCTTACTTAAATATCTGCCATAAGTAACCGGATCAAAGTAACATTACGTAGCCTACAGTCCGCGGCACTGTGAGACGTCGATGTGTCCCATTATCATTCATATCACATCATATCACATCATAATGTATCATATATTTCCTTATCTGAGTCAGCTTCTTGAGCCGTATCTGGCCGTGCAACACAGTGTCACATACTGTATGCAGAAGTATTATTTTAAGCAACACATTAAGTTGACGAAACACTCGAGTCAAATGTAATTAAAGTCAGATCCACTCGTGTCTTAGACGGAGCAGTGATATCATTAACCTGTTACCAGCTGTATTCACCTTGCAGGTGCAGCTATGTGGCTTTTATCCTGGATAAAGTGTTTAAGTCATGGATGTTTAAAGTTTGACTTCTTCATATTTGTCTAATATTATAGTTCACTTTTCATTCAGGAAGTATGACGCTGCGCTGTCAGTGCACTTCTCCATGTTTGTGATTGGTCAAATGTTGCTAACCCCGTCCCTTTTATGTGAACGCGCACCTAACTAGATAGGACACGGCTGGCTTGAGCAATCCACTTGATAACCCGCGTCGAAGGACCGTTTTGCGAGAACGCGTATATTTTGGATTAGGCCAACTGGCTAACTCAAACATATCCAGGTTATGTTGAACCGGCTTCGTAGTACAGGCCTCTGATCTCTGTGCGGTGACGACATGAACAATCAGCTCTCAGCAACAATGATGGACACAATGAGTTTAAGAAGTAGAAGAGTTCCTCAAATTACTTCAGGCTATTTCAGTTTACAAAACTCAGCTGTGGTTCCATAACCATAAGGCCAAAATCCAGCATGTAGCGGCTGAGTAAATGTGGTCTGGACTCTGTGGAGGAGAGTCATGGTTTCAGAGACGCTGTAGAAGGACAGAATACCTGCTCTGTGATCCAGGTACACTCCTACTCTGGAGGACTGAGGACCTGAGACAGGAGTGTTGATATTGTTGTAACGAAATGAATAACTGTTTTGTTTACACTCTAATGACCAAGATTTGTCATTGCGTCCAAATGCACATTCACCCCCACTCCCTGCTCTACTGATATTCTTGTATGCGACTGCTACATCAACTTCTCTGCCTCTCCACTCCACCTCCCAGTAACAACGTCCAGTCAGACTCTCTCTACTCAGGACCTGAACACAATTTGTGAATCTGTCTGGGTGACTAGAATAAGACTGTTCTTGTCCCATGAGTGTTGCTTTTCTGCTCCCCTCAGATAATAACAGCTGTGTGTATGCTGTGTTTGGATCCAGTGTGATTTCCTGTGAATATTTTAAGAACCCAGCTCTGGTGGTGGGCTCTGCTGCTGACAGTAAAACCTCCACTTCAGGCAGTGAGACGTTTGTCCATTCCTCTCTCAGGACGTCCTGTAGTTTGTCTCTGACTGCTGACAGGGCCGCCGTCACGTCCTCAAAGTAGCTCAGAGGACGGATGTTGATGCTGGAGGAGTGTGTAGCTTCACTGAGGGCTGGCAGTGAGGGGTAGCTGTGCAGAAACTGGTTATGATCCTCTGTGAGAGACAGCAGCTTCAGCTCAGCGTCTCTCCTCTTCAGCTCAGCCATCTCCTGCTCCAGCTTCTCCTGGAGCTCTCTGACTCGACTCACTTCTCTCTTCTGCTGGGATCTGACCTGCTGCTTCACATCAAAGCTTCTTTTCTCCATGAGACGGATCAGCTCAGTGAACGTCTTCTCACTGTCCTCCACTGCTTTATCAGCAGAGCCATTGACAGCCTCCACCTCCTGCTGAAGCAGCTTCACCTCCTTCTCTCTGTCCTGGATTCTCTGCTGGATGTTTAGTCGACTCCCCTCCAGCTCTCTCTGCCTCTCAGTCCTCTCTGCTGCAGCTGACACCGTGTCGTGGCCTTTGTGTTTGTCCACAGAGCAGAGATAACAGATACTCTGCTGATCAGTGCGGCAGAACATCTTCATCACCTCGTCGTGACGAGAGCAGATGTTCTCCTGGAGCTTCTTGGAGGGCTCCACCAGCTTGTGGTTTTTCAAGACATGTAATTCATTATGACACTGGAGGTGTTTGTCACAATAAGAGGCCACACACATAAGACAGGACTTACAGGCTCTCAGTTTTCTCCCAGTGCAGACATCACAGGCCACATCTTCAGCTCCAGCATAGCAGAGATCAGCAGGAGCAGCTTGGAGTCCAGTCTTCTTCAGCTCCTCCACTAAAGCTGCTAACATGGTGCTTTTCAGCAGGACAGGCCTCGGTGTGAAGCTCTGCCTGCACTGAGGGCAGCTGTGGATTAGCTCTCCATCCCAGTGGTGTTTAATACACTTCATGCAGTAGCTGTGTCCACAGGGAATAGTGACCGGATCCTTCAGTAGATCCAGACAGATGAAACAAGAGAAGGTTTCTCGGTCCAGCTGAACTCCTCCCTGCGCCATCCCACCTCTCAGTGATAGTTACGGACTGCAGACAGAAGGTAAAATATCCACTTTCTCTGAACAGAAACAATCTCTGACGGACAACAAATCTCCTCTCCTTCTGCTTTTGCTCGCTCACTGCAGAGAATGAGGAGCACAGCTCCAATGAGAACAGCTTTCTCATTTAACATGTTGCTTGTTACTTGTTACTACATGTGAAGGGGAGGGAACAATCAAATACTTTGATAGGGTGTAGCTCAGTTTGTTTTATAGCAGGAAGCGACAGGTTAAACTGCATTCAACAATTCTTTGTGTGATAGGCAGGGTGTGTTATGTCATTAACAAAGTGCAATAAGAGTATTTAGACATAAAGCTATGACATATCATCATTTTTCTTCAGATGTCCAAGTTGTGAGGGAATAATTCTGTCTTACTCACAAGATATTTAACTGTTGACGTTTATAACCAACCCTGACTCGTTATCTCCTTTAAAGAATGTGCTGCTGCACTCATTCTCAGTTTTATGACCGGTCAACTCTCGGTCACAGAGCCTAAGAGTCAGGCAAGTGATTGAGTGTCTCCAAATGTTGGGGATATCTCCAGTGTTCCCAGCTGTTGATTAACTCTCTGTAAACTAGTTAAAATGTCTATTCTATCGAGAGGGAGGCTGGGCAGAATTGATGTGGCAACTCTCCGGGCAGTCAGAACCTCTGGCTGCTGTAACTTGTGATATGAATTCTCCGGCCGATACTTGTAATAAACTACCAGTGTTTGACATCAAAGCTCCAACTCTCCTCGTGTCTCTCTGAGTCCTGACTCTCCATTGCTGCAGAAGTTTCCCTTACACAAGTAAAGTTAATGTTCTTTCCAAAAAAGAATAAAAACAATGTGTGCTGTTTATTTTATTTCCATGTGTTTGCCTCTTTATTTAAAACTTGTTGACATTTGGAAGGAAATTCCTTAATGCAACGATAGACTGAATAGACTGTCAGGCTGAACACGATGAAAACAGCCTGATATTTACACTTCAAAATAGAGCAAACCCCTCCCCCCATGTGTTAATTAAGTCATGTGTAAAGAGAGACACTGATAGAGGGAGGAAGAGGAGCAGCTGTTCATCAAACTCACCTCTCTGAGACCCCAAAGCACAGATGGGATTTTAACGACAAAAGTTGCTAATAGTGTTTTTTTCCCCACCAAACAACACGTGCTGATACCATCTCTGTTGCATACCATGTTTCTGCACTAAGAAATACATCTTCTGATATTAGTTTGGTATAGAAGTAAAGAAACCATGTGAAAGTGAACTTATTGGGTGTGTCTCTAGAGCAGTGGTTCCCAAACGGTGTGCCGCGGCACACTGGTGTGCCATGAGGCAAGTCCGGGTGTGCCGTGGGATTTTGTGACAACCATACATTATTATTGCAATATACAACTACACAAAAATAATTATTTAATTTACTATATCAGTACTTTGTAGGTTTATATGTACGTAATCTGCGCGACTTGCGCGTCCACATCTCCACGTGCAGTGCTGCATAAACATGGCTGAGTCAGCGATAACTTTCGAGGGGTGGAGGTATGCCCATTACTTTGAGTTCGTCCGAAGAATAGACAGGAATGTGACGGTGAGGTACAAACTGTGTCCAGGCCAGAAGCTGTTATCCACTGCTGCAAACACCACGTCAAACCTCAACAAACACCTGCAAAGAACACTAAGGTGAAGCTACCGCACAGCTATTGGTTGTTTGTTTATATATATACTAGGGCCGGGACTTTAACGCGTTAATTAAGATTAATTAATTACACAAAAATTAACGCGTTAAAAAAATTAACGCATTTTAATCGCACTTATTTTTGCACCGCGGAACGTTTCTCACTGGATGAGTTTCAGGCGTACCGATTATACTGGAGCACCAACTAACGTTCATGACTTCAGACAACAACAAACCACAGTGAACAACAGTGGGAATTGTTGTTTTAAAAAACGGACGGATGGAAGCGTCGATAAGAGCACGGTTGTGTGCAAATTATGCAAAAAGGAATTCGCATATCACCGCAGCACATCAAGCCTCAAGTATCACCTCAATGCAAAACATATAGCAGCTAGCGTGGAAGCTAGCGTGAACGTTAGCCTCTTTTATCGCGTTCACACCAAAAAGAGCCGGTACTAAAATTAGTTCATGAGAACCTTTTTACCCCCACGAAAGTCCCTGCTAGAGAGCAGAGAGCTGCTAGAGAGCAGGGACTTTCGTACGGCTCTCTTGTGAGAAAAGAGCTATATTTCTGATTGGCTGGGCGGATTGCAAACCACGCCCCGTAAAACTCCCAAAAAGTTTTGTGAAGCCGCCATTTTATTATCCTCGCATTAGCATTATTAGCATTAGCCCAGCGCAGAAACGCAGAGAGACTAACTTATGGCAACACAAAATAAAACATGGGAGCGGTGGAGATGAGGAGGTGTCGGCGTTCTGGCGATTTACTCGGAAGCTGCTGGGAGTCGCAGCAGCTTCTACTGAAGCCAGTCCCCAACTCCGAGGACTTTGGGCGGCAGTATACGCCGTGAAGTGGTTTGCGGCCTGCCAGTAAACCCAAAGCAGAAGAAGAAGAAGTGACGTCAGTGGCTTCATTTGCCTAATCCTCCCCCAGGTTCAAAGAGTTCTCATGAACTAAGTTCTCATGAACCTTTGTGGGAAAAGTACTGCGGTGTGAATGCGCCTAATGGTATACTAAAATCCATGTGAAAAAAATTGCTTCTCACTGTTCTTAGGTCAAATATTTACATGTGATTAAAAATGCGATTAATTTCGATTAATTAATTACAAAGCCTCTAATTAGATTAATTTTTTTAATCGAGTCCCGGCCCTAATATATATATATCACGTAGTCTGTTCTTCTTCTCTGTCTTCCGGTTGTTGACTGTTTTGAATGACAAATACACACTACCGCCGCCTGCAGGTAAGGAAAGTTATTGCCACTCACGCATGCGCAGTTCGTACGTGCTCGGCGAGTAAAGTAACGAGTTACTTTATGTAGATAGTAACGAAGTAGTGTAATATATATTTACATTTTTTTAGTAACGACCCCATCTCTGGAGTTGGAGTTCTCTACTCTGATTTACATGAAGAACAACAGGAGGTCACGGCTCTCTGTTGAACAGGACTTGCGAGTGGCCATCTCCTCAGTGCCACCAAGGATTAAAAAATTCTGCGCGCCCCGACAGGCACATGTATCTCACTAATTTGTAAGTGGGCAACAATATTTACAATAGCACATGTTTCAATGCTGATTGCTGAAATGTTACATTTATAATTTGTAGTTCAGGACCATGGACAATGCAGCTTCCTTGCATTGACAGTTCTCTGTGCTGAATTTCTGCTGAGTTTCCTTTGCCTCATTTGTAATGTTGTGACCTGTCTGGTTTAAATGAGTGTGTTGCTGCTTTGATGAAGCCTAATTTGATAAAGTTTCAAATTAATTTCTGAAATATTTCGTTAATAAATATTTTACGAGTAATATAGTTGTCTTTGTCACATTTTATTTGGCATTAGTAAATAATTATGCACATTTACAGATATTTTACATGATATGAGTGATAACACGTGTTATAAGGGCTATTTTGCACAATAGGTGTGCCTTGAGATTTTTACTTGTCCTTTGGTGTGCCTTGGGCACAACAAGTTTGGGAACCACTGCTCTAGAGGGCAAACAATTGACCAGATCATGCCTCTTAAAAGAAAAGGAAAGAGGAGCATTGGTCACTTAGAAAACAGACTTTTTTAGGATTTTCAATCAAGTTTTCTGTTATTATCAATAAATAGAACGGTAACACTTTACTGATTCATCTTCAAGCTCTGGGATTGGATGTTGGAGTGGCAGTGCGCCAAGGTTACGCCGAGCGTCAAACAGCTCTTTGAAATCGAACGAAACCACGGCCGACTATCCAAAACTGGACTTGAACGCCCCCCCAGAACTACACATGCTGGCTATTGTGTTTCGCACATGGGTTTCGCAACATGTTCTATGGCACGTCTCTACTGGGAATTGTAGTTTTAAAAGACGTTTTCGTTTTTCCCACAATTAGAAGTTGCCAGTATTAAACTGTGTAACCTGGAGGCTTAGGCGATAGGAAACACATTGGTGTGTACAAATTTAAAACATGTAATTAATAAATGGGTGAAAATCGCTTGTATCCATAATGGGTGGTCGTGTAAGAAACAACATGCTCCCGTTTATTCACAAATAACCCTCTCTGGAAAATCCTAAATTGTGGAATAGTTTGGCCATTAAAATGCTTTTTGATTCGATTTCTGGCGATAAGTGTATATTGTACTCTTAGAATCCACGTCCAGTGGATGTAGGATCTATAGTTTGATAGATATTACGAAGATGATTTGAGGTCTCGCCAGGATAATGTGTATGCAGCTTCCATGTAAAGTTAGCGTGGGTGAAAACTGTTTTTCCGGTCTCGAAGTTTTCATAATAAAACCAGATATATTCCCCACTCATCCACTAAAAAACATCAGTTTGTCCTTGTTAATTACACAATATTGATTGGTTTAAATTGTGTACAATGCTTTTGTGTTTTTAACCTTCGATTCAGAGAAACAAAGAGTTTTTTAAGACACTACAGTCTCCGAAGACACTACACTACCCAGAATCTCCAGCTATCGTTTGGGACTACAACATCCGCCTTGCTTTACAAACCCGTGATTAGTCACCCACCCCCCCCCCCCCCCCCCCCAGAACTAAACATGCTGGCTATTGTGTGTTTCGCAACATGTTCTATGGCACGTCTCTTTATAAAACGTTTTCGTATTTCCCACAATTAAAAGTTGCCAGTATTAAACTGTGTACACCCTGGAGGTTTAGAGGATATGAAACACAGTGGTGTGATCAAATTTAAAACATATAATTAATAAATGGGTGAATTACAGCGACGTGCAGTCAGTGGAGTCATACTCCAATGTAACGGAAAAACAACTAAAGAAAAACTATATAGTAATAATAATAAAATCTCTCCACTGATCTATGTTGTAAATGTGATTTATGTATGATTCCAATCGCTTTTTATCGTCAACATCATCAAATTTGCCGAGCTCCACTACAAATACCGATGAGAAGTGAGGCAGGGACGAGCTCTGCCTCTCGTAACTGGCTGGAGCGCGGGCACTAATTTAACGCGGGCACTTATTTTGTGAGCGCGCTCAAGCCAGTTACTGTGGGGTGAGGTGAGGCACAGATGAGCTCTGCCTCACCTCAGAATGCGTCACCCCACATAAACTGTCTGGAAAGCGGGCACTAAGCGCATGCCTGCACTATCTCACTGAATGTCACCAATGTAATGTTTGTAGATCCCTTTATTACATTTATCCTCGCTATCCATAGTCTCTAAATAACTTATTTCACGTATATATGATATGTAGGCTCGCTGGTCTCATCATACAACAGCAATGAAAAAAGCACCAGGGGAAGCAGCCATAACCTCTGCCGCACTGAAGGGGGCGCAAGTGAGCCCACAGGTTCTTGTTGCTACTGTTATTCTACGCAGAGACGCGAACAACAAACTAGACTTTTGAAACTAGAGGAAGATAAGGAGGACTTTTACAAAAAAGTAATAGAGATTGTTGTCCAGAAGGATAGCATGGACTTCATCTTTAAGTCAAGGTAAGACCCCAATTGTAATGAAAATGGGATCTTACTAAGAAAGAACAATCCAATATTTAGATTTTGGGTATCCTTTTGTTGAACGGTCTGTTTAAAATGAATCGAAGCATCAGACTAAAAAAGCTTTTGAAAATAACCGAATATTTCGATTAAGGTCAAAATATAAATCTGACTCTGAAAGAGTCAGTGCCTCACCAGCCATGAACCTCACCGCACGTCACTGGTGAATTAATATACCCACATGACACCTAAGGTCAGAAGAGCTTTATTTAACAGCTGGTCTTATGTCTGTGACCCCTCCTGTTGTTAATTGATAAGCCTGAAACATGCACTTGTCAAGGCAAATTTTGCAAATATGGCAGTAGCCATCGATCATCTTAAGATAAGATAAGATATACTTTATTGATCCCAAGTAGGGAAATATTTTTGTTACAGCAGCATACTACTTTGTTCTACTCCACTACAATTCAGAGGTTAACCTGGTATTTTTACTCCACTACATTTATTTTAGTTACTTTTCAGATTCTGATTAATGATGTGAAATATACACAACCCTTAAATCAGACTTTAGTTACACCTGAGTCAAATTCAGGGAAGGTGCTTGTCAAGTGCCAAAATAAACTATGCAATATATTGGACGTTAAGTACTTTGTCAGACTTCATATTTATCTGTGGATAACCCCAACGTTTTTTTCTTATTCAAAGGAAGACCTTAACTTAAAGTAATCTTTAATGTTTAAATAAAGCCTTATTAGTTTGTCTGTTTTGCACATCCTCCTGTTAATATCTTTGGACGTCCTGCACTAAACTGTTTTATTGTAGAGATCACTACAGTATCTTCTTGATATTTTATATTCTATATTTCTATCTTGCCTTCTACTTTCCCCCAATTTTGTATGTAGGCTACTCTTAATATTTAAATGTTTTCATCAAATAAAACTTATTCAACAACAAAATTCAATACTGTGCTTTAACCACTAGGCGGTGCGGGTTAAAAAAACAGTGGTGTAGTTAATAAAACATAATATTATCAAACATAATATGACTATTAACCTTATTGTGAAATTAAAACAGAACGGTAAAGGAAAATACAGTTTCAGTCTCTCGATTTGAAGCTTATGCATTGTACCATGAACCTGTATAGACCTGTAACAGTCAACTGCAGGAGGAGTTGGAAAGGTAGTAAATAATATCTTTAAAAACTACAAAAAAATCCCTTTCTATCAGCTGTGCACCGTTATGGTGTAAATACAGCCTATCTACCAATTGGATCAAATATAAAAGTCAGCCGAATTAGTGTTGATACTGCAAGGAGACGTATTGTGTGAAAAGAAATGGAAGATGTTGTTTAATTGCTAATATATTTATGATCCACGTCACGTATTCAGTTTTGGCGGCATTTCTTACAGTACGTCAAAAGGTCTTCTGATCAGGGCTCTATAAATAAATATCTACGGCAGATATGTAATATTTAATGCCTATTTTAATACTCATATTAATATCTTTGTACATCCGGCACTAAAAAGTTTTATTGTAGAGATCACTTACAGTATCTTCTTGATTTTTTATATTCTATATTTCTATCATTGACCTTCTACTTTCCCCCTATGAATGTATGTACTCTTAATATTTTTTTCATCAAATAACATTATTCAACAAAAATAACATTATTCAACAAAAATAATTCAATAACGTGCTTTAACCACTAGGCGGTGCACAAAAGGTACACACAGCATACTAATAATAACTTTGTATTATAGTGTAGGACACTTATGTATGTATAACGTCTGAAGATGTGTAGTTTTATTCATGTTTTCACATAATTTTACAGGATATTGCTCATGTTTTACTTCTACACATTAATAGCTTATATCTGCTCGGCGTAAACCTCGGCGCACTGCCACTCAAACATCCAATCACAGAGCTTGAGGACTAATCACGGGGTTTGAGCAAAGCAGAGAGAATACTTACTTCCGGGTGTAAAATTATCTTAAGCAACTACTATGAGCTGCTCCGACCCTCGGTCCTGACGGACTCCAAAAGTCGGGCATTATACAATCAAACAAATAAATAAACACAAGGATAATTGTGCCTTATTGTTGAGTAAATAACAGTGTGTGGTTTAGAAAATAATACAAAATTAGAAGGAAAAAACGATGAAACAATACAGATTTCAGTATTCTGAGCCCCTACTCTCCCCATAACTGACGGCAACAAAAGTCCGACATTATACAATTAAAATAAAGAAGTAAACACAATAAGTGTGGCTTGATATTGAGTTAGAAAAAGGTTGATAAACGCTGTGAGAATGGATCTGCGGAGAGCATTTCGCCGCGATCCCAACTCGTCTATTACCAACGTTCAGGGAGCTCTATGCAAGTCAATGGGACTCCCTGATAGTTGAAACTCGACGCTAAAGGGCCCCCCCTTGCGTCGGAAAGTAGCGACAGGGACCCTGACATAACGTCAACATAGGCCGAGTTGGGGGTGAGAATGTGTTGGTTTAAAGTTTAAACCATCCCATAACCTGGGTTGGTTTAAACAAAAAAGGCGCATTTGCGCACCAACATAGAGAGAGAGAGAGAGAGAGAGAGAGAGAGAGAGAGAGAGAGAAGAGAGAATAAGAGAGAGAGAGAAGAGAAGAAGAGAGAAGAGAGGAGAGAGATGAGATGCGAGAGAGAGAGTAGAATAGAGAGACTATAGTGACGACAGCTGCATATTATATAGAGGGTGAGGAGCTAATCGCTATCTAGATCGGTGAATCATATCTGGGGCGCATCTCATGAACCTCGCTCTCTCGAGGTGGGAGGGGCTACAGGAGAGGCACCGTATCGGCCGATAGTGTTGTTAGCTTCTGATGCTAGCGAGCTACGCTAACGGATATAAGGAGCTTTTTCAACAACAAGGTGGAGGGGAGTCCTAACTTTAGTCTAAGTTATCTCAGTGGGTCTCAAACGGTTTGGTCACGATTAATGTAAACAATTATTTCCGAGTCACACCTTTTGATATGATCAGTATAGGTATACAAAAATAAGAGAATAAATGAAAAACAGGTATGAAATACTATATGACAGTAAAACCAGAATAACGTTTAAAAGGGGAGTGGGACCATGCCCCCGGACCCCCCTAGAGGATGTTAGGTCTACCATCCACTTATACAAATAGCACTTTACCCCTGCTTACACCTTTATGCCGTGAGCTGATTATCGAGCCTTCATTGTCCCGCTCTGAACTGTTTTAAAGGTCAACTCAAAGAATGGTTGAGAAACAAACAGACCTGTAATCACCGCTAAATGCACTTAAACACAGGGGTATCTCCTCTTGCACTTTATGTAGCTCTTGTATCTTCTCCTGCACTTAATATGTCGTAGCTGCTACATTGTACTGCCATGTGGTTAATGCTTGTATATGCTGCTCATGCTCTTTCTGCATATCATGTATTATTTTTGCTATTTATATACATGTCATGTTCTTATATGTTGTATGTGAGGGACTACGGATGGAAATGAGCTCAAAGCTAAAATCCGGCATGTTTACGTTTTAAAGCATTATTTGTTTTAAATGTTCATCAATGTGCATTGTCTCTCTTCAAATACACGATTAAATAAAAATAAATGTAACCTGTACACTGTCAGTATCTGTGTGACCAACACACACCTCATCAGATCTTTGGAAACAGTAACAGCGATGAAAACATTATGATGTCTGTCATTGTTGTTATTTTATCTGTTTTAAAAAACAATTCACTAATAATTTGGTTTATTTTTTATTAATTTGTTATATATTATTATTGTCCTTTTGTTGTTCTGTTGTTTATGTTTGTTTGTCTTCATGTGGAACCTACTGCTGCAGGTCTCCCTTGAAAAAGAGATCATTGATCTCGATGGGATTTCACCTGGATAAATAAAGGTTTTGAATTGAATTGAATTTATTATTATTATAAGGCTTTTGTGTCTCTGACCATTTGGTTGTTTTTATTCAAAAGTAACATAACAACGCAAAATGTGTTATGTTTAAAAGAATGATGCTTCCCAAAAAAACGTTTGAAACAGATTGTGATGTCTGTCATATGGATGTTTATTTTATATTTTTAAGATTGGAGAAAAATTGAAGAAAAAGAACATTGATTTACTCTTCTAGCTCTGGCCCTCTGGAGCTCCAACAGAGACCTCTATGTGTCCCCGGAACCACTACTGATGATGACCCAAAACCATTTAATCAGCCTGTCTTTCACTGAAGCACGTTAGAGGCCCTTACCAGAGCCCCGCACAAGACTGTGTACACATCACATTTCTCTCTTGGTGTTAGATTTAAAATACATATCAAGTCATGAACCTATATAGGAGCTTTAACCTCAATTTGTGAATAATATTCCTTGAACCTTCTTGTTCAGTGGTTCCCAGCGTTGACTAAATATTTTCATGAGACGGTTCAAATACTTCAATAGAAAAGCAAACATACATATATATATATATATATACTGTATACATATACAGTTTCTTCCCCTCCGCTACCGGCCTCTTAAACAAGGCCCGGCCCCCCCCACTGACACTTTACCTCTGCCACATCATAGACTATGCATTACATTAATGCACACATTCTTATTTCACATTTCATAGTTTATATTCTAAAATGCATTCATAGCATTCTATTTCCATGTAAATTACTGCTTTATTACATTTGCATTGCTATTTAACTATTTTATTACGGTGTCAAATATTTTTTGTTTTATATTAGATTTCTTGTTTTTTATATTTTATGTATGCACCATGACATCAAGTCAAATTCCTAGTATGTGCGAACCATACCTGGCAATAAACCTGTTTCTGATTCTGATATATACTCACAGCTGATTGACAAACACAGAGCTGTTGTGAGGAGCTGTTATCCTGCCATGATATTGATCCTATTCTACCTTTCTGAAGATACACTTCAACTAAACAAACACTGATTCGTTTCAGATCATTGAAACAAGCTGCTCACCTGTTGATCAGAAGGTCCACCCCTGCTGATGACATGGTACGCTCCACTGACATATTCATAGATTAATACACAGCCCTGATGTGTAGCTCTCCGTCATGTTGCTGCAGTGGAGAGCAGATTCTGGCCCTTTCTCATTTCATCAATTCCCCCTCCTCGACTCCTTGGTCCTCCGGTAGTGACCTGGAAATTAATTTTAGCGAGCCATGTTGAAGGACATCTCATTTCTCTAAATGCACTTCGAGGACCGAGGATCGAGCGTCGAGGAGGCTCTCTTGGGGAGCTATAACCGAGGATACACTGATGGGTCCTCCACGGTCCTCCACGGCTGAAGTCGAATAGTCCATTTAGCTTAGGAACCTTCCTAACGGAGTGAAATGACCCGGAAGTCCCTCAGTGGCAGCCATGATAAGTGCCGTTCGAGTTCTCTGGAATGATAGGAAAGGAGGTTTCAAACTTCCTTTATAACCTCCTTTAGCTTAGGAACCACTGGATCTCCCTAACCGAAAGGAGAGGAGAAAGTGCTGCCCCACAATGCCTTGCAGCCGCAGCATTTGCGTCACACAACAGTCGGCCGTTCACGGAAACAAACGATTATGACGGAGAAATTATATCATCAGTTACGGTGCTTATTAAGCATTTTAAAACGTATGTGGTAAGTTGCCAAAGTGCTTTGTTTTGAACGTTCATCAGTATTATAATCAAAGAGAGAAATATGAACGTTAGTTTTTACTGAAATGATCAAATAAAGTCAACATTTCACTGAGCTGTGTGGGGTTTGTTCAACTTTTAAAAGATGTTTGAATGGTGATATACACAGTGATAGATGTTAAGGACTAACGTTTATAATAAATACATTTGTATTGATTTTAAGATATTTTCATAGTTCATACAATCATACGTATTGGGATCATTTGTATTAATGTGGACCGGAGGGAGAGGGTGACGAGCATACGTTTCACTTTCCTTTTTTATTTCAATTCCAACTTTGGTCATGAAGAATATGTTTCTCTGTTGTCCACGTTCATAAAGCATAAAACAACAGCCTCAGAGCACGGTGCAGAGTCTCTAGATGAGTTTACAGTAGTCCCTCGTTCTTATTAAACATCCATGTTGTAGTCCGCTGTATAGAAAACTGTGGTTTCCATAGTTTCCCCACAGCAGCAGACGCACATTCATGACGTCCGCTGGCGCATCATAAACACGTCGGATAGTGAAAGTGCATTCGGATTCTCTAAAGCAGGGGTTCCTAACCCCCGGTCCGCGGACCGGTACCGGGCCACGGAGGTGTTACTGCCGGGCCGCGAAATAGCTGTGAATTTATCGTAATATTTGCAGAATTATAAATATATAAAAATATTTTATCAATTTTTTAAATTTTATTTTCGCACCTATACCAGTCATATTATTTCATCCAAAACATACAAAATAAATCAAAATTGGTTAGCATAAGGCGCAGAGAAAGTTACCGGTGCGCCAATAGGAAGTGGAGCACAGGAGACAACCGTTTCATCGCAGACTGTTATGTTTATGTGGGGAAATGGCAGTGCATACATTATTTGAGTTTGAGATATATTTCGAACTCAGACTTCATTTTAAGGACATTGTGGCCAGGGGTGTAGGGCTATTTTTTTATTTGTAAAACCTCCTTCACTTCATGAAATGGCTGCAGCATCAGGAGGCAGCCTCTGAGAAGTGCAGCACCAGCGCGTGCGTACACACCGCCTTCACTGTGTTCCCCACTGCAGGCTGCTACGAAATGTCCGGTCACAAAGGCGCATGCTGTGTGTGTGTATGTTCGGTGTGTTTGTGTGTGTCCAACAACCGCATTTGTTTTCAAATGACCATGAACAGTAATTTCCACACATCTGGCCAACTCGTTATTATTGCTGGCAAACAAGCCCAGGGGTCTCACTGACATTTCAGTTGTATCAATATGTGTACAGTGGTCCTAATTTGTTTTAATTGTATCCTGGTTTTAAACGTTGTTAATATGTTTTGGATGCATATTGGTATTTCTTCAGGCTGTTAAATACAATTAGCCTCTGTTGCCAACTGCTGGTGAGTAAATATTCAAATCAGTTAAAATTGACAACCGGTCCGCGATTTTTTTTTAATGTAATGCCGGTCCTTGGCACAATAAAGGTTGGGAACCCCTGCTCTAAAGTACTGCAGTCTCTTCTCCTAAGTCCTTTGGATATATGCAGTCTCTGATAGTGTTACGTTATTATGAGAGTGCTCTGTTTGATTCTGAAATTGTATATATTTATATAAATATATACATGTGTGTGTGTGTGTGTGTCCCCGCATCTGTAGCCTGTTATTGTCTCATTATACCGCACTGTGAATGAATTAAAAGTAAATATATAAGTCGTCATGAACACATCTGTCCATCAGACAGATGTGTTCTCCTGTCATCATTAATGGACGTCTCTTTAAGAGACGAGGAGTTCTCATTTCTCTAACCGCCTGCTGCTTCCCCCCCTCTCTCCTCGGCTCCTCCGTTCGCATCTCCTGTGGGCGGGACTAAGTCTCGAGGATAGGAGTCGAGGAGGGGAGTTAGAGAAATGAGAAAGGGCCACTGTGTGACTGTGTGTGTGTAGGTTACCTGTGTGTCTCAGTCTGAGCATGCTCAGTCTGAGCATGCTCAGTAGAGCCGGCTGTCACCTGAGATACACAGGTGCTGTTTGAAATTAGCCGTTCACTTTGCTCCTTCCCATGTCATCTTCCTAAATTTCAATGGTGGAAGTACTCAGATATTTCACTCAAGTAAAAGTAGAAAATACTCCCTTGTAAAAATACTTTATTTTACTTTACATTTCACCACTGGTAAATGTCAATATTGTTTTTTCACATCAGCAAATAAAAGAAAATAGAGAAATGTGTTTTTCACTTCATTTGTCAAACTATTCATGAAAATACATATTCATAGTATCCATCTTCTCAAGAGTCTTTAAAACCTCATTGTTATATTATATAGTCACATTTCTGACGAAATGTTGATTCTTAGGTCATGTTATCATTAATGATTAGCTGATGTTTTAAAAAGTTCAACAGTGATCCTCCACATATTCTAGTGCTCATGATTTACAAAGAGGCAGTAATGATAAATGAGGACATTAGTTCTCATTTCAAAAGGTAATGTAACCGGATAATATCATTGATGTAGTAAGCCCCTCCTCTTTATGGTGGTCTCCTCATCACATGGTCAGGACGATCTTCCCAGCAGCCCCGGGACACTGGATGATGTCATGGTGTGCCTGGGGGGCCTGGTCCAGCGGTACCTGAGAGCCGACGACGGGCTGCAGCCAGCCAGCCTCCCCCCCCGCCGACAGCAGCGCCGCACACTGCCGGCTCTCCGCCTGAAACAGGAAGTACATCAGACATGTTCCAATAAACCGTGTGACAGCCTCTCAGGTGCGAGTAAGATAGAAACAGAGGTGGGAAATAGTGAAGTACAAATACTTCGCTAATTTACTTAAGTAGATTTTTCTGGTATCAGTACTTTACTCCACAATATATTTCATAACTTTTGACTTTTACTCCTAACATTTCTAACACACATACCTGTACTCTCTTCTTTTCACATTTTCAAAACAGGATTTAGTTTGAATCTGCATTTGGTGGTGTGATCATTATGATTTAGTCATTGAGCGCCTATTTTAATTTTGTCCTGGTCCTCTCGAAAGAAGAGGGACCAATGAGAGCTGTGCCAACGCTGGCAGTCAGCAGGAAGCAACTACTGGTATCCTACAAAGGTATTTCAATGGAGCAAGGCAGGAGCAGCAAGACAACTGCTAGCACTGACAATAATACAATTTGAAATAGAAGTTCTTTAATGTTCTATAAAGTGAGGTCCAGTGACCAGCTGGTCTCTTCTGCTTTTTACTTCAGCCCATACTTCTTTACTTTTACTTGAGTAAAAAGGTTTAGTCTGTACTTCAACCTTTGCCAGAGTATTTTTAAACACGAGTATCTGTACTTCTCCTTGAGTGAAGGATGTATGTGCTTTTGCCTTATCTGGATTTAAACCCAGCGAAATGTTGTCATCATAAACGGCACGACTCGGTTGGTTCATTTTTGGTTTTGCGTAGGTAAGTTATTGATGAACCCTTGTAGCTAACCTGTCCCTTGTCCTGCCCTTTGTCACATGCTAAGCTTTACAAGCCTTTGGAAATTATGAAATATATAAAGGAATGTTAGAACAATTTGCAATCTTTAATAGTTTCCACTCTGTGCTGCATGTCTGATGTTTGCTGTGTCCTATCAGCATGTTACTAACGTGTACCTACGTCATGTATGCTGTGTACTACATGTATATCCTAATGCTGCTAGCTGCCTGCAGGTCACCAAGTGTCAAACTAAACAGAATCAAGATTGCTTGGCTGAGTTTTGTTGCTTGCTTGGATATTGTTGATGTATTATTTTACTCATATTACTTTACTTTGTGTTGCTGTGCATTGGTCTGGTTTTCAGAATACGTTGTTGTTGTCATGTTGTCTTTAACTGTACATTTAAACCAATAACTGAATGTCAGTTCCATTGCACTGACATTCAGTCAAGGTTTTTGAGTTGAGCCGATACCTAAAGGGGACACTTCTAACCTGTACTGGTGTTTAAACATGTCATTATATGTTCCTTTTTTCAAACAGTCCAGATACCATCAATAGGCTCCGACATTTTTACTAATTTCCACTGCACGGTTCTGCTCGTTTTAACCTACGTTTGGTAAAAGGTATTTTCGTTCTCAGCTGTAAATAGAAAGCAGTCTATATACTGTAAGCAGGATTCTTAGTTGTCCCATGCACAGCTGATCAGGTGTGACATCATGTTCAACCCAAAACAAAGCTCGGATCCTTGCATTGGCTCAGCAACATGTCTCCAACTCATGATTATGGAGAACCAAACAGCTGTTCCATGGGGGACTATAGCTGTAGCTTGCAGTGGACATGAGGTTTAAAACATGGCTGTGTGATGTCACTGCTCTGTACCGGTGTAGCGAAGAAAAGAGCCACTCCCATGATGCAGCTCTCTTTAGCCATGGTGTCTCTGGGGTTGATCTCTATGGAGCCTCTGCAGCCAATCACCTTAAACAAAAGAGGAAAACAGAAGAAGTTTGAGACACACCGGAACAAACGACATGACAGTAGCTGTACTAACACTGGACAGTTTGCAAATCTCTATGAAACTCAGAAACTGGAAAATCCAGTTTGCAGTGCTCACTAACTCAGCTGTTTGACACTAACGTGCATCAAAAACAAGCAATAGCTATACAATCAATACATAAATAAAAAGGGAATTTATGACCATTCCTGGATTCTTACTATCTTCTACTTTTTCTGATTGACTTACATTGGGAAAGTGACGTCTCTAAATCTGCGGATATTTTTTTTAACTAAACAAACTACCCCGTACGAACAGTTGTATAGCCCTTATTTCAATCATTAGGGTTTAAAATGTGTCAAACGCGCTAAAAGCAGAATCCAGAGTAATTCTCTCTCCATTCATCTGACTGACAGAGAGCGGGAGACCGGAGGCAGGGCTTAAAGGGAAACTCCAGTGCGCATGCTCTGAGCGCACTAGGGCTGCCCCCGACTAAAGATTTTTCTAGTCGACGAATAGTCGTCAATTAAGGCGATTAGTCGACTAATCGTCGCACGTTTATGATCAATTATGATTCTAAATATAAATATTTGTTCCCCCCCCAAAATCATTTCGGTTTCAAAGGCTGATAAAGAGCGTTGTTATAACAGCATGGTACGTTGTGCTACACATAAAATATAAAATAAAACTGTAATAATGAACTTTGAAATATAAATTAAATGTAGAGAGAGCATGAGAGTCACGGCGCACGGACGCAGCGGAGTGAACAGCAGAAGCTCCGGTAAGGATTCTTATTGTGTGTGTGAACAAGCAGCGAGGACACACACGGAACATTTGGCTCGAGCTCTACTTTTTGCCGTCGTAGTTTGCTCGTCCTTTACTCGCTCAGAAGGATCCACACTTTGGATTTCCTAGCCAACCAAATTAACTTAATGACCAGGTACAGCTCTGAATGAAGTGTGAGGGGGTTTCCGGCTGACGCTCATAGCACATGCAGCGCACGGAGCTTTTAAAAACTTTTTTTTTTACTAATTGACCAATGAAAATGTTGTCGACAAATACTTTTTCCGCCGACTAACATTTAATAGACTAATTGGGAGCAGCCCTAGAGCGCACATACTGGTACTTCTGCTCTCGAGAGGCAGCATGACGGGTCATTAGAGACGCTTTGCTCTCGTGAGCGGCAGGCCATTTTGACTTCATGGCCACTGAGCAGCTCTCATGAATGAACGAGGCGCCGCCTCCATCGCCGTACCCAGTTCTCTCTTTAGAGCACTGGTGCAGACCTACTCACAGTGACTCGCCCTCCATAGGCCACCATCTGCAGGTCTTTACTGAGGTTCACATTGGACAGCATCTCTAATATCACATCCACGCCTCGGCCCTCTGTGGCTTCCTGCAACACACACACACAAATCAAAACTTTATTTATATAGCACTTTTCATACACAAAGGTAACTCAAAGTGCTCAACAAACCAAACACATACACACTTTACAAAAACAAATAACAATAATATCTCCCCATAACCAGAGTAACACATATCTTTGTGATTAAAAGAACACTAGTACCAACGCAGGACTGAATAAAACAGGAATGAAATAATAATACAACTAAATAAAAATAATAAAAAGGAATAACATTACAATAAAATAAAATTCAGTTTAAAGCCAAATTAAAAAGCTGGGTCTTGAGTTTGCTCCCGCAGCCCTAGGTCCTGTGGGAGGCTGTTCCACAGTGGCGGGCCGTGACAATGAAGAGACGCCTCACCGTGGGTCTTTGTTTGACCTCTGGTATGATTAAAAGACACCCGAGGGTTCGAGAGGAGAGGGTGCTCACTGCAGAGCCATAACCTCTAGCTCCAACTCTCTGGAGCTAGAGCTAAAGGTGGTTATGGCTCTGCAGTGAGCACCACTTGTTCTAAAGGGCTATAGGTTAAAAGCAAATCCGATAAATAGCTGGCTCAGGAACATTAAGAGCTTTAAAAACCAATACAAGTATTTTAAAATAAACAAACACACACTTAAATACAGAGTTTATAATTATGCAACACCACGACAACACCTGACAGAACCAACATGAGCTTTCTCTCTGTGAATCTGGGTTATAGATGTTCAAATGCTCCATGAGATCCATTCATGACTACTCCCCGTCCTTTTGGTGTTTCTGTGTGTGTGTGTGTGTGTGTGTGCGTGCGTGTGTGTGTACCATGATCTTGTGTGTGTAGCCCTCCTCTCTGTGATTAAAGGCCAGGTGAGCGCCGTTGTTGAGGGCCAGCTTCATCCCCTCCGGGGTCCCTGCCGTCCCCAACACCCTGAGACCCAGAGCCCGGGACAGCTGGCACGCTGCCACGCCAACCTACACACACAGAAAGTGAAAAGAAATTGCTGACTGAAATGCCAGTCAAATGTAATGTCCGGGATCTTCTTTAGATATTACTGATAGCTAGCAAAAGGCAATGACTAAATATGGCTTGTGAAAGAACTCCAACAAAGGGAGAATGGATAAACATTGTAAATGACTTGTTTCACATGGGAGACTGTTCCTTTGAGACTCTGTGTTGAATTAGAAAAGTACTAGTCCAAATGGGATTTACACATTAAGAGGGTTCTTTCATAATCCATGGAAAATTGTCTGGCACAAGGAGTCTGTAACTTCTTGCTTATTTCCTAAGTGGGATTGACCTGCTTAACCAGTCTACTCTACACGTGTAACAGTCTAGTTGTCATCATAGTGAACCCAGAAATGTTGAGTAGCCCAAAGTCTTATGATAGAAATGTATAGTAGGGGTCCCCATCACATAGAAACTGCCGGAGGATAACTTGCATATGTTGGGCAATTTGCAAAGTTAGCTAAAGTTGCGTTAATTAGCATTAAACTGTGGGGTTTTTCTCTGGGAAGTTTTTCCTTGTACGATGTGAAGGTCCAAGGACAGAGGGTGTCGTATTGTCAGACTGATATTCTGTACAAACTGTGAAGTCCACTGAGACAAATGTAACATGTGTGATATTGGGCTATATAAATAAACATTGATTGGTTGATTGATTAAAGCCTATGCAGACCAAAAAGTCAAATATGGTTGACCGATTTGGACAGTTTTGGAGATGTTGTCGGGGTTGTTGAGGATAAAAAAACAGTTTTAACCAGAAAGGGGCCATATTTGTACTCCGGGTGGGCTGATTTTGACTACCATGAGTTGATGTTGAAACTATTGGATATGTGGAATGAATAAAAACATGGACACTTTCTGGTTTAAAATGCATTCAGCATCCTCAATAACCCCCAAAACCACTTCAGGTTTTAGGCTCGAAAATGACATGCCCAGAACAAATGACTATATCTTCACTTCTCAAAAGGGGTAAATTAATAATTTATTTTCTCAAAGCAATGATACACCTGTGAGTTGGATGTAGAAAATTACAATCAATATAGATGTTTTTATTTTAAAGTAAATTCAGATTGAACATAGTAAACAAATGTAAATTATAGTTTCCGTCCAAAAAAATCCCATTACTTGTTTGTTTGTTTGTTTATTTATTTAAAGGACAGTGCATATTAATCCGTAAGAGAGGGGTCTTGAGAAGGGACTCGAGAGGGGACTCGAGAGGGGACTCGAGAGGGGACTCGAGAGGGGACTCGAGAATGGACTAGAGAAGGGACTTGGGAAGGGACTAGAGGAGGAACTAGAGAAGGGACTAGAGAAGGGACTAGGGAAGGGACCAGAGGAGGGACTCGAGAGGGGACTAGGCAAGGGACGAAAGAAGGGACTTGTGAAGGGACTAGAGGAGGGACTAGAGAGGGGACTTGAGAAGGGACTAGAGAAGAGACTAGGGAAGTGACTAGAGGAGGGACTTGAGAAGGGACTTGAGAAGGGAATTGAGTAGGGACTAGAGAAGGGACTTGAGTTGGGACTAGAGGAGGGACCATGGCCACTGGTTCACTTATAGTGAAAACCACCTTTGAATGATGGGATAGTAGACTAAAAGCTTTAGGAATCCAAACTATAACAATAAGTACCCTGTATCAAGAATGATGCAAAACAAGTGACCTTTTTAGAGAGGTTTAGAAAAAAAACACACCTCTGGGGTCATTTGGGTGGATTTGCCATATCTCTGGAACCCATCGGTCGATTTTGGTGATTGACACCACTTTTGAACCGTTAGAGCCAATAGAATTAAGGGGAAGTTCCTAAATCCATCTAAACATTACCATTGGTGAATGAGAGGGATGTGCAGCCAGCATGCCCAAAACCGGAGGCTGGGTTACAGCTCTCACACTCTATATGAAAACTACTCTTGATGACATAAATGTTATGATGGATTATCAGTAATCATTTCAAAGGGACACAGACACATTGGATTAACCTTCAGCAGCGTTTTCATCGTTGTAATGCCATTGAACACAACTTTTGATCAGAAAAACAGCAAAGGTAAAACATATTTGCCGTTTTGGCTCAGTAAAGCTACGTGGTATGTTGTCTGGGTTTGCCTTTGCTGCCGCGATACCTCTAGAATCTGTGGAATCTCAGCTTTAATCTGATATCTTGTTTGTGCAGATCTGATAATAAGTAATAAAGTATTTCTACCGTGAGTTCCGTGCTAAGCTCGCTCAGGGCTAATTCAGAGCCTTGTGTTTCGTTTAGCTAAAATTGTTAATATTGTCCTATAGCTGAGTTTCTTCCCGTTAAGTGGGTATGACACATTCATAGTTTGTTAAATGTTAAGAAGCCCTCAGACGCTGTTTCTTGCAAGATGTTGCGTTTTGCCCCCGGTACATTTCTATCATAACACAGGTCTAATTGCTGAGGACATATTGAAGCGCTGCATTGCCTCTGGTGACCTGTATTTTGTTTGTAATGTGTTAACAAATTAAAAGACAAGTTAAAGGAAAGAAACCATCGTACCCCCCCACTGGCTCCGTGGATGAGGACAGTCTCTCCAGGTTGGGTGTGAGCTCTGCAACACACAGCACAGCAGTTAGAGACATGACATTTCATTCATTTCAAATAAACCCACACAAAGGTTAAAACCAAAAAGCTTTAGTCCGTTTCATAAAGATATATTTAGTAACCTTATTAAAATCCTTTGTTTCATATTAACTGGTCTATCCTGACAGGAGTGCATGGGACTGATCGCCTGCTGCTCTGCGTCCCCCAAGTGCTCCCAACAGTCTCCAACACACTGTTAATCTCTGTTTGGAATTCTGATCAAATGAGCAGAATAGGCCCCCTTTAAAATAATCAAAATGTGTAATTGTTTCCAAATCCTGCAGTCCTAACGTCTATGGAATAAAAGTGTAGTTCCGCAGGAGTCTTTAATCAGACCTCCTCTCTGTATCCCCTCAGTCCTATACAAATATGAACCTGAAAATGAGAATAATAGGGCTACTTTAATGTCATGATGATACACAATCATAATTGTGTGGCAACTTATATTCCTGCTAACATTTTACCTAACATAACATATATATCTTGAAATATCAGGGTTTAAAGACGGGGTCAAAAAGAGTTATAAACTTCTGAAAACGTTTCAGAGTTTATCACATCACGGAAATGAACAACTTGAAATTAAATATGTGAATTCACAGAAATGACCTAAGGTAAGGAAGTTGGAGATGTGTGGAAACGATGCAGTTGAATGATACTTCAAAAGATCATGTCATCAGCTAAAAGTGATGCAGGGTCAGAGCCAGACCCAGCAGCCAGGGCCACAGTGCTGCAGGGCTTACTTGTGAACCAGAGCTCTGTAGGCGGTGAAGTAAGGGACCCCGATGGCTGCACCCTGGGTGAAGTGCAGTGCGTCGGGCAGTCTGTGGACACACTGCTCCGCTGCTACACTGAACTCTGCGTAGCCTCCAGACTCTGTGGCTGTGGTGAACACGCGCTCTCCTGCCTGCACATCACACAGAACATGGATTCACTGTACATCCACCAGGAGCCTTTAACTCTTTCAGCCTTCAATTCAAACACATTTTCTTCAGGTTAACCGAATGTTAGAACACAATGACCAACCTTTAAATGCTTTTGGTCCAAAACCACTCCAAGCTCTGATTGACATATTTTAAGCATCTTAAAAACATAGATGATCGGATTTACTCAGTTTTATATCATTCAGAAAATAATATATTTGGAGATAAGGCTGATGGAACAAGACATTTTATGACATCAACTTGGACATTGGGAGATGCCCTTGGAGTTGGGCATTTTTCACTGTTTACAGACATTTTATTGGGCAACGATTTTTTTTCATAAAATAATGAGCAGTCCTAGCTAGCATTAGCCAACATAAGCTAGTGGAGTGGGGCTGTAGCTCTTTGAAGGTGGTTCTCATCCATGATGTGTTCATGTTTGACACACTGTAGCACATGAAGCAGATTCAGCTTGAATAAAAACATTTTATTTCATTTGTGTGCAGGCAATACTTTCCTTTCCTAATCATAGTCTATGGCCTACACCCATTTTCTTTAGTGCATACACTATTTACACTCATTTGTCATACATTCTTCTTTTATTTTATTTTTCAGCTATAGTTTATTATTTATTAAACATTTCTACTCAAATGATTGTATTTATTTACATTATATTTTGCCATGGATGCAATATCAATAAACAAAATGAAGTAAATATGAAATGTATCCACCATTGATTCTATTTTTAGTGTTTTTAACACAGACCTTAACTGCAGTGACTCCTTCTCCAACACTGTCCACCACCCCGGCCACGTCTGTCCCCGGTGTGTAGGGCAGGGGGGGCTTACGGGGGTATGTCCCTGCCCGGATGTAGGTTTCCACAGGGTTCACTCCACAGGCGTGGACACGGATCAACACCTGCAGCAGAGAGACAGTGAGGAGAGACACAACAGCTGAAAACATGTGACTGATCTTAGACATACATACACTATAGACAAAATAATTGGGCCACCAACACATTACACCTACAGGAGCTTTTATGACATCCTATTCCAAATTCTTAGGCATTGTCACGGCTGCTGTCTTCCTGGTCCTCTTAACTGTGTTCCTCTGTGTTGTATGTAAATGAGCTGTGCGGTTGCCCTGACGTGATTGGCTGCCATCTCCTGGGGGCCCGGGCCCGACGCACTCCAATCGCAGCGTACAGCCGGCGCACACCTGCCGGAGATAACTACAAAGCCTGGGGACGGCTATCACTCGGGAGGCTCTGCTGCGATCAGAAGTCTCATTCATCTTGCTCCTGTGTCGTGGACACATTAGAGTTAAACTGTCAGAACTTGTGTGATCCGTGTGTACAGTAGTGTGTTCAGATATGTGTTAGAGTAGCGTGTTTAGATATGTGTTAGAGTAGCGTGTTTGGTTTTCCCTGTGTTAGCTGCATTTCCCTGCGGCCTCCCCATTAGCGGTGATTAGTGGTGATTAGCGGTGTAGCCAGGTGTGGATTTAGACTCCCTTTTAGAGTCCTCTTTTTGTTTAGCAGTTTACCTGTGCCCTTTTGGCTCCTTAGTTTGGCTTAGGCTATATTTGTCCTCCTTTTTGTTGTACACCTGTTGATTATTCCATTAAACCCTATTATAATTGATTACCAATTCCATTCTGGTGTGTGTTACATTCCTCAACCCTAGTGAGATCGTAACAGGCATTAATATGAAGTTGGTCCCCCCTTTGCAGCTATAACAGCTTCCACTCTTCTGGGAAGGCTTTTTACAAGATGTTTGAGTGTGTCCGTGGGAATTCTTGCCCATTCATCCAGAAGAGCATTTTTTAGGTCAGACACTGATGTTGGAAGAGAGGGCCTGGCTCTCCGTTCTAGTTCATCCCAAAGGTGGGGGTCAGGGCTCTGTGCGGGCCAGTAAAGTTCTTCCACACCAAACTCATCCAACCATGCCTTTATGGACCTTGCTTTGTGGGGCACAGTCATGCTGGAACAGAAAAGGGCCTTCCCCAAACTTTGCCCACAAAGTTGGAAGCATAGAATTTAGGGATGCTCCGATCGATCAGCCGATATTCACTCTCGGCCGATCGATCGGTGCTCTCTATAAAGGCCGATCAGGAGAGCCGATCACATGACGTAAAATACATGACACTTTTCTCTGTGTGCGGCAAAACAAGCTCGCCAAAATGGCTTCACCGGTCAGGCAGTATTTTAAGGTGTCCGAAAATGACAATAAAATAGCGGTATGCAACGTGTGTGAAGCAGAAATCCTGCAGCTCCGCCCGCTGTGACGGACCGCTGAGCGGAGCAAAACACTCACTAAGAGAGTTAGACCTAACACACGTAGCTATTTTATCTACCTCTGGAACAAGCTAAACTAGTTATAAATATGTTTATTCTTCACTGTCGGGTCACTCATTACTGGGTGGGTCAGTGAGCTGCATGAGATACTGACAGGCTGTCAGTACTTCATTTGAATGTAATAATTATGTTGTTTGTGAAAGCGCATCATGTATTGAAAATTAATCTGAACTTTTCGATCCGTTACGATTATAAACTAAAGCAATATAAAAATGAGCCCCATTAACTGAGTTTTAAACATCACTTTAAATGGAAGATCCCCATAGCCCCCACCCACCCTATGATCGGATCGGCGATCGGTATCGGCCGATACTGATTCCGGTGATCGGCCCAAAAAAACCCTGATCGGAGCATCCCTAATAGAATTGTCCAAAATGACTTGGTAAGATGAAGCATTAAGAATCCGCTTCACTGGAGGGGTCCAGTCAGCAGAGCTTTGGCCACTTTTACGCACTATGCGCCTTAGCAGCATCCTATTACAGTACCATGTTAGAATTCAGTGAGCTCTTTAGAACGACCCATTTTTCACAAATGTTTGTAAAGGCAAAGTCACATGTTTCCTGCCTGGCCGCAGCGTGTATCATTACCCTCTCTCGTCTGGGCGCTAAGAAAGGAGCCCTCAGCCAGTGCAGCTGACTGTTGCTATCTGTAAACTATGCCGCCGAAACATAATTTCAGCCAATCAGCGTCGTCAGATCTGATGGTCATAGGGCGCCAATTTCAGCGCCCAATGCAGTCTGTGAGTTGTTTGGACTCGTATCCAAGGTGATGCTACAGTAGTTGATGAGGATGGCTGCGTCTGCAGGTGGAGACTCCGGGTGCTAGTGGATCGCCGGAGCTGTAGATTAACATTTATATGCTTATTGTAGTTGTAAGGGCAATGCCTGTAGCACCATGGAGCATATGTGTGGGCTGGACCTGTATTTTACAGGAAAGGAGTGAGCAGAGGGTCGAGTTGTCGATTCTTGTTCTGTTTTGTGTGACTATCTTCCTCACCCTCTCAGACTTTGAGGGTTCACACACACACACACACACACACACACACACACACACACACACACACACACACACACACACACACACACACACACACACACACACACACACACACACACACACACACACACACACACCACACACACACACACACACACACACACACACACACACACACACACACACACACACACACACACACACACACACACACACACACACACACACACACACACACACACACACACACACACACACACACACACACACACACACACACACACACACACTTCGTATTTAGCCTCCTGATTTTAAATGGGAATTAAATCATTTGAGTGTTCCCAAAGCACCAGTGTTCTGCAGTTTGTGTGGGCCTACTGTACTGTTGCACAGTTTATACTGTAGAAACTATGTACAGGACAAGGTATTTGGAAGTTTTGGAAGATTCATAGCTAACCACACTGAAGATTATGGATTATCTCATATTTTTAAGCCTCAATTTGTCCTCCCCCCCTCCTCTAACATCAACAGAAGTCATAATTATTATTCATAATTATTAGTATGGTTTGGTCACCATTTCCATTGCCCCACCAAAAATATTTTCCACCAGCCGCCACTGACTGTGGCAATGGGACTGAATGAAACACCGGAATTCAATGATTAAGAGGGATGTCCCAATACTTTTGTCTATATATATATATATAACGTGTGTATGGACGGTGCACTTTGTTGACTTTTTGTCATTGTATAGGCAATGCACCATAAACCAGATTTACATTACAGTGTGCATTAATGCAGTGCATTCACACAGAAACACATAGCCTACATGGCCAGAGGTGGGAGAAGTACTCAGATCTTGTACTTCAGTAAAAAAAGAAAAAAGTACCAAAGAGCAGGAATAGGCCTACTCTGTTATGAATAAAAGTCCTGCAGTCAAAATCTGACTTAGAGTACGAAAAGTAAAAGTACCGTAGTCATTGTGCAGATTGTTCCATACATCATTAATCCAAATCTTCAAAGAAACGGTATTAAATAAATGTAATGGAGTAAAAGTACACAATTTTCCTCTGACATTTTGTGGAGTAAAGGGGAAGCACTGTGTGTGATGCAATGGGACCTTTAAACCCAACAGAAGCATGCTGAGCAGTAACGTTGAGTCTGTTTGCATACAGATAGTGTTTCATCAACTCCAGAATAACAGTGTAGTTTGAAGCAGCTTATGTCACTTTTACAGAATAAGGTGTGTGTGTGCAGGTGTGTTTCCCCTGCAGCTGTCTCACCTGTCCGGGTCCGGGCTCAGGGACGGGCAGCTCGGTCAGCCTGAGGACTGACGGCGCCCCGAACTCCCGCACTGAGATGGCTCTCATCAGCCTGCAGGCCGACATACTGCACACACACACAGACGGGTATACACACTTTAAAGACAGCCGTCCCAGTCCTTAACACCTCGGAGCTTTTTAGAGTAGGCCTACTGTTTCTACTTCTTCTTCTTTTTGTTCTTCTTCTTCTTTAGTGTTTATTGGCGGTTGGCAAACCAACTTGTAGGCGCATTACCGCCACCAACTGGACTGGAGTGTGGCAAGAGACTATGCAGAAAACAATAAACAAAAGAAATAAAAGAAATAAAGAACCAAAACTCTAGATTATTTTTAAATGTATCAATTTCTATTAGAAACGTAATAATCTCACAATACATATTGCCTGATGTTTTCCCTAACAGCCCTGATAGCGATAAGTCATGGAATTTTGCTTTCTTCAGTGTCTGGAAAAGCACATTTCTCTGAGTACTATATTCCCTGCAAAGTAGTAAAACATGCTCAACAGTTTCTGGCTGGCTACAGTGTATACACTTTCCGGTTGGATGCTTTCCTATTATACTTAAAGTATGATTGAGACCTGTATGACCTATTCTCATCCGAGAAATGACATTTTCCTCCCTTCTTTTAAACCCCTTCCATCCCCCTCATACCTTTGCATTTTATAAAGATGTCTTCCTGTATCACTAAGGTCCCAATGTTCTTGCCATGTTGTTTGTGCATATTTCTGAATGAATGTTTTAACCTCCGCTTTGCTGAGTGGAACTTCTATGTCTATGTTCATACTTCTGAGTGTTTGTTTGGCCAGAGTATCCACCTGTTCATTACCCTCCACACCAACATGAGCAGGAACCCAGATGAAACGAGTTGCTATGCCTTTGATTTGCATTTTATATACAATTAGAAATATTTCATTTATTATGTCCATTCTAAATGAAGATCTACCTGATCGTATACTTGATAATGCGGAAAAACTGTCAGATGCAATTACACTATTATGTATTTCTTTCTCCTCTATCCATTTCAATGACAACACCAATGCCAACAACTCTGTGGTGTATACTGACAAATGGTCTGTTACCCTTTTATTTATATGTGTATTACTCACTGGGATATAAACTGCTGCCCCTGCACGCCCTGTCTCTGGATCTTTGGAGCCATCTGTAAATATGATTATTGAGTCTGAGTGATATCTTGCAAAATAATTCTGGACTATGCGCCATACTGGTAGTTATTTCTTTTCCTTCAACTCTTTTTGTATATTGAGGTCTACCCTTGGCAATGGGAATAAGGGTGGAATGGACGAGATTGGAACTGTGGGGCAATACTGTATTTGATTCAAACCTATACTTGCTGCTTTAACATCGCCAATCCATCCAAAACTTGTTAAATGTGACTCATTGTGCTCCCAGCAGTCTTTCAAAAATACTTTTCACAGGATGACTATCACAATGCCCCTGAAGGTTTACCCAGTAGCCTATGCCAACATTAACTTCACTCTTCTTATCCTTAAAGGCATTTCTGCCATTTCCACCTGTATTGCTGATACTGGAGATGTTTTAAAAGCTCCACAACAAATTCTCAGGGCCTGAGCTTGTAGCACATCCAGTTTTTTAAGGTTTGATTCTGCTGCTGCCATGAACGCTATACACCCACTTCTTCTTTTTCTTCTTCTCTCGGTTATTTGGCGGATTGCAAACAACTTTAAGGTGCATACCGCCACCTACTGTACAAGAGTGTGTATCACCACATCATCCTATCACCACCTGTGGAATTATACCATTGTGTTTACGTTGTTTTGAAATTCTTCCAATCAATCCTGTTTCACTCAAATACTTAAGAATGGCCTTCCTGGTAGCTCTTACCCCCTCACATTCTGTTCCCAGTATCCCCATCAGCCTCCACTCCCTTCCTGCCTCTCTGACCCTGTCTCTTAGTTTTCCCCTCTCTGTTTTGTATATGTTGCAGTGTAATAGTATGTGTTCCACATTTTCTTTCACTCCACACCCCCTGCATTCTTCAACTTCGCTTTTTCCCTTTAAAAACATTGTGCCGTTTAATCCTGTATGATCCAGCCTGAGTCTAGTGATGATGATCTCCTCCCGTCTGTTCCTTTCTGTATAGATCTTTATTATGACTGATTTTTGTAACTTGTGGTATCTCCTCCCTTTCTGATCTTCCTCCAACCATTTCTGCTATATTTCCATACTGTCCCCTTTTTCTTAATTATTGCTTTTCCTTCTCCTTCTCCAAGTGACACTGGTATTGCTATTTCCTTTTGTAACGCCTCTTTTGCTAACTTATCAGCATGCTCATTCCCTTGAACCCCCTCATGTGCAGACACCCAGCATACTGCACATCTATTCCCCTCCTCTGAAGTCTCAATAAGCAGTGGTTAATTCCCATGATTAAATATTCTCTAACTGTTATTGTAGACTGTATGCTTTCCAAAGCAGTTAGGGTGGTGATATGCAGACTCACTATCAGGTCCGACCTCTTCAACCATTGTAGCCCAATAATTGCTGCGAGTATTTCTGCTGTATAAAGTGATGATAGGTTATTTGATACTCGTTTTGCGATTGATATTTTTAATTCTGGGATATACATGCCTATCCCCACGCATTCTTGTTTCTTAGATCCATCTGTGTACATTTTGAGGTAATTGTAATACTTTTCGTTCAGATACATAGGCTACTCGTTTTAATTCCCACTTCATTTATTTGCCACTCTTTTGTCCTTTCTATGATACTCACATCTATATTAGCTTCTGGGAAAAGCCATGGGGGAACACTGCTAAATGGGCTTGCTTTGGCAACAGTTTCTACTTGTTTAGAAAGTGTTCTCTTCTGAGGATTACAGTACACAGCGGTTAGAAACGCAGCAACGCCACCTGCTGGAGCGAAGGGTACTGCAGACACATTCAATATACTTAACACCGCTCTAAAGTGTTCCAGAAAAAACTATTTGGTAAATCAGTAATCAGTGATGTAAAGAAAATAAGTAGATTTACTAAAGTACAATTTTGATATTTAAGTATTTCAATGTTTTGCTACTTATACCCCACTGCAATTCAGAGGTAAATGTTGTACTTTCACACCACTACATTTATAATAAATGATTTATTTAATACCTTTAGTTACTTTACAGATTTGGATGAATGATGTGAAATATAATCCACACTTAACCTTAGTTACACCTGGAGTAAAATGCAACAGCTACACTGCAATATACAAAGTCATTCAAGTTTTGCTCAATTATAAGTAAACCAATACTGGTAAGCGCTAGACAATATAAGTGATTTTAGCCTCTGCAGACCATTTACATGCACAAAAACAGCCACAGAACCTCCAAGACACTTGCAGGCTTCTCAACAAGCTATTTAAATGACCTTCAGCAGCTCTGAGGGCTTTTACTTTTCCACCAGTTTGAAAGGTCTCTCTCATATTCCTGTTTTAATCTAGACTGAAGTCTGCAATGGTCTCCAAGTTTCATTAGGTTTTACTTATATGTTCACCTCTCAGGATCCCAGTGCTGTGAACTGACACATGTTGAATATACAGGGTCTCCCAGGGGGATGAGCAGGGATCACATACAGAAACAGTACAGTGCTTATACACGGAGACTACCATCTCAAGAGGGACCATCTTGAAGTGGTAGTGTGTTCTAATGGTTTTACTGTATAAATGTTCTGCAAAGGCTTAAATCCAAAAGTTGCCCGGCCTGAAACGCCTCCATTGGACTCCTTTGTGTATTCTGTAACATAGAGACATCACAATTTAACACTTGCGCTTCGATTGGCTAGCGCTACAACAGATCACAACAGAGCCGGCCAGCTGACCAATCAGAGCAGACTGGGCTCTGATTTCAGACAGAGGGTGAAAAGAGGTGCTGCAGCACAGGCAGTATGAGAAGATATTTGAACGTGCCTCTGAGCCCCTGTGCTTGCTATCCCTGCATCTTTGGTTGCTTGCTTTGAGATTTATTTAAGATCTTTGTTTTACTGTTCCACTTGGACAAGTTGCTCTGCATAAGAGCGTTGTTCTGACACTTGGAGTTAAATGTAGAGATGGTGTCAGAGAGAGAGTCCGCTCTACATAGAGGAGAGAAGGAAGATAGTGGGCCTCGAGGAAAGATGAACTCAGTCACACAGGGACTCCTGACAGACTGGTTCTCCCTGCTTTAATGACAGCCAGCAAACTCATTCAGCAGGACAAACAAACAAACAAACACACACACACACACACACACACAAATCACTGGGATAAATCTCAGTAGGCACACAAACACATGCTGAAACATCTATAACTCTCTTGGAGTCTTCATAGAGGAATAAAACTGCGTACATGTCATCAGTGGAGGGTTCATTTGTACAGAGACAGGAAATCAAGCTTTATTTTGAGGGGCAAATGGTCAGTATAAAAGCATATACCCACACACACACACACACACACACACACACACACTGCTGATAAATGTATAATATAACTCTGCTCTGCTGGAATCTTCGAATAGGAATGAAACCAATAACTGAAGTGTTAATTTGTGCAGAGACGGAAAAAAAGCTTATGAGAGAAACACACACTGCTATTTCAGCCTATTTCAGGTCCAATCATGAAATCATTAAGTTCATATCTGTGTATCTTAAAATGCTTGTTTGGATCAGGAAGGTTTTAAGATGTTTAACTCTTTTTTTAAACGTGCTTCACCCTATTGTCAGTCAGCTGTTTTCAGCCTGTAAGAGAAGCAAACAGAAGTAAAACAGGAGTTACAGAGATTAGGAGCCTTTATCTAAGGTGCAAAGAAATATTTTAAAACTAAAAACTGGTTTCAAATGTAGAGCAGGTTGAAAGCGAGACTCCGTTTGTAAATGAGGAAACAGTTCAGAGTGTCAGCGCTGCTCCTCCTCCTGGAATGAGTCAGAGTTTGATAAGCCCTCCCTCTTCTTCCTGCTCTCAGACACAGCCAGCTCCACTCTGTATTTCCTGGTTCCTCCCCTTTAGATGCACACTGAGGAGGATGGGTGTAACCAACATGTGGGTAAAGTAAGAGCTGATAGGCCACATTCACTGCACACACACATGCTGTTCAGACCACAGCTCACATAGTTTCAGGAAGTGAAACTCAGACACTCGCTGCCACTGAGAGGAGAAATGGCGCAGAAAGGAGTTCAGCTGGACCGGGAAACCTTCTCTTGTTCGATCTGTCTGGATCTACTGAAGGATCCGGTGGCTATTCCCTGTGGACACAGCTACTGCATGAAGTGTATTAAAGGCTTCTGGGATGGAGAGGATGAGAAGAAGATCCACAGCTGCCCTCAGTGCAGGCAGAGCTTCACACCGAGGCCTGTCCTGCTGAAAAACACCATGTTAGCAGCTTTAGTGGAGGAGCTGAAGAAGACTGGACTCCAAGCTGCTCCTGCTAATCTCTGCTATGCTGGAGCTGAAGATGTGGCCTGTGATGTCTGCACTGGGAGAAAACTGAGAGCCTGTAAGTCCTGCCTCGTGTGTCTGGCCTCTTATTGTGACAAACACCTCCAGCCTCATTATGACGCAGCTCCATTAAAGAAACACAAGCTGGTGGAGCCCTCCAAGAAGCTCCAGGAGAACATCTGCTCTCGTCACGACGAGGTGATGAAGATGTTCTGCCGCACTGATCAGCAGTGTATCTGTTCTCTCTGCTCTGTGGACGAACACAAAGGCCACGACACGGTGTCTGCTGCAGCAGAGAGGACTGAGAGGCAGAGAGAGCTGGAGGGGAGTCGACTAAACATCCAGCAGAGAATCCAGGACAGAGAGAAGGAGGTGAAGCTGCTTCAGCAGGAGGTGGAGGCCGTCAATGGCTCTGCTGATAAAGCAGTGGAGGACAGTGAGAAGATGTTCACTGAGCTGATCCGTCTCATGGAGAAGAAAAGCTCTGATGTGAAGCAGCAGGTCAGATCCCAGCAGAAGAGAGAAGTGAGTCGAGTCAGAGAGCTCCAGGAGAAGCTGGAGCAGGAGATCTCTGAGCTGAAGAGGAGAGATGCTGAGCTGAAGCTGCTGTCTCACACAGAGAATCACAACCAGTTTCTGCACAGCTACCCCTCACTGCCAGCCCTCAGTGAAGCTACACACTCCTCCAGCATCAACATCCGTCCTCTGAGCTACTTTGAGGACGTGACGGCGGCCCTGTCAGCAGTCAGAGACAAACTACAGGACGTCCTGAGAGAGGAATGGACAAACGTCTCACCGCCTGAAGTGGAAGTTTTACTGTCAGCAGCAGAGCCCACCACCAGAGCTGGGTTCTTAACATATTCACAGGAGATCACTCTGGATCCAAACACAGCAAACACACAGCTGTTATTATCTGAGGGGAGCAAAAAAGCAACATACAAGGGACAACAACTACAGTCTTATTCTAGTCATCCAGACAGATTCACTTATTATCCTCAGGTCCTGAGTAGAGAGAGTCTGACTGGACGTTGTTACTGGGAGGTGGAGTGGAGAGGGGGAGAAGTTTATGTAGCAGTCACATACAAGAATATCAGCAGAGCAGGGAGTGGGGGTGAATGGTTTATGGATTCTGAATGTGCATTAGGATACAATGACAAATCTTGGTCCTTAGATTGCAGCCAAAACAGATATACATTGTATTACAACAGTATCCACACTAACATCTCAGGTCCTCAGTCCTCCAGAGTAGGAGTGTACCTGGATCACAGAGCAGGTATTCTGTCCTTCTACAGCATCTCTGAAACCATGACTCTCCTCCACAGAGTCCAGACCACATTCACTCAGCCGCTACATGCTGGAGTTCGGCTGTGTTATGTTGAAGACACAGCTGAGTTTTGTAAACTGAAATAGCCTGAAGTCATTTGAGGAACTCTTCTACTTCTTAAACTCATTGCGTCCATCATTGTTGCTGAGAGCTGATTGTTCATGTCTTCACTGCACAGAGATCAGCTGTCAATCAAACATTATGGGATGTGCTTTAACATCTTCTCATGAGTTGTTCTGTAGATGTTGGAGTTTCTTTAGGCGGCGCTCCTTCCTGTGTCTGTTTAGCCATGGAGGCTGTCACTGCTCAGGAGCATTTCTGTTAACCTCTACTCATATTTCTCTGCATGGAAATGTAAACTTTGCTCTAAATATTTGTTGAATATTGATATTTTATTCTCACTACTCTGTACAAAAAAAAGACACATTTATAATTACATGTTTTATTTTGAGAGATTAAATATGATTGTTGCTGCCCATATTAAGTAACAAGGTACCCAGATGTTTTAAAATGTATTTGATCATAAAGTAATTCAAATGATATTACTTACTGGCAGGATCATAATAAATAAGTGAATAGTTTTTTATTCTCCTGTCGATATTCAAGACTATTTGTGTGGGATTTGTTTATATATATTATTACAATTTCTTATTGCAGATTTACTGTGGTTGTTGTTGTACACTTTAACTACTATGATGTTTTATACAACTGTAAATATCATGATAATAATCAAGTAAATCATTTCTTATTCTGTTTTAAATAACTGAGATTCTGATTGTGTGGATGAAGTGAATCTGATCATGAAATCATTGAACAGACTTCACTGATGGGATGTGTGATCAAATTAAATGTTTAGATATGAATAAAGGTTTTGGATTTTTCAAATATAAACAAAGGATGTTGTTGTATTATTTCCACGGTGCCGTACATCGCTGATGGAAAACTCACAGTTGCTTTGTACACATATTAACACATATATGCTGCTGATATGGTATAATGCAGTACTGTACTTATATTATCTACAGTGTCTACATTTCGTCCACATTTATTAACTACAATACTCTTATAAAATGCTCTTATATGTAAAACAGGATAAAACAATAACCATAATAATACTGTGAAAACACACATTCTGCATATGGAGTTGTTTTACTTGAAGTACACCTAGCTGATAATACTTCTGTACATTTTACTATTATGAAATGGGTCAGCAGCAGAATGAGTACTTTTTTAAAAACTTTTTTTACTTTAAGTAGCCTACATCTTGATAGTGTTTGTAATTGTTCTTAAGTAAGTACTTCTTCCAACACTGCCAGAGAGGTTCTGGATCTGGATCTGGATTAATACTGAGCAGAACCCAGAGGTATCACGCTCAGTGGGGGATGGATGATCCCCGCTAAATGTCTCTTAAAATTTGCCAGAAGCACTCCACGGTTTCTGCGATGACAGCTTCTTCTGGTAGCAAGTTCCACTCTCTGATTGTTCTCGGAAAGAAGAAGTATTTAAGAGGTTGTGCTTTGATTGACAGGTGTGCTGTGCTCCTCAGCATCCACACTCACTAGCCTCATCCATAGATTGGCCTCATCCCAATACCCCTCCTCGACTCCTCCTTTCCCTCACTCGCGTCCCTTCCTTGCGTCTTAGCTCCGCCTCCGTAAGATGCGAGCGAGAGACACGAGGAGGTGACGCGAGGACAGAGGAGTCTTCAGCTATTAATTGGGATGTCCTCGTTCACTCAAACGTCACTTTCAAACGACGTCTGTTAATGATGACATGTGCACAGCTGTATCCCCTCTCATCGGGCTTAACTGAATAACCCCTTAGAACCGGCCCATTTGTTGTTAAATATTTATTTAAATGAATGAATCTTTCTCTTGTTAGTCAAGGAATTTAATGTATGATGGTTGGTCCTGCTTTTGTGTTCCGTTTTGGTGTAAAATGTAGCCTACATTTAAATACAAATATAATTATAGTAATGTGAAAGCCTTTACTCTGAAAATGTGTGTCCTGTAGATCCCCACATTCACCACAAACCCACATTCAGGACTGTGAATTTTAAATAATTTTACTCCTGAATATCTTAACACAAAACAAAACAAATAATAGTGATTTAACAAGATCTAGCCATTTATGAAATAGCTTTCTTAATAGCTATGTTTTAGTGACGTTCAAGATCATTAAACATGACTTAAATTGTTAGTATAACCTTAAGAAATGAATTGCACATAATAATTCCCACTGAGCTGTGAGCACTTACATTTATGTGACGCTTTTCCACTTATCTTCCAGTCGGTTTTCCTGTGTTGAAACCGACCAGCTGGGAAGGTGGGGGCGGGGCTTTTATACACGAGTAGTGAAAACACTTCCGCGTAGTCTGCTCTCGTGTATCCCAAGCCCCCAGGAAGTGCGCCGGACTCAGATGAAAATATTCGTGCTGGCCAGACGGCGGTACTACACTTCCGTTTGGTTGCCAGGCCCGGAAACACTTTTTCCCATTGACTTACATGGGGAAAGAGTGGTCTGTAACTCGTTGCATCATTTTTTTTTAAAACTAAATAAACTACCCAGTATGAACACTTGTATAGCTCTTATTAAAAACATTCGTTCCTCAAGTTGTAATAATGTGCTAATAACGTTATTCTGAGAGTTATTTCCCTCTGCATTATGAATGCGCATCTAACCCACGGGACCGCGCCGCCCGGCACGTTCATGTTACGTGTCCCGACCAATCAGAGCACACTGTGCTCACAGGGAGGGTGGGGCTGGAGCTACAGCTTGGTTTCAGTCACGTGACTTGTATGACGCGCGAAATTCAAGTGGAGGTTAGGAAGTGAAAACGCAATCATTCATCAACGCAGGAATCATGGAGGACACCGACTATGTCAAACAATTAAATGAACCTGCACGCCGCAGATATCGTGAAAAAATCACAGCACACATCGGATACGATCCGTATCAGCTGAAAAAAAACGACTTTTCTCGTGATTTATCCGATTTGCCCGCTGTCCAGGCGATGGATATCACCAGCTACCTCGTCCTTCATACCTCCTACTACACGGCTAGCCAGATGAAAGCGTATAAAAGCCTGGAAGCTTTCAACTACTTCGTGTGTGGATGGGTGAATGACCTCGGCACCAAAGAGGCATTAAACAAATGTCGCCTTGTTTTTGCCCGGGTGAGTGTTAACTACCTATACCTTCTTACGTCTAAGTAGCATTATTAGGAGACATCTAGCTAACTTTAGCTACATGGACTCATGTAAGGCAGTGTTACGGCTGTCGCCTTGCCTTCAGCATTAACTGGCCTGTGAGTGTGTTGTGTGTATATATGTGTATGTTTGTTATGTGTATGTGTTTAGCTTAGGATATATTGTGTTTTGTGTGTATAGACAGCTCAGAGCCTTTGAACAGCCTGCACGTTGTTTATATCACTCTATGTTGAGGTTAATATTAAAAACAACCTCTTTACCAAGACCATCTGGTTATGTGTTGCTTGTGATGTTGTTAAATGTATGTTACCAACTCGCAAGTTGTGAACTGGAGCTTCAATTGTGTAGGTCAACCATTCCCAGAGGTCTGGAGAAACACCATTAAAAACGTGGATTGTAGCTAAAGAAGATGGAGAGGTTGTTACAGCACACTGTAACTGTATGGCTGGGTAAGTCATAAAATAAATATCCCAACCCAAAGCATATTTGACACAACACTTAAGCTCAGACAAAATAATGCCTGCTATAATATTCATGTTATACCATTACTAGCTTTTACGATCAATCTAGTTATTCTAGTATGTCTCTGTCTATACAGTTTGTCAGAATCCTGATCACATGTTGGAGAAGTTCTGTTTGCAATCGAAGCAGGTGTGAAGATGAGAGAAACTGCATCCTGCACCACTGAGAAGTGCAAGTGGCTAATGCCATCACATGTCAAAAAGGTATTCAGACCCCAGTGGTCAGTCAGCTGTTCATGCCGTCCTTGCCTGTCTCATTGTTACACTGCACCTACATGTATGTTCACATACATGTTGGTCTGTCTCTCACATGTGCAGATTCCTGCTGCTCCAGTTGCGATGATAGACTTTTCATCCGCAAAATCCAAAAAGCAAAAACTGGATGATGCCATTGCTGGAAGGACAGGTGAGAAGCACACATTTCAGCGTCCCACAGTCCAGGGTTCAAAATTGGAGCGAGGATCAGAGAGGTATATGCAGTTTTTCAAGACTTTGAGCAGAAATTCCCCAAGAAGTGCTGCACTGATGTCCAGGGAACCATATTACAGAGAAGTTGTCCCTAAATCTGTGAGCAAGCTACCTAAACCACTACCTCAGTATAGGACACCAGAGATGCTACAGCTATCCCCAACAGAGTTGCAGAATGCATGCCAGGACTTCAGACAGGAAGAGCTGACACAGCCACAGGTCCAGGCAGTAGAAGAGGAGACCAGAAACCAGAGCTTATCAGCAATATGGTTTAGCCAAAGAGCAGGAAGGATCACAGCCTCAAGACTGAAGCAGGTTCTACAGACTAGTCTTGCACAGCCATCAAAGTCCTTGATCAAGTCCATATGCTACCCAGAGGCATACAAGTTCTCTACAGCTGCAACAAGGTATTTATTAGGGATTAGGGAGCCAATCAGAAAAGCAAACTGTATACAGTTTTTCTCAGACGCGGAGGGATACCGACTTGTTGTGAAAAGTAACTTACAATTCTACCCGTGGTATACGCTGATTATATCACGTATATCAGTAAGTTACAGTACAAGTAACTTATAACTAAATTCATTATCATTACAAAACATGATTCACAAAATATTCAATGCATAAAAATAGTGTGTGTGTGTGTGTGTGTGTGTGTGTGTGTGTGTGTGTGTGTGTGTGTGTGTGTGTGTGTGTGTGTGTGTGTGTGTGTGTGTGTGTGTGTGTGTGTGTGTGTGTGTGTGTGTGTGTGTGTGTGTGTGTGTGTGTGTGTGTGTGTGTGTGTGTGTGTGTGTGTGTGTGTGTGTGTGTGTGTGTGTGTGTGTGTGTGTGTGTGTGTGTGTGTGTGTGTGTGTGTGTGTGTGTGTGTGTGTGTGTGTGTGTGGTGTGTGTGTGTGTGTGTGTGTGTGTGTGTGTGTGTGTGTGTGTGTGTGTGTGTGTGTGTGTGTGTGTGTGGTGTGTGTGTGTGTGTGTGTGTGTGTGTGTGTGTGTGTGTGTGTGTGTGTGTGTGTGTGTGTGTGTGTGTGTGTGTCTGGAAAAAGTCCCTGGGGTGGATTAGGCAAATGAAGCTGCTGACGTCACTTGTTCTTCTTCTGCTTTGGGTTTACTGGCAGGCCGCAAACCACTTCACGGCGTATACTCATGGATGTATAATAAGAACTGGATACAGCGTGGGAGGCGGGGCCTCATTCATTCCTAAGAGAGCTGCTCATTAGCGCATGATGATAAAATGGCCCAACTTTTGAGAGAGTGAAACGTCACAGATTACCCAGCATGCCTGAGAAGTACCCGTATGTGCGCTCATAGAGCATGCGCAACTTTAACCAAAATGCTCGTTCACATCAAGCACGTCAATTTGCGTACACGTAACAGCACCGTGCGTTCATGACAGCATGGTAATGGTTGTTGTTATCATGGATTTGATATGAACGAGGCGGCAGTTAGCAGCTAGCGGCTAGCTAGTAATGATGCTAATGTACACATCAATCGTTATGTACTTATATTACGCTGTAACAGGATCTAGTGATATCCAACAGAGCTTCATTTAGCATGAAATTATTATTGCACTGTATATATATATTTATATAGGCCTACAGTGCAATAAGCTTCTTAGTGCAATACGAAGCTACAGGGACGTTAATAATGTCGGTAATATTAACTTTATTTAATACAACATTTACGGTACAAGATTTAATCATACAACCCATGTAGTATGATAATGAATTACAGCAAACATGTGCAATATATCCATTATTACAGCTCCGTGGGATGGCAGTAAGACGATATGGATCCGTTCTTATTGTGCATCCATGGGTAAAGATAAACGCAACTCACAATGGTTTCTCATACAGCATCTCTGTAAACTACGTGTATTCTATTCACTGAATTTCACTCTCTGCCTTTAACGGCTCGTTGTAGCTCCAATAGCTTGGTTTCACGTGACGTCACACCGTTGCGTTCCTTTGGCGCGAAATTCCATTGGAGGTCAGGAAGTAATTTTCTACAGAGGATCTAGCTGCTGTTACCATTGTGAAAATGCCGGTGTGTTGTGTAGTTTACGGTTGTTCCAATCGATCCGGCCGAGAGAAAAACAAGAGGTTTTACCGAGTGCCGAAGGTTGTCGTCCATAAAGCTGAGCAATTTAAGAAGCTAACCGAAGAACGCCGGAAAAAATGGCTTTCAAACCTACATCTGCGGTCGGGAGGAGCAGAGTCGTCTAATGCACGGGTCTGCAGCGACCACTTCATCAGAGGTATTAGCTAACTTGGTTTTTGTGGCTTTGTTTAGGTATTATTGGGTTGTGGTTAAATGCGTATTTACTTAGTAATACTGATCATGTTTAAGTTACCTGTAGTCTAATATGGACTTTGTTGGGACTTTTTAGGGTGCGCTTTGGGTGACGTTGAGTCGGTAGACTGGGCTCCCACTGTTAGCCTCGGTTACCACACAACAAGTAAGCCCAGATCAGAGGCATCTCTTCGACGAGAGCAGAGGATGGAGCTCAAGGAAGACCAACAAAGACAATCAGAATGTGCAGAGGCTTTGTTGGATCTCCTGCAGACAACCGAGAGCCCAGAACCGACGCAGCCCCCGTCTGACAGCCCACAACCAGAGGACACCAGTGGGATATTAAATGACCAACAAGGTAAATTAACCACCAGCATTATTATTAAATATTACAAATGTGATTGTCAGAAAATCAATGCAAACTGTGAATTAGGTTTAGAAAATAGAGCACTAATTTGAGAATCTGCAATAATTGGAACAGAGAACTTGCATGTCTGTAAAAAGGTTGTCAAAAAGATAACTTCACAAAAATTCACATTCATATTTGACTATTTTAAATAACTAATTATGCTTGCTACTGCTATATTGTATGCAGATGCAGGATGCCAGACTGATTTAACGATGGAGGACATCGAGAGGATGGAGGATGTTCTGAGACAGAACACAACAGAGCTGGGAGATCTTCGGACAAAGGCACTGGACACAAAGTTCAACCAGGAGTCCTTTGAGAACAACGAAGAGAAAACAAAGTTTTACACCGGGCTCCCCAACTTCTTAGTTTTACTTCAGGTTTTTCAACTGTGCGAGCCCTACATCACCTGTGGCCCTATGTCTGTGCTCTCCAAATTTGAACAGTTCATTTTAGTTTTGCTGAGGCTGAGACTAAATCTCCCTCTGAAAGATTTGGCTTTCAGGTTCAACATCTCTCTCTCCACTGCTTCTAGAATTTGGCATAAGTTAATTGACATACTTCACGAGAGTACAGAATTTATAATTGAGTGGCCAGAGCGACATGTACTTCAAGCTACAATGCCAATGGGATTCAGACAGGCATTTGGATGTAGAGTTGCTGTGATTGTTGACTGTTTTGAAGTTTTTATTGAGAGGCCCTCTAATTTACTAGCTAGAGCACAAACATGGTCCAACTACAAGCATCACCATACTGTTACATTTCTGATTGGTGTTGCTCCCCAAGGCTATGTTACCTACATATCTTGTGCCTGGGGAGGAAGAGTTAGTGATAAACAGATCACAATACAGAGTGGGCTCCTAAAAAACCTGTTACCTGGAGATATTGTCCTAGCAGACCGTGGGTTCGATATTGCCGATAGTGTGGGATTTTACTGTGCTTCACTAAAGATGCCTGCATTCACCAGGGGGAAAAGTCAGCTGTCAGCATACGAGGTGGAAGAGACAAGAAAAATAGCTAATGTGCGTATTCATGTTGAAAGAGTCATAGGATTAGTCAGAAGAAAATATCAGATTCTGCAAAGCAGGGCGGTGCCCATAGAGCACATGCTAACAAAACCAGGTGAGGCACTAGCATTAATTGACAAGATTGGGGTTATTTGCTGTGCCTTGTCTAATCTGTCAGTGTCTGTCGTCCCATTGGAGTAAAGTCATGGAGCTGTAGTCTTGTAAATAAGAAACCATGTATTATTCAGTATCATTTAATCTTTTCAGTAAACATCTTTTTGTGTTGAAAATTGTGTAGCCCTACTCAATATACAACTTTCATCTACATTCAGGCTTAATTCATTCAACAATATTCTAGAGATGACAATTGGTCTGGTGACGCTCCCATGTATGGCCATTGAGGGTTATTGTAAATGTAAATAAGAAACCATGTATTATTCAGTCTTAGTATCATTTAATCTTTTCAGTAAACATCTTTTTTACAATAGCAATATATCACACAGCCCTACTTCCTCTAGTGAGTGTGGTCAGTGAATATGAAGGTGCTGTAATGCAGGTTAAAGAGCTGCCACTGTGCAAATGTTACGTTCCCTTGTAAATATAGGGGTACAAAGGGAAGTAGCGACACACAACATAACCGGCCGAGAGAAAAAGGAGAGAAAACTGATCTCTGACGCCATAAAGTGGTCTTTTAATTAACACAACGAAAAAGGGCTCACCACCAACTTGTCAAACAAAGCTTAAGATAAGGGGAGAGCGACTGCAACCTTCCTCATGTCCTATATGGAGGCGCTGATTGGAGATTGGGAGCACCTGGGGAGATCAGAGGGAGAGAGAAAAAGACACCCAAACACCAGCACCCACTACGGCACATAATAATAATGCAACAAGGAGAGAACCACAACTTCCGGGACCAGGACAGACCACAGGTGCTGGTAATCACGCCTTCTCTCCCTCCTGATCATCTTGCAACTGAAACTGAAAAATGGAACAGCAGACAGGGAGAGGAGGCTTTTAGTCACCTGATAGTTATGCACTAACATGTTCTTGTGGAAAAAAATGAGCACACCAACTCTTTATGACTTTTACCTTTCCCCTTGTAAGTTGCTGTCCCAACACTTCAGGGAGAACACATAGTCTGAAGAAACGCTCAACTATGGGAATTATGTTGTCCCACAGGTCCACATCACGCACAATTCTCTCTACAAAGAGGTCATTTTTAGTCCAGACAACAAAGTCGCAGTAGTCAACATCAACGAGGTGGAGCTGAGCCTGTATTTGATGGTAGTAGGCATGTCTCCTGTCCAGCTTCACAGTGCCCCCATCGTTGACGAGACAGAAGCCCTGTTCTCCAGCACACAGGCGAAGATTGGCCTCCTCTTGTTTGCTGTGTGGGCACTAAAAGTTCAATGAAAAGAAAAGTAATATATTGTACTGTAAATAAGTGTCTGCAGCTCAAAATGTATTGGGAGAGGATCCCCAGACTCAGGATCACGTCACAATCCTATACTTACCCACTTTACTGTAGCACAATACTGAACAAATAACTTACCTTTATCTCACAGATACCAGTTCCATGGCAGGTGCACGTGACACATAGTTGCCTCGTATTTGCATCCATACCTCACACACACACACACACACACACACACACACACTGTGAACGCAATCTGTACTTAGTTCATGAGAACTAAAGAGTTCTCATGAACTAAGTACAGATGAACCTTTGTGGGAAAAGTACCGCAGTGTGAAAGCGCCTAATGGTTAAGCAGTATCACTCTCCCTCAGTGACAACCCCCCTCAGTGACAACCCCCCTCAGTGACAGCCTCCCTCTCACCGGACAGGTTCACTTCTCTACCTCAGCGCTTCTCAGAGTATCTCTCCCCGGATAGAGAGCATGGTGCTCGGCTCCCTCTCCTCCGCGATCCGCCACCGCTCCTGTGAGCTGGTCTGGCTGGTGTGTTTCCTCCAGGTCTCCGTCATCCTCTTCTACAGCCACCGCTTTCTGGACCCCCCGTGGGGCCAAAACCAGCAGGACGACCCCTCCGACCAGAACCAGCAGGAAAACACGACCAAGAGGAACCAGGACCGACCCGCCGACCCCCCCCCGCAGAGAGGAGGCAGGAGAGCCCGGGGATAAAGGACAGAACACCGGGGGGAAGGCAGTGGGTCCCGGGGGGAAGGAGCTCCAGCAATGTCCTGGAACATCCCCCTTGCTGTGTAAGACCTGCTCTCTTTGTTTTATTTTTGTTTTATTACTGCCAATTTTATTCCATATTTTATATTTTTCTAGTTTTCTATCTGTGTTTTTTAATCTTAGTTTTACTTTTATGTTTGCACCACGACACCAAGTCAAATTCCTCGTACGTATACCTGGAGATAAACCTGTTTCTGATCCTGATCCTGACTCATTCACTGTGGTATTATGGTATTATGTTTATACATGAGGATTGGTGTGTCAGGAGGAGGATCAGAGGTGAACACATGGAGGGATTTGCCTATCATGGTGTTACAGACACACACTTTTATACTTAATTCAAATATTCATCTTATCGTCTTCGCTGAATCGTCCTCCTGTCCGTCCGGTTTGAAACGGACTACAGGACATTCCATCTTTACACTTCAGTTCAGCTTTTTTATATCTTTTGAACTTTTTAAATGATCACATTGTAATTCGGTCAGATGCACAGAGCGTTTCCATAATAAGATGAGACTGACTGTATTAGGATGTGTTTTCCCTCTTTGGGAGATGTCTGCGTCTCAGCAGCATAGTAAACAAGGCATTGCACATAAGTAGAATTTAAAGAGTAGAAATAAACAAAACTAGAATTTAAACATCTCAAAATAGAAATATAAACAGCAGACCGTGAAGATAAAACATATACACTCTGACAATAAAACACTATTGAAGGGCTTTAGACAGAATATAAAGCAGGATGTTATTAAGTGAGCGGGGAATGCAGTGTTTGAAACTGAGAGAGACACATCTAGCTTCAGAGACAGAGAGACGCCCTGATACAGGAACCAGTTTGAGAACCGGCTCGGTGGGTCCACTCGACGGCATCCAGACGAACTGGTTCCCCTCGGAGCCATCTCATAGGTCGGAGGGGAGGTTACCTGCTCAGGTGTTTCTTTTTTTTTTTTTTACAAGTCTTTTTATTTCATCATAGTGTACAGTAATCGATGCCATTTCATTTATATTGTAATATCACAGTACACTACACTCCCCCCTCCCTCCACCCGCACATGCCCACACGGGCGAAACCAAAAAAATAAATGCTTATCAATATATCTTAAACAACAGAGCCATGAAAATAAACATAAAACGGAAAAGGAAAAAACAGAACAAAAGAAAAAAGAAAAACCCACATCAAAGTAAAACAAACAAATGTTCAATGTAGACAATGACAACACCACAACTAGTATTTCCGGCCGTCAGGAAAAATAGCCACAGAATGCACCATTCCATCACTGGTCATATCTCAGATATATTTTCCAAATAAGAAAACAATGGCAACCACAGAGCTTGAAAAATATGTCCAATGTCATTTTCTCCAGAGGTAAAAAATGTGTTATTTGATCAATGAAAAGTTTAAATGTTGGGGGACGTTCGTTCTTCCAGAGTAAAAGTATACATTTCTTGGCAAAATATGTTATTGTGATTAGTATTCTGTAATGTTTGGGGTTCAGTTTAAAGTTTGGCATGTCATTTAACAGGAAAAAACATGGATTTAGGCTCATTTCGATGCCTATAACGGCATGAATCGAATCCCAGAAATGTTTCAAGAGATCACAGTCCCAAAACAGATGCATAAATGTTCCTTCTTTTACTCTGACATTTTGGAGAGTTTTCTTTGGACATTTTATGTATCTTTATGGGTGTGAGGTCAAATGTGTTGATACATTTAAAGTTTGCTTCTTTGATTTTATTGCTTGTGAATGGAAAATGTGTTCTTTCACAATTATTCAGCCAAGTAGTTTCATCTATCTGTATCCCTAAGTCCTTTTCCCAGATCTTTTTTAAAGTTAGAAAGGATGACTGAGCTCTTTTAGAAAAAACTGCATTAAATTCTCTAATTTTACCTTTGATCGTGGTCGATGACATCAATGTCTCCTCCTCTTCCAACAATCCCGATCTCAATTTATTGCTTTTAATAATTGATTGGATCACGTTCTTAATTTGCAGGTATCTGAAAAAATCCTTATTTGAAATGTCATATTCTGCTCTTAAATCATTAAATGATTTCAATGTTATATCTTTGTGAAACAAATGTTTCAATTGCTTTATACCTGCTTTCGTCCATTTGTTTATATTAATTGACAACAAATATTTGCTAAGATCAGGATTGTTCAAAATAGGAGAAAAGATTGAAATACCAGAGTTAACATGAACTTTTTTTGTACAGTCCCTCCAGGCTAAAAGTGTATTGACCACTGTAAAACATTTGGCCATATTTTTCACCTTATTGAAATCTTTAACAAATATAAGAGTTTCCACTGGCAACGGGTCAAAGATATTGGCTTCTATCTGAACCCATAGTGAATCCTTTCTTCCCAGAGACCAAGATAGTACATTTCTTAATTGAGCTGACCAGAAGTAGTGTTGAGAGTTGGGAAGACCAAGACCCCCATAGTTTCTGGTTTCATAAGAGTAATTAACTTGATTCTTGGTTTTTTATTACACCAGATACATTTTGAGATGTGTCTATTGAGAGATTTAAAATAGTCAGCGGATAAATAGCATGGTAACATTTGAAAAAGAAAATTACATCTCGGTAGAATATTCAGTTTTATGACATTGTTTCTTCCTAGCAGTGATATTGGTAATGTGGACCATTTAGATAAATCCTGTTTAATTTTGTCAATGAGCGGATTGTAATTCTCTTTAAACAGATTATCCAGGTGTGGTGTTATATTTATTCCTAAGTATTTAAAGCCACCTGGTGACAAATTAAAACAACAAGACTTTTCCAAATTTGCTGTTGGCGTCATATGTAAGAAACAAGCATTCGATTTCTTAAAGTTAATTGTATATCCTGAGTATCTTCCAAATTGCTCTATCATGTCGTGCAGATGTGGTACTGAATTTTCTGGGTCTGTTAAGTAAAGAATGATATCGTCAGCTTACAGAGAAATGTTGTGTTCATCGTTAATCTTCACTCCTTTAATACTTATGTTGTCTCGCACACATGATGCCAGTGGTTCAATTACAATTGCCAAAAGCAAAGGTGACAGAGAACATCCCTGTCTTGTCCCCCTTGTTAGTGGAAACAAATCTGAGAAACTGCAGTTAGTGATAACCGCTGCTTTAGGATTTTTAGAAATTGATTTGACCCACTCTATGAACCGAGAGCCCATATGTAATCTGTTCAAGATAGCAAAAAGAAAATTCCACTCAATCCTGTCAAAAGCCTTCTCGGCATCTAAAGAAAGAAGCAGAGATGGCCTCTGACAGGTGTCCAAATGGTTTATAATATTCAAAAGTCTCCTTATATTATCAGAAGAATATCTGCCCTTGACAAAACCTCAGGACTAATTAGTTTAGGTAAAATAATTTCCAGTCGTTTTGCTAATAATTTGGTGATAATCTTATAATCATGATCCAAGAGGCTTATAGGCCTAAATGAAGAACAATTCAAGGGGTCTTTTTCATCTTTATGTAGTACAGTAATATATGCAAGATTCATTGATTAAGGAAGTGTTCTGTTGTGAGAGAAGTTGTTAACCATTGACATAAATATAGGTTGAAGTTCAGTCCAAAACTCTTTAGAAAATTCTGCCGAGAAGCCATCTGGCCCTGGGCTTTTATTTATAGGCATAGATTTAATTGCAGCCAAAACTTCTACTTCTGTAATTGATGAGTTTAGATACTCTTGATCTAAATCAGATAATGTAGGTAAATGAATGTTATGGAGATAAATGTCCAGTTCATCTTGTGAGTAATCACATTGAGATTTGTATAATTTGTTATAAAATTCATAAAATGTCTGGTTAATCTGTTTTGGGTGGTAGGTTATCTTGTTGTCTTTCAGACGAATTGCTTTTATAGCCCTTTCTGCTTGCTCCTTCTTTAATTGATAGGCAAGCAGTTTACTTGGTTTATTGCCGAATTCATAATTCTTTTGTCTGATAAGATTCATTTGTGTTATGATTTAGTTTGTTAAGTCAATATTTAATTTAGCTCTGGCTGTGTTTAATTGTTTCCAGTTTTCATCTGTTGATGCAGATTTATGAAGTACTTCACATCTGTTTACTTCTCTTTCAAGTTCTTGGCTGAGCCTAATTTGTTCACGTTTTTTTAAAAGATGTGTATGAGATAATAAGTCCTCTTAAAGTAGCTTTTGCAGCTTCCCAAATAATATTCAGATCTATAGAGGGGTCATTGTTTTCTTTTATATAGTACCTTATCCACATTCACATTTTTTATTTGAATTTTTCGTCTCTAAGTAAGGAGTTATCAAATTTCCAGCGCCTGGATACAAACTCCACTCTCCAAGTGAATAGTTAAATGAACTCTTGCATGATTTGAAATATTAATGGAATCAATTTTACATTATTTTACCCTATGCATATATTTTGAGGGAATACAAAAATAATCTATTCAAGAATAAGAGTTGTGGACATTTGAAAAGAAAATGTAATCTTTGACATCTTGATTTAGTTGACGCCATACGTCAATAAGGCCACATTCTGCACAAAGCCCCTGAAGGACCTTTGAGGATTTAAGATTGTGGCTCTTGGACTGGTTAGATTGATCTAATGTAGGGTTAAGAGTGCAGTTCAGGTGTTTCTGATGAATCACACAGAGGAGCTTCAAGCTGTCATGGCTTCACACTTTAAAGAGTCCCTGTTTATCAGCGTGTGCTCAGCAGCTACAGAGGAGAGATGGAGTTGCAACAGAGCAACATGAATATATATATAGGACATTACATGACACTTGTTAGACGCTTTTATCCAAAGCGACTCAGAGACACAACGACATGCTGACTGCAGTGGGGTTTGAACCTGTGACCCCTTGATCCGAAAACCTACACACAACCCACTGCACCACACGCCTCCAGACATAAAGCAGATCAAACAGTGCAATAGAATGTTTTGAGATGTGCACGTAAATACAAATGAAATAGAAATAGTGCCAGAAGAGTCTGTATACAAGTACATGGAATATGATATATAGATAATTAGCAAACAGATGAATGTTCTTTACAGAGTTGTAGTGTGTTATATAGGTGTGTGTGTGTGTGTGTGTGTGTGTGTGTGTGTGTGTGTGTGTGTGTGTGTGTGTGTGTGTGTGTGTGTGTGTGACTGCTGCTATAGAGTCATCAGGTCTCTGAGATCTGACGCACCCTGAACGCACCATCTTTTTATATTCTTGTCTCAGTAAGTCCCCTCCGGGTGGAGTTCAGCTCTCCGGTGAAAGAGGAGCTGATAAAGAAGCAGAACCCCGCCCTGCAGCCGGGGGGGCGCTTCAGACCCAGAGACTGTGTGGCGCAGCAGAAGGTGGCCATCATCATCCCTTTCCGCAACCGAGAGGAACACCTGAAGTACTGGCTGAACTACCTGCACCCCATCCTGCAGAGACAACAGCTGGACTACGGGGTGTACGTCGTCAACCAGGTACTAATACTGCTGCTGATATACTGCTCAGATACTGCTGAGACACTGCTGAGATACTGCTGAGACACTGCTGAGATACTGCTGATTAACTACTGAGATACGTACTACGTAAGGTATAAAATAAACAAATAGACTACAACGTGACCACAATGTGACCTACAACGTGACGTACAACGTGACTTTCAACGTGACCTACAACGTGACAACGTGACTTACAACGTGACATACAACGTGACCTACAACGTGACTTACAACGTGACTTTCAACGTGACATACAACGGGACATACAACGTGACATACAACGGGACATACAACGTGACATACAACATGACCTACAACATGGCGTACAACGTGACCTACAACATGACCTACAACGTGAGTTACAACGTGACATACAACGGGACATACAACGTGACATACAACGTGACATACAACGGGACATACAACGTGACATACAACATGACCTACAACATGGCGTACAACGTGACCTACAACATGACCTACAACGTGACTTACAACGTGACATACAACGGGACATACAACGTGACATACAACGTGACATACAACGGGACATACAACGTGACATACAACGTGACTTACAACGTGACCTACAAATATGGAGTACAACGTGACCTACAACGTGACCTACAACATGACCAACAACGTGACCTACAACATGACCTACAACGTGACTTACAACGTGACCTACAACGTGACCTACAACGTGACCTACAACGTGACTTACAACGTGACCTCCTACAACATGGCGTACAACGTGACCTACAACGTGACCTACAACGTGACCTACAACGTGACCAACAACGTGACTTACAACGTGACCTACAACATGGCGTACAACGTGACCTACAACGTGACCTACAACGTGACCTACAACGTGACCTACAACGTGACCTACAACGTAACCTACAACATGGCGTACAACGTGACCTACAACGTGACCTACAACGTGACCTACAACGTGACCTACAACATGGGTAAACGTGACCTACAACGTGAACCTACAACGGACCTACACCGTGACCTACAACGTGACCTACAACGTGACCCTACAACATGGCGTACAACGTGACCTACAACGTGACCAACAACGTGACCTACAACGTGACCTACAACGTGACCTACAACGTGACCTACAACGTGACCTACAACGTGACCTACAACGTGACCTACAACGTGACCTACAACGTGACCTACAACATGGCGTACAACGTGACCTACAAACGTGACCTACAACATGACCTACAACGTGACCTACAACGTGACCTACAACATGGCGTACAACGTGGACCTACAAGTGACCTAAACATGGCGTACAACGTGACCTACAACGTGACCTACAACGTGACCTAAACGTGACCTACAACGTGACCTACAACATGGCGTACAACGTGACCTACAACGTGACCTACAAACATGACCTACAACATGACCTACAACATGGCGTACAACGTGACCTACAACGTGACCTACAACATGGCGTACAACGTGACCTACAACGTGACCTACAACGTGACCTACAACATGGCGTACAACGTGACCTACACATGACCTACAACGTGACTACAACGTGACCTACAACGTGACCTACAACCTGACCTACAACGTGACCTACAACGTGACCTACAACGTGACCTACAACGTGACCTACAACATGGCGTACAGCGTGACCTACAACGTGACCTACAACGTGACCTACAACGTGACCTACAACGTGACCTACAACGTGACCTACAACGTGACCTACAACGTGACCTACAACGTGACCTACATGGCGTACAACGTGACCTACAACGTGACCTACAAATGACCTACAACGTGACCTACAACGTGACCTAAAACGTGACTACAACGTGACCTAACAACATGGCGTACGAGCGTGACGTACAACGTGACCTACAACGCGACGTACAACGTGACCAACAACGTGACCAACAACGTGACCGAGACGGGGATAAACGAGTCTGTGTTGAGCTAACCAGAGGGTCTGGGACTGGGTCTTAACTTCATTTCTTCTTCTCTTGTTTGTGTGTTGTGACTCTGGTCTTCTCCTTCTTTCTCTCCTCTCGGTGTCCTCCTCACACTGCAGGATCTGCCCGGTGTCTTGAGAGCCGGCCCATGATTGGTCTATCTGCTCTGGTAAAACAGGCTTTTCTCTTTATTTTCTTGAGTTACCCTGAAAGCGTTCTGTAGTCTGATATCAGATAACCTCTGAGTCACATGTACATTCAAACGTAACTGTGCCCGTCAGGACGGAGAGGGCACCTTTAATCGAGCGAAGCTTCTGAACGTGGGCTACGCCGAGGCTCTGAAGGACTATGACTACGACTGCTTCGTGTTCAGCGACGTGGACCTGATCCCCATGGACGACAGAAACACCTACAGGTGCTTCAGCCAGCCCAGACACCTGTCCGTGGCCGTGGACAAGTTCGGATTCAGGTGAGAACACACACAGAGACACACCTGAGACACACTGAGACACACTGAGACACATTTTAAAATGAGATAAACTGAGACATTCAGTGTGTCTGCAGGTTACCCTACGCTCAGTGCTTTGGAGGCGTGTCCTCGATGAGCAAAGAGCAGTTCCTGAAGATCAATGGCTTTCCAAACAACTACTGGGGATGGGGGGGGGAGGACGACGACATCTTTAAAAGGTCAACACACTCACACACACACACACGCACACACACACACACACACACACACACACACACACACACACACACACACACACACACACACACACACACACACATACACACACACACCTCAATAAGTGCTATAATGTGCTGCTGTCTGCAGGTTCTCATATAAAGGAATGAGCATCTCCCGGCCGAGTGGCGAGATCGGGAAGTATCGGATGATCCGGCACAACAGAGACAAGAATAACGAGCCCAACCCTCAGAGGTAACCTTCAATATTTAAATAAAGATTATTAATATGTTTGTAACACATGGGTGGGAGGGTTACTTCCCTAATAATCTCAGGGATGTCTAAAGTGATTGCACTTTGTTAGAACCATCTAACAGATAACACCCGCAGTCGTTTCCTTGTGACTTTTGGACAGGATGTGGCCATCTTCGACCCTGAAACGTAGCGTAATCCTGTTGTCAGCAGTGAGGCTCTTCCCACGGCCTCCCCCAACCTACAAACAGCTTTCTATTCCCAGAGCCGTGAGCATCCTGCAAACAGAAAGAAGCCCTGCAGACAACCTCGACTGGGAATAGCCAGGTCTTCCAACCTCTGTCTCTGCACTGATGGACCAGGTCCTGGTACTTTGTGGCTTTCCTTCCCATGGGACCGTCAGCTTAATAAGGAAGATCTCCTTTTCCTCCTCAGACTATATGAGCAGGTCGGGCCTCAGGGATGTTTGGACGATTCGGGGAAAGTGTAGTTTCCTTCCCAGGTCCACCCTCACCTGCCAAGACTGATTCTGAGTCTTGTATAGTCTCATAATGGTCTGACGCTTATTCGTCTGTCCTGCTACAAGATCCCATCCAGTGCCCTGAGGACCTCGTCATCTGTATCTTCCCTGTTCTCCAAAGGGCCTCTCACTCACCTCTCACATAACTTGCACAGTTTGCAGGCTTGGTCTCAGGGGGCTTTACAGTTTATACAGAATACGACACACTCTGACCCTCACATTTGTTGGCGTTGACAGGGTTGTCGTACACTACTAATTGGGGCCACTTCAGCAGGTCCCACTTGCTTTCCTTCAGAAGCCCTTGTCCTTCGCCCTTCCTCCTCCATGTGATGGACCTCGGCTTGAATCACGTCACCCCTTTGCCGTGGCTTCTCTCCCCCCAAATCTGGAAGTGGGTGGGTCCGAGTCCTTGTCTCCCATGCCGGGCTTCAGTCCCTTCAGAGAGCTTTCCTCAGGTCTCCCTGATGTTACTGCTGCCCACTTACGTCCTGATCTCACTGCGGATACGGGTAGCAGTAACTGGCCAGACCTGATGTAAAGTCCTACCTAGTTGGTTTACTCGACTCCTACCATGGTCAGGTACCACATGAGTCGAGGTAGCTGGAAGAAACATGCCTTGAATCGTCCTGGTTCGTCTGAGCCCTGTATCTTCCTCAGCCACTCGTCTGTCTCTCTGTCCTGGATGCATTGATTCTGTCCGTTAGAGAAGCATCCGATCACCTCCCTAAGCATTATATTGGGTTTTCCTCAGTAGATCGTATGCCCTCCCCCTGGACTTGGAGCTGGAACCTGCCGGTCACTTTTCTGATCATCAAACTTCTTGACTTCTTTGGCTTGAACTTCCCTTCTTGCTCATGTTGACATTACCAAGGGACTTCAGGATCCACATTGCTTGTACATGGGATGTGGTTGTAATGCAGGGGTCTTCTATAAAGCCTCTTATTGGTGGTTGGCTTCTCCCAGACCTTGCTTCAGAAAGTTTACCTTTATGGGTTTTTAATAAACTGAGCCCGCTTGGCTTCCTAACCTAATTGATGAATAGTTTCACCATATCAGAAATCTAATAGTCGTAACCAAAACCAATTATAATTTCCCGATTCTTCGTCTGATGGTGTCTTTATGACCTCAGCAGTTTTAACAGTGTTTTACAGTCCGCTCCCAGCTTCTGTCCGGAAGTTAAACATCATAATTCCCTCTTTTTCTCAACAAATGTGTTACTTACATTGAACACATCATGGTAACGTTCTACTTTACCTTCAACCAATAGGCTCTTTTACTGGAAGGAGCCTGAACCCACTGTGATGTGGAACCTCTGTTAGCTGTTAGCTCTGTTTCTTAGCCTACGGTTGCTACCTGTGTTATCTCTTTGAGACGGTCCCCCTTAATAAAGAATCTGTGTCCCCCCCAGGTTTAACCAGATCGCTCACACGCTAGAGACCATGTCCTCAGACGGGATCTCGTCCCTCTCCTATTCGCTGGTGAAGAAGGAGAAGCTGGATCTCTACACCCGGATCCATGTGGACGTGGGGGGGCCGTAGGTCAGCTGACCAACGTGGGGGAGGGGCCCTGAGGACTGGGCTCTGATTGGATGCTGCTGTGACACTTCCTGAACCAGACTTTTACTTGGAAAATGTGATCCGGATGTAAAAAATAAAATGTTTGTTTTTTTCTTGTTAATAAAAGAGCTAAGAGGACACAAGTGAAAATCTCAGTCTTTTCTTTTTTTAATTATAAAATACCTCTAAATTATTTTTCTGAAACAAGATATTTGAATTTTTTTATAAATATTTTTATTTATCTGTAGGATTAAGAAAAATTCAATAAATTCAGATTTTCTCATTTATTTTCAGAAAAACATGTGAAAGCCTTTTAGCTGATGCAGCTCTTTTAGTAAACCCTGCTCATGTCTCGTCAGGTTGGTGTAGATTTCTCTTCATTCACATGTGTGTTGGCACATTGCTGTTAATATGTGTCATAGTTTTTGAAGCTGCAGCACGTTACTCCTGATGTAAGCGTTTAACTCAATGTAGCGCGATTGCACCTGCCGGCCATCGTAGTTTGTACATTTTAAACTTAATCATCAAGTTTAAAGTAATAAAAGGTAAAAAAAAATGTCTTCTTGTTCTTCAGAGAGTGATGAAAACTGCTGCAACACTTTTTAGACCGTAAAACCGGGATGACAATGAAACCAGAGCTGAAAAAGCTATACTTGTACAAGATGAAAAAGGCATCTCTTGCTAAAATGTAGCAGAAAATAAATAATGGAACCTGGAGGCTGGTGAGCCATTTCTCCACTAGCAGCAGTTTGATGTCAGATCGGTCTGACCGGAACAGGAAGGAACTCCTGCTTCACGTTGTAAACGTTAAAGTCACACAGGGAACATTGAGCTTCTGTTCTTCTGTGGGTTTGTTTTGAGTCTAATGTAAAAGTATAAAGCGAGATGTATATCGATGAGACAACACAACAGAACTCAGGTATGAGTTTGATTTTGTGCCAGCAGAAAGACAGTGTGTATGCGTGTGCATGTTTTTACAAAGCGATTATGTATTCTTACAGATAAGGTTGATTGTATCATTTAATTATGTATTGCTTTAGCAGCATCAGCAGCCATTCTGAATTATTACATTATCCCGTTTCTGTTTGTGGGAAGCTGACTGAAATCATTCATGAGGAAAATGCATGGTTTTCAGTTTTTACTGCATTGTAAATTCACTTTCAAGATATGTTTACCACCTCAGGTCTGGAAAACATACAATTGCAGGGGGTTTTCTTATTCATTAAAGAGCTAAAAAGACCACAGTCAAAGTGAAGTTATCATGAACGCAGAAAGCTTGAGAAATTGTCAAATGCAGTCCCACATTTCAAACAGCAGAGGTCGTGGTGGACGTGGGAAATTACGAGAATTCTGATATTTCCAGCAACTTGGGACATTTGGTTCCTGTGAGGACATTTAGTTTACACAACGTACGGGAGGGGCAAACATACTAAAGCTTGCATTTCTCTTGGTGCTCTGTGGTTTCTCTTATGTCTCTCTCTCAATCGAAAATTACCTTTCACAAAAAGGTTTTTCTCTCAGCAGAGTTTTGTTTTGTCACAGCTCTTTGACGCGGAAAGTGACGAAGAAGAGACAGTGTCTGAGATAGAGGATAATGTTGAGGAGGACTCTGATTATGAGGCTTCCTCCTCTGATGACAATGAGACCCCAGAGCAGATGCTCCTGTTGTCTCTCAAACACAAGCAGACACTTTCCAAACATGTAAAGTTATCATGGTTCCGCTCTCTCTTGAACAACAGAGTAGCTTTGGTGCATCTAATGTTCCAGGCCTCACAGATACGCTGTCAGACATGAAGTCAGCATTGGAGCTCTTCATAATACCATCAATGAGAAGGATATACTTGAGATGATGGATTTGGCGCATAGTGGCAAAGTTTGAAGGAGTTGGACCCACTTGCAAGCCGACGCTTTGTTGCTCATTTTTGCCAGAGTGTAGGAATCAAAAGGAGAGGCAACAGCAAGCCTTTGGACTGCTGACACTGGAAGGGCAATGTTTCCTTATTGACCCCAAACACAACACATGTTAGAAGAAATGGAGGAATGTAACCCTCTTTATTTGTCACCAGACACTTTCTTTACGCTGCTATGGACAATCTTGCAATAAATGCACATTCTATGGACATCTTGCACTAATTCCCAAAGATATTGATATTGAAGTGACTGTTATTTTGTATATATTGATTGTTGTGTTTTTTTATCTAAATGTGTGCATATGTGTAAATCTGTCTGTTGATTGTGTATAGTGCAATATTGTGGTACTTGTACTTTACTTGAGTATTTCCATGATATGCTTATACTTCAACTCCACTACAATTTAGAAACCAGTATTGTACTTTTTACTTCACTACAATTATTTGACAAAATTAGGTACTAGTTACAAATTCAAATTATTATCTAAAAGAAAATATGAATAAACAATGATGTATAATTATAGGTTGAGATACCCAGTAGAAGTTGCTCCACCTTTAACAGCTGATGAACTCTGGTACTGCCAGGCGGGCTTTGCTGGTTGTGTTGTGTTTCCCTCCTCCTGCTCTTTTCTCTTCTCTCCCTTTTTCTCACTGCAGGTAATCAGTTGATCACTTCCTGCCTGTGCAGCTCAGGCTGACGGCTGATTGGATCCCCTCACCCTCAGCCGGCCTATCAGCAGCCAGGGCCTGCAGATGCATTAATAAGAGTGATTAATGATGTGGAAAAAACACTGAAAATAAAAGAGATAAGGGCAATAGTGTATTTTGACATTGAAAAGGCGTATGACTCTATATGTGGAGGGATGGATTACTGATCCCCCGCACCATCTAGCCCGTCTCCATCACCGTGCCTACGTCGACCACCTCCCCTCCCTTCGAGGGGGCTTCTGCAGTCTCCGAAGCCTGATAAGGATGTGTGTGTACAAAACACAACAAACTCTTACTGATATGTGATGGGTCCAGGCTCAAGGGCGTATGGCACTCTCAACTCTTTCCAGGACATGTCGGGGCCCTGCCTGCCAGTAGCTTTTGCCGATATCTGTGTTGATAGGTAATAGATTAGAGCGGTGAATCATAGAAACAGGAAGCGCTCAAACGTTTGTGTGAGTGTATCTAATTAGCAGTGATTCCATGTCAGCCACAGCTTGTTACAAAAAACATGACTGATAGTGTGTTTAACAAACTTAAACTAGCTTTATTAAATGTCAGGTCTTTGGCAGGAAAAACATTTTTAATCAATGATTTAATTACTGAGCACAATCTCGATTTTATGTTTTTAACAGAAACTTGGATTGAACAAAATAACAGTGCAGCTGTTCTTATCGAATCAACCCCTCCCAACTTTAGTTTTATGAGTCAGGAAAGAATGCATAAGAAAGGGGGTGGAGTTGCTATTCTGTTCAATGATTCCCTTCAATGCAGGAAGACATCGTATGGAAACTTTGATTCTTTTGAATATGTGGCCCTTCGGCTGAAATGCTCCTCTCGAGCTCTGTTCCTAAATATCTATAGACCACCCAAATACTGTGCAAGCTTTTTTGATGACTTTACTGAACTGCTGTCTATAGTGTGTATTGACTTTGACCGTCTAGTCATTGTTGGTGATTTTAACATCCATGTTGACAACCCCCAGGACAGAGGGGCTAAAGAACTGTTTTGTGTTCTTGATAGCTATGGACTGACTCAGCATGTGACGGAGCCCACGCACAATAAGGGGCACACTCTGGACGTAATTATCTCAAAGGGTCTGAATATCTCTAAGGTTGTGGTGACTGATGTTGCACTCTCTGACCATTCCTGTGTTTTCTTTGAGAGCTCTATTTCTGTTCACAAAAATGTTCAAAAAGAGGTAACCACAAAGCGATATTTAACTGAAAATACTAGGGAAATGTTTACTCAGAATTTCTCTTCCACACTTGCCCCTGCCAACATCTCAGTAAATGAGCTAGTAGATCATTTTAATTCAAAAATTAAAAATGTTATAGATGCCATTGCTCCAACTAAGGTAAAGGAAGTGTCTGGCAAGAAAATATCTCCATGGAGAAAGGCCATGACCGTGAAAACAGAAAAAAGAGAATGTCGAAAAGCTGAACGCAGGTGGCGAAAAACAAATCTCCAGGTTCACTTTGAAATCTATAAAGAGAGACTTGGCCTTTATAATTTGGAATTGAAAAACGCACGACAATCGTTCTTCTCTGACATCATTACCAAAAACGAAAACAACGCACGTGCCTTGTCTGCTACCGTCGACAGACTAACTAACCCCCCAGTGTCAGTAGCCTCTGAATTTCTATCCACCAGGGCGTGCAATGATTTTGCCTTTTTCACTGACAAAATTCAGAAAATCAGACAAGCAGTCAGTGCCTCTGCATCAGGAACAGCAAATGTGTTGTCCCTATCTCCACTTAACATCAATTCAGACATCATGACACAATTCCATCAGATTAATGATAAAAACCTAGAGGACATTATTCAACTTCTGAAAACCTCCTCCTGCTGCCTTGATATTATTCCAACAGGATTTTTCAAAGATGTTTTGCCTTGCATGGCCTCAGATCTACTTCATATAGTAAACAAATCTCTTCACTCAGGTATTTTTCCACAGGCCCTGAAAACTGCAGTCATTAAATCGCTCTTAAAAAAGAATAATCTAGATGCTTCAGTAATGAACAATTACAGGCCCATATCAAACCTCCCATTTCTAGGTAAAATCATTGAAAAAGTTGTTTTTCAACAGTTGAGTAATTTCTTGCATTTAAATAACTGTTTTGATGTGTTCCAGTCAGGCTTTCGTCCAAACCACAGCACTGAGACTGCTCTTGTAAAGGTCTTTAATGACATCCACTTAAACACAGACAGTGGCAGAACTTCAGTGTTAGTATTATTAGATCTCAGTGCTGCGTTTGACACTGTTGACCACAACATATTACTAGATCGACTGGAGAACTGGGTGGGACTTTCGGAAACAGTTCTGAATTGGTTTGAATCCTACTTAAAGGACAGAAACAACTTTGTTTCTAGGTAAATACACATCTGAGTTGACAAATATGACATGTGGGGTTCCTCAAGGCTCCATCTTGGGGCCTCTTCTCTTTAACATCTACATGCTACCACTGGCTCAGATAATGAAGAACAACAAAATAAGTTACCATAGCTATGCGGATGACACACACATTTACGTAACAATTTCACCAGGAGACTATGCTCCAATTCAAACACTGAGTAAGTGCATTGAACAAATCAATGACTGGATGTGTCAGAACTTTCTCCAATTAAACAAAGATAAAACTGAGGTAATGGTTTTTGGAGCCAAGGCAGAACGTATAAAAGTTAGCGCTGAGCTTCAGTCTGCAATGTTCAAAACAACAGATAAAGCCAGAAATCTAGGTGTAGTCATGGACTCTGACCTGAGTTTCAACAGTCACATTAAAACTGTTACTAAATCAGCCTACTATCACCTAAAGAATATATCTAGGATTAAAAGACTAATGTCACAGCAGGATTTGGAAAAACTTGTCCATGCTTTTATCTTCAGTAGACTCGACTACTGCAATGGTGTCTTCACAGGTCTCACTAAAAAATCTATTAGAAAGCTGCAGCTAATTCAGAACGCCGCTGCTCGAGTCCTCACTAACACTAAGAAAGTGGATCACATCACTCCTGTTCTGAAGTCTTTACACTGGCTTCCTGTGTGTCAAAGAATAGATTTAAAAATACTGCTGCTGGTTTATAAAGCACTGAATGGTTTAGGCCCAAAATACATTTCTGACCTCCTGCTAAATTATGAACCATCCAGATCTCTCAGGTCTTCAGGGACTGGTCAGCTTTCTGTCCCCAGAGTCAGAACTAAACATGGAGAAGCAGCGTTCAGTTATTATGCTCCAAATATCTGGAACAAACTCCCAGAAACCTGCAGGTCCGCTGCAACTCTTACTACTTTTAAATCCAGGCTGAAGACTTTTCTTTTTGTCGCTGCTTTTAATTGAACTATTCATATCTTAGACTGCACTGTAACTTTTATCCATGTACTTTTTTCTTTTAATGTTTAATTGCACTGTAACTTTTATCCATGTATTTTTTCTTTTAATGTTTATTTTATTAGCTTTTCTTTTTAATGACTGATTTTAAATGCCATTTTCTTAATCTCTTTCATTTTTTGTAAGGCACTTTGAATTGCCTTGTGTTGAAAAGTGCTATATAAATAAACTTGCCTTGCCTTGCCTTGCCTTGCCTTGCCTTGCCTTGATCAAATTGAGTAGAATGGGTATTGGAGGGAGAATGTACAATTGGGTAAGGACCTTTTTAACAGACGGGACATTTAGAGTAAAGGTTGGAGCAGATATTTCCAATTATTTTTGAAATAGAAAATGGTATTCCCCAAGGGAGTGCAGTCAGTCCAATATTGTTTAACATCATGATTAATGACATATTTACATGCTTAGACACATGCATCCAATCGGCTCTACACGCAGATGATGGGGCTATTTGGATGAGGGGAAGACATGCCCCATATGTAATGGAGAATATAGGTAGAGCGATTAAAAAAGTGGAGGGGTGGTCATATAACTGGGGATTCAAAATGTCAGAAAGCAAGTCATGCTACATGATTTTTACAAATAAACGCAAGATTGATGGCCAACAGCTAACACTATATGATCGTCCAATGACAAAGGTGAATGAGTTCAAATATCTACTGTGGTTTGATAGCAAATATACATGGAAAATGCATATTAAACAAGTGGAAAACAAAATGCAAAAAAGTATTACATTTATTGCGAGCTGTAGCTGCATGCAACTGGGGAGCAGACAAACAAGCATTAATAGACATTTACAGATCAATTATGAGGTCCACAATAGACTATGGTTGTATAGTGTATGGAGCAGCAGCAAAAACATTGCTTTTTGATAGACTATAATATAAAGCATTGCGACTGTGTATTGTAGTGATAAAGTAATCCCCTATTAATGCAGTTCTGATAGTAGCAGGAGAGACACCTCTGGAGATCAGAAGAGAGAAACTTGCTCTGTCATTCTGGGTCAGGCTACAAGGAAGTGGAGAGGAACATATCACAAACAGAATACTACAGGATTGCTGGGAATATACAAAGTTCCAGGGGCGTGGGTTTGGCAGGACAAGTAAGGAGAGAACGAGGGCATATGGAGTGGAGACCATAAAGTTTGTCAAAGCAAGCCCATTTAGCAGTGTTCCCCCATGGCTTTTCCCAGAAGCTAATATAGATGTGAGTATCATAGAAAGGAAAAAAGAGTGGCAAATAAATGAAATGGGAATTAAAACGAGTATGTATCTGAACGAAAAGTATTACAATTACCTACACATTTACACAGATGGATCTAAGAAGCAAGAATGTGTGGGGATAGGCATGTATATCCCAGAATTCAAAATATCAAACGCAAAACGAGTGTCAAATAACAGTTTATGCAGCAGAAATACTCGCAGCAATTATTGGGCCACAATGATTTGAAGAAGTCAGACCTGATAGGGTGGTGATATGCACAGACTCACTATCTGCTTTGGAAAGTATACAGTCGACAATAACAGTTAGAGAAGATTTAATCATTGAACTTAACCATTGCTTACTGACTTCAGAGGAGGGGAATAGATGTGCAGTTATGTTGGGTGCCTGCACACGAGGGGGTTAAAGGGAATGAGCATGCTGATAAATAAGCAAAAAAGGTGTTACAAAAGGAAATAGCAATACCAGTTTCATTTAGAAAAGGAGAAGGAAAAGCAATAATTAAGAAGAAGGGTATGGAAATATGACAGAAAAGGTGGGAGGAAGATCAGAAAGGGAGGAGATACCACAAGTTACAAAAATCAGTCATAATAAATATCTATACAGAAAGGAACAGACGAGAGGAGATCATCATCACTAGACTCAGGCTGGATCATACAGGATTAAACGGCACAATGTTTTTAAAGGGAAAAAGCGAAGTTGAAGAATGCAGGGGGTGTGGAGTGAAAGAAAATGTGGAACACATACTATTACACTGCAACATATACAAAACAGAGAGGGAAAAACTAAGAGACAGGGTCAGAGAGGCATGAAGGGAGTGGAGGCTGATGGGGATACTGGGAACAGAATGTGAGGGGGTAAGAGCTACCAGGAAGGCCATTCTTAAGTATTTGAGTGAAACAGGATTGATTGGAAGAATTTAAAACAACGTAAATACAGTGGTATAATTCCACAAGTGGTGATAGGATGATATGGTGATACACACTCGTGTACAGTAGGTGGCGGTATGCACCTTAAAGTTGTTTGCAATCCGCCAAAAACCGAGAGAAGAAGAAGAAGAAGAAGAACCTGGATCGAGGTGGCGTCTCGTCGCTACGGTTCTCTCTCTCTCTCTCTGTTTTCCTGAGAAAGTGTGTGTGAGCTCCAGCACTACTGATCCATCATCTGTGTGTTTGGATAAACCTCTGAATGGACTCTATGCTCTTTTTTCTGGAGCGTTTACCTCGGACTATAGGAGCTAGCTTAGCATGCTAGCTGGAAACACGTTAGCAACACTAGTCAGATTGAGAGTTTGATGGAGAGAGAAACGGTGTTTAACGGAGTTTACAGGAAAAGGTGATCTAGGAAACATGAGTAAAGTCCAAATGCTGCTGTCGTGGAAGAAGCAGGGACTCACTGTTGAAGAGTTATTTGCTCTGTTTGAAAAAACGATAGCAGAGTACGAGGAGGAGCTGTCTCTTTCCAAAGAGGAGAACAAGAGACTCCAGAAACTACTGGACGATGTTTTACAGCTTCGGATACACAGAGCAGGTCTGTTCCCTTTACCCTTAATTAACACCTTACACTCTTCAGTAGCACTTTATTGTCCCATTAATAACACTTTAGACAGGGCTGCCAATAGTGCTGCGTACCGGTACGCCGAACCGGTACTGGACATGTACAAAGTTTCGGTTCAAGTCCGGTTAAAACCGGAACGTCGGGAACCGGTACTTGGACTCGCAAAAAAACTAGCACTTACGTATATTCTGGTGTCTGTGGTTATTTAAACATTCCCTGATAAACGTTATTCAGCGTCAATAAATGAGTGCTAATCCCAGTGTGCTCAGTGTACAACATCACATGTCATTTCACCTTCGATTCACGGTTTGAAAACGTAGCATTTCGCCACATGCTAATGCTAACCGGAAGTGAAGAAGAATTTTCTGAATAAAAGTATTAAGTTAATAGTGTGAACTTCCGGTTTTTTCAGAATAAAACTGATTTAAATTAAATAGTGTATTTAATTCAAAATTACGCCATATCAACATTGATTTTAATTTCTAACAGTATGTATGTACATCACTATGTATGTAGTATGTACTGTATAATGTACACATGTAGAGTTGTAGAAAATATATGGTGTACAGACAGTACAGTACACTCTGACTGTACAGTCACTACAATGTAGTCTATACCAGGCCCGGACTGGCCATCGGGAGGACCGGGAGGTTTCCCGATGGCCTGGCCTGTTAAGTGGCCTGCTGGCTTGAGGAATTTTTTTAATGTATTGTGAACGCAACGCTGCGCAAATGTGGGTCTGACTCTGCCTCACAGAGGGTGACTGGCTGTCTACATGATGTGGCCTGCCGACATGGCCACTTTCATACAGATCATACACTAATGCCCTCGATTGGTCTCGTGTCATTCAAGCTCGGGAGGGTGTGTATGTGTGGCGCGAGCAAGCGAGAGAGAAAGCGCGTGCACTGGTTACGTGTATTGTTGTTGTTAGCATCCGGTGCTAGCTAGCGGCGCTAACGGAATGAGCTGTCAACAAGGTGGAGGAGAGTCCTCTCCTGTCAGACTGAGAGACTGATAACCTCAGCTCAGGTGAGGTAAAGGACTCTCTGAGTGCTTAGATAGTTAACTTAGTCTAAGTTCACTGTGGGTCTCAAACGGTTTGGTCACCATTTATGTAAACACATATTTCCATTTGAAGAGGGAGTGATTAGTAAAATATGCATGAATAATACAAAAAAAAAAGTTAACTAGGTGAAAAAAGGTAGGATAAACTTTAAAAACTTGTTGAGAGCTAAAACTAGTCTTTGCTGCTGCCTCAAAGAGGAGCAGGGGGGAGACAGGTCAGGCTGGTTCAGGAGCCCAGACACACTATGCCATGTTAACTATAAATGAACCAAAAACAAATAAATAAACAAGTTTCAATGATTTTTCATATTGGATATGGTATGTTATTGGTTATGGCCATGTTCTTATGATTTTATGATTATTTAAATGTATACAGTTCTGTTTCATATGGGTGTAGTCTCTTTATTTCCCCCTCAAAGTGCACCAGATTGATGCATTTAAGTCCAACATTAAAAAAAAAAAATCTTCCGCGGGGAGCATGCCCCCGACCCCCCTAGAGGATTTGAGGTCCACCTCCACTTAAAATATGTTCACATGGATAGATTCCTAAATAGATTTGCACTTTTAAAAAAAAATAGTAACCCATGTCCATATGTTTATTCTGGGGTAGTTTTAAAGTTTAGGGCTATCACTATGGGCAGCAACGCTGTAAATATTGACAAATAAATCCTGGAAAATTGCACAAAATAAAACTGGTAGTGGCCTGGTTGGGTGTATAATTCCCGGCCTGACTTATTGTCCCAGTCCGGCCCTGGTCTATACTGTATAGTAGGTGTGTAACAGTGTAATGCGTATAGTCTACTCTACACTCTACCTTTCAGCAACGTTTTAGGGATTTAGGCTCAGTCAGCTCAGGGACTGTTTGGTTACTTTAGTTTGGTAAATGAAATAAATGTTTGAACTTTGTAGTAGTTCACTGTAGTTGCTGTCATAAGTCATTTGTAGACTAAGTGGCAAAAAGTGTTTTTTTTACATTTGTATACTTTGTAGAGAAATGTAGACACAAGTTGGAAGGGAGCACAATCAACCTGATGAGTTTGAATTTGAGTTGATTTTTTTGAGTTAATTTTCAATTGATAATTAGCTCACAATAAGTTCACTTTAGTTACTCACACAACTTGACACAAGCCATGGGTTCATGTCCGGACTTATAAGTCCGGACCTGAACCTGAACCTGAACCTCTGGACTTGAGTCCGGACCTGAACCTGAATGTGAGTCCAGGTACGCAGCACAGGCTGCCAACACTCACGCATTGAGCGTGAGAGTCACGCAATTAACCCATATCTCACGCACTCACGCAACACTTGCCTTTCCTCACGCTAAGTTTTCGTCCAAAATAAATGTATATAAATATAAAAATAAAGTGAAGGAACAGCAAACCGAGCGGTCTACGAAATGAGACGGTCTTCTGGCTTAGTTCAGTAAAGTTGGAACGATATTGGGAGATTCGGATTTAACGGATCAATAACTCATGAACAAAACGTTATTCAGAGACAAATGACGTCTCCTAAGTACCGTGGTAAGGTTGACAACGAATTACAATCACATTTCGATCAAAAAAAGCCAATTATATTGGTCTCTATCTGCAGCCGGAGAAGAAACGAGTGCTCAGGGACCGTCTGCAAAGTGCAACTCCGAAAAAAGAATACAATAATATTCAAACACTATTATACAGCTTATTACCACCAAACTCACCACACACATCAATAGTCTCCTGGTGGTCATACTACAGCAAGGAGGTTGGAAGAATATGCTTTTGAATAATTTTGGGGAATATTTATAATGTAAATCTTCAATAACTATGGCATCATCTTAAATAACTTTACTATTATACAGTATATTTCTACCAAACTCACTATTTGCATTGTTGTTGTTAGCATCTGGTTAGCTAGCTGCGCTAACGGATATTAGAAGCTGTTTCTCAAACAATGAGAGGGAGAGCTCTCTCCTGTCAGACTGAGAGAGATAACTACAGCTCAGTGAGGTAAGGGACTCTGTGTTTAGATAGTTAACTTTTGTCTAGTTATCTCAGTGGGTCTCAAACGTTTTGGTCACCATTTATGAGAATAAATGAAAAACAGTTATGAAATACTATATGACAGTAAAACAAGAATACAGTTTAAAAGGTGAGTGATTTGTAAAATATCCATAAAGAAAAAGAAAATCTGTTTACAGTTCTGTTTCATATGGGTGTTGAGAGATGTATCCTTAAATTCATTTTGCTCTCAAAATGCACCAGGTTGATGCATTTAACTTCAATATTTAAAAAAAAAAATCTTCCCGGGGGAACACGCCCCCGGACCCCCTGGAGGTGAGGACCCCCCCCCCCCACTTATAAAATAGCACTTTACCTCTGCTTACACCTATATGGCATTTTATATGCTGTGAGCTGATTATCGAGCCTTCATTGTAAGAGTCGCGGGTACACTGTATGTGCGTATACCACTGTGGCGCCCGGTACATTAATTGGAAACCCTAGTTTGTACATGTTCAATACATTTGTAACACTGTACACTTGAACGTTTTTTTTTTCGGTTCACCAAACAATAAATCTCACTCCAAGCTGAACTCAAATGTTGGCAGCCCTGCTTTAGACCCTTTATCTGCACTTGCTGCACTTATACGATCCTGAAGTAAAACACCACACTGGGAAAATACTCCATTAAGTACTGCATGCATTCATATCTTATTTAAGTAAAAGTATGTAAGTATTATTAGACACATGTACTTTATTATAATAATTAAAATGTATTGGGGAAGAGCAAACCTACCAAAATAAATATATTTATAGAAATACATACATTGAATAATATGCCATTGAATTTACTGATTTAAATATTACCCATGCATGTAGGCACTAGTTGGTTAAATGTAACATACATTGATACTTTAGTTTTAATGTGCTTCTTTATTCACCTTTTCTTTTTAAATGTGTAAAAGCAAATAAAAACAAACACTTTGGATTAATTCAAATTGCGGGAGAATAATTCATAAAGAAATCAATGAATAAATATGTTCAATAATAAATTAAACACATCTAAGATGTTACTTAATAAAGAATAGGGGAACTAGTACAAAGGTCATTAAGTAATTAAAACATTAATATAAATTAATGTAAAATCTCATCAATCAATTATTGCCAACATGTATTTATAATATATTCTGTGTATATATATATATTAGGGCTGTCAGTCGATTTAAATAGTTAATCGCGATTAATCGCACATTTTTTATCTGTTCTAAATGTACCTTAGAGGAATATTTTTCAAGTTTTTAATACTCTTATCAACATATGAGTGGACAAATATGCTTTATGCTAATGTTTATTATCATTTGAACAATGACAAATATTCTCATGAATATTAAACACAACAACCTCTGAACATTACAAATATTCGCCTCAATTCAACGTGTGTGTGTGTGTGTGTGTGTGTGTGTGTGTGTGTGTGTGTGTGTGTGTGTGTGTGTGTGTGTGTGTGTGTGTGTGTGTGTGTGTGTGTGTGTGTGTGTGTGTGTGTGTGTGTGTGTGTGTCTTGCCAACCCTCAAAGTCTGAGAGGGTGAGGAAGATAGTCACACAAAACAGAACAAGAATCGACAACTCGACCCTCTGCTCACTCCTTTCCTGTAAAATACAGGTCCAGCCCACACATATGCTCCATGGTGCTACAAGCATTGCACTTACAACTACAATAAGCATGTAAATGTTAATCTACAGCTCCGGCGATCCACTAGCACCCGGAGTCTCCACCTGCAGACGCAGCCATCCTCATCAACTACTGTAGCATCACCTTGGATACGAGTCCAAACAACTCACAGACTGCATTGGGCGCTGAAATTGGCGCCCTATGACCATCAGATCTGACGACGCTGATTGGCTGAAATTATGTTTCAGCGGCATAGTTTACAGATAGCAACAGTCAGCTGCACTGGCTGAGGGCTCCTTTCTTAGCGCCCAGACGAGAGAGGGTAATGATACACGCTGCGGCCAGGCAGGAAACATGTGACTTTGCCTTTACAAACATTTGTGAAAAATGGGTCGTTCTAAAGAGCTCACTGAATTCTAACATGGTACTGTAATAGGATGCTGCTAAGGCGCATAGTGCGTAAAAGTGGCCAAAGCTCTGCTGACTGGACCCCTCCAGTGAAGCGGATTCTTAATGCTTCATCTTACCAAGTCATTTTGGACAATTCTATATATGTGTGTGTGTGTGTGTGTGTGTGTGTGTGTGTGTGTGTGTGTGTGTGTGTGTGTGTGTGTGTGTGTGTGTGTGTGTGTGTGTGTGTGTGTGTGTGTGTGTGTGTGTGTGTGTGTGTGTGTGTGTGTGTGTGTGTGTGTGTGTGTGTGTGTGTGTGTGTGTGTGTGTGTGTGTGTGTGTGTGTGTGTGTGTGTGGTGTGTGTGTGTGTGTGTGTGTGTGTGTGTGTGTGTGTTGTGTGTGTGTGTGTGTGTGTTGTGTGTGTGTGTGTGTGTGTGTGTGTGTGTGTGCTGTGTGTGTGTGTGTGTGGTGTGTGTGGTGTGTGGTGTGGGGGTGGGTGGGTGGGTGGGTGGGTGGGTGGGATCGTTGGAGCTATGTGCAACTCAAGGCATATGCTCGAACGGGAGCTGCCTGGACGCTGCGATCATGTTGCGCACACTATCCGTGCTGAGTGTGCTGACTTTTCGTACAATGTCCCACTGTCTGGCTTCCTGCATAAAGTCAAGTGCTCGGCACAGTTGTGGCGAAATGTCGCTCCTCTGTTTTCATTTAAGCAGCTCCATATCCGTTAGCGCAGCTAGCTAACACCAGATGCTAACAACAACAATGCACGTAAGGTCTCTCTCTCGCTCGCTCGGGCCACACATACACACACCCTCCCGGTCCTCCCAATAGCCAGTCGGTGCCTGCCGGTGAGCGTGGAAGTGTGGTCTGCCACAAGCGGGCAGCAGGAGCTGGGCTGTCAGCATCAGCTTGTAGATGGTATTTTAAACTTGATGCGCTCTGAAACTACGGGGCGGCCGAGGAAAAAAAATACACATGCGTTAATCGCGTTAAAAAGTTAGTGGCGTTAATTATTTTTTGCGTTATTAACGCGTTAACTTGACAGCCCTAATATATATATATATACACAGAATATATATTTTGAGAGAGATATACACTAGTATTAGACGCAGTCAAACGTTTGGACACATCTTCTTATTCAAAGATTTTTATTTATTTAAATTGGTTTTGGTTAGATTTATACTGAAGACATCAAAACGATAAAAGAACACATTAATTAGAATTATCTAGTAAACAAAAAAGTGTTAAAAAATCCAGAATATGATTTATATTTTGCTGGCTACTGCAGAATGCTGTGGTAGCCATGCTGGTTAAGGGTGCCTTGAATTCTGAATAAATCACCAACAGTGACACCAGCAAAGCCCCCCACCACCATCTCACCTCCTCCTCCATGCTTCACGGTGGGATCCACTCATGCAGAAACCATCCGCTGACCTTCTCTGCGTCTCACAAAGACACGGAGGTTGGAACCAAAAATCTCTAATTTGGACCGATCAGACCAAAGTACAGATTTCCACTGGTCTAATGTCCAATCCTTGTGTTTCTTGGCCCAAACAATTCTCTTCTTCTTGTTGTTCATCCTCAGTAGTGTATCTTTGCAGCAATTGGACCATGAAGGCCTAATTCACGCTGTGTCCTCTGAACAGTGCATGTTAAAGGTACCATGTCGTGCTTTTCCTGTTATTACCCGTCCCCTTGTGTGTTATGTAGCTTTTACTGCAAACGGTCTGCTGAGTCACAAACCCTCAAAGTACACCCTGTAGCGAGTAAAACTCTAACACAGAAAAGACGTGTCTATTGTTACGACCCGCCCTCTACTCCGTGGTAGTGGCTCATGGGAAGACCCGCAACATAAAATTATGTACGCAAAAACCAGTACTTGATAACGACACCCGTTTACTCACACAAGCAATCCAGCAAACGAAAAGAGGTCTGGAGGACTGGCCAAAAGAAACTAACAGAAGGAGGGAACCCGAGCCAGCCACACCACGGACCATAGGACCCAGAGTTTCCCTCCCCTAACCAGAAATCAAATAAATACCCTATGGGATTTTTCTAACCCTAACCCTTATTTTTCCATTTTTTCCTTCCGGGGCGTACTGACGTAACGAAGTCCAAATGGACCAATCCGCGGAGCTCCGCACACACACACTGACTCAACCTTATCTTTTCTCAGCCACGGTGCTGCGCGGAGCTCCGTACACAAACGCACTCGGAGCCCAGGCTGTGATTGTGTGTGCTCAGGCTGAGCTCCGTGGTGTCTTGCTTTCTCGCAGACCCCACGCAGCATCCAGGAAACAACACCAGTAATCCAGCTCACACTGTCTGCTCCTCGAGCCTCAAAGGGCGGAGCAGCGAGCCCCGCAACATCCCGCCAACACGGCATCCAGACCCCACGCAGCATTCTCATCTGTTTGTCATTACTGGTGTCATTCTTTTGGTTGCTAACAAACGCCATTGTAAAACATAATCACTGATGTTCCGCTGTAACGGTGGTGGACTCATCAAAACAGAGTGGGCGAGCTGACCAATCAGAGCACAGTGGGCACATAGGGAGGGGGGGGGGCAGGAGCTCCAACAAGGCGTGTAGGACAGAGAGTGAATACACATACTATACAGAGATGTTGTATGAGAAAACCAATGGGATTTTGGAACATTGAACAATGTAAATCTATTCTAGTAGACCTCAACAATGGAATTATGATCAGTAGAAATGGCCATGTCATGGGACCTTTTAAGATTGTCTGCTCCTTGAGCTCTGTGATCATTTATGTGGGCTCTAATCTAAGGTGCTTTAATTTGCGGTTTCTGAGGCTGGTAACTCTGATGTATTTATCCTCTGAGCAGAGGTAACTCTTGCTCTTCCTTTCCCGGGGGGGTCCTCATGAGAGCCAGTCTCATAATAGCATTCAATGGTTTTTGCAACTGCACTTGAGGATACATTCAAAGTTCTTGACATTTTCCGTATCGACTGGCCTTCATTTCTTAAAGTGATGATGGACGGTCGTTTCTCTTTATTGGGTTGAGTCGATCTTGCTATAATATGGATTACAATAGCAGTCAAATAGGGCTTTCCACTGTGCACTAACTCTACCTCTGCACAACACAACTGATGGTCTCAAACACATTCAGAAGGCAAGTAATTCCACACATTGACTCTTGACAAGGCACACGTGTTAATTGAAAACCATTCCAGGTGAAGCACTCATGAAGCTGACTGAGAGAAGCCAAGAGTGCAAAGCTGTCATCAAGGCAAAAGGGGGCTACTTTGAAGAATCTAAAATAAAAATCATATTCTTGATTTTTTTTTTTTTACAATTTTTTGTTAACTAGATAATTCCATATGTGTTCTTTCATAGTTTTGATGTCTACAAAGTAGAAACAAATTAAAATAAACAAAAAACATTGAATGAGAAGGTGTCCAAACATTTGACTGGTACTGTATATAAAACACACACATTTTAATATTTAGCAGGTTCCCTCATCGATAATCATTTATACACGCGCAACTTTGAACATGTAAAGCAGTAAAATGCAACATACGAAATAATCAAGAATTGAAAACTGACAGGGAACATTTTACTGCACCATCATTACTTTTACATAAGAAGGTGCCGTAAAATGTTCTGTTAATACTTGCATACGTTTTGAATGCAGGATTTTAATTTGTAACAAGAGTATTTTAATTGTATACTGTAGGCGTAGTGTATCTGTGAACGATCCCAAATAGAATTCATTGTTTACATTGCAGCTAGTGCTACGCCAGAAGAAGAAAAAACCTTTTTCATTTTTAACTGGAAGTGGGAAGGGGCTGGGCTACATAAGGTGAATTGAGCCAACAAAAATACACAATAGGTGGGACTAAAAAAGATAATGTGAAAATATAAAAACAAAGGCATTAATTAGGGCTACAAAATGTCTCCCATTGTAATGGTGATTCAATGTTTAAATGCTAACACTTAACAGTTTGTTCTGACTGTGTGTTTCCTGTTTCCTGCAGATGTCCAGCTGCTGGTGGTGGTTAAAGAAGAGCTTCTCCCTGACCAGCAGGAGTGGAGCACCAGTCTGGACCAGGAGGACCCAGAGCCCCCCCCACCCATTAAGCAGGAACAGGAGGAACTCAGGATCAGTCAGGAGGCAGAGCAGCTTCAGGAGCTGGAGGAGGCTGATATCACCAAGTCCACTTTCACTCCTGACCCTATGAAGAGTGAAGATGATAAAGAGAAACCTCAGTCCTCACAGCCTTATCGAAGACAAACGGAACACATGGAAACAGAAGCTGATGGAGATGAATGTCGAGGACCAGAACCAGCCAGGAACTCGGATCCAGAGAGCAGTTTACAACCAAAGACTGAGGATGACACTGAAGACTCTTCTGAACCTGACACTGGAGACTCTTCTGAACCTGACACTGAAGAGTCTTCTGAACCTGACACTGAAGACAGTGCTGATTGGAAAGAGACCAGAGAACCTACATCAGTCTCAAACTCACTGAAAAATAGACATGAATCTGTCAGTGATCCACGACGTAGTGCTGAAAATAAACCATTCAGCTGCTCAGTCTGTAAAAAAGCTTTTTCACAGAATGGACATTTAAAGGTACACATGAGAAGCCACACAGGAGAGAAACCACACAGCTGCTCAGTCTGTAAGAAAGCTTTTTCACATAGTGGAAATTTAAAGGCACACATGAGAATCCACACAGGAGAGAAACCCTTTAGTTGCTCAGTTTGTGCCAAATCTTTTGTGCATAGTGGAAGTTTAAAGGAACACATGATAGTCCACACAGGAGAGAAACCATTCAGCTGCTCAGTCTGTAAGAAATATTTTGCAATGAAAAGAGATGTAAAACGACACATGAGAGTCCACACAGGAGAGAAACTTTTCAGCTGCTCAGTCTGTAAGAAATATTTTGCAATGAAAAGAGGTGTAAAACGACACATGAGAGTCCACACAGGAGAGAAACCACACAGCTGCTCAGTCTGTAAAAAAACTTTTTCACGGAGTGATGCTTTAAAGACACATATGAGAGTCCACACAGGAGAGGGGAAATAAAGCTGCAAAGTTTGTGAAAAAAGATTTAAATGGCATAATCGTTTCAAAAGACATAAGTGTGTTGGTCGTCAGCTGCTTCTGTAACTGTAAAGGAATACATTTTTCTATTTTGTCTCCTGATGACCTAATGCCGTTACATGTAATACGTTACTCCCTAAGCCTGATTTCACCCACCTGCAACTGTAATACATATGACTTTTCCATACCTGTGTTTGCATCACTGCTTTCCAGCAGATGGCATACATGTTACATCATCCAGTTCAACTTTCATCCATGTATTAATGATTCAAAACAGCAATGTGTAAGATATGGCTAGTAATTGACTATTTCAACAGAATGTGAAGAGGTTACAGTCTTGAGGCCATGTCCAATATGTTTATGTTTTGTTTGATTAAATCTACTGAAATGAGCATTCAATGACTAAAATATTCTTAATGACTGTCATTACATCATGGGTTTACATTGCAATATTAGAACGCATAAAACCCAACTTTATTTCTTCCAAGTTGAGGGTGTTCATTGTTTAGAAGTCCGCTGTGTTTCATCCAAGCTTGCACTTCGTGCTCCGATAATGCTGAAAGTATCTGTTGTATGTTTTACCTGCTCCAGTAACAAAAGTGTAATTCACTGGACAGAGACGAGATAGTGGATGGATCCCGAAAAGAACCAGAAGATAGTTGTAGATAGAGAAGATATCGTTATAGTTGTAGTAGAGCCTTCAGGTTCTGAAAATGATCAGGGATAGAGCTAGAAAAGAACTCCAAAAACCTGAATAGAGCTAGAAGATAGCCAGTACAAAGCCAAGAAAGACCGAGTAGAAAGACAGGAAGGAGCCAAAAGAGTTTGTATTTTTTAATATTCAAGCTCTTCTCTTAAGATATTAAAACTTTCTATCTCAACATGTATCCTTTTATTCCAATTATTGAGATTGTTTCACAGCTTTATCTTAAATATCTAGACTTTTTTCTTTACATATAGATTATGAACAGCATGATCCACACTGCTGGATTCTGCTCAAAATGCATGCAAACATATCGCTTTATCCATACTGCTGCAGTTGTATTGTTCTGGATTCATAGTGAAGTGTATTAGATGTTCTGAACTCTTATTGTTATGTATTTAAAGGAATGGTATACTCTTGACACTTATTTTTTAAATAATTATCATCCGATAAAACAGACCAGTCTCTGCCAGTCTTTCTTTTCTTTTTTTTTAATCCGATGACATTATCAGTGATTTTAAACTGATTAATTACCGAAATAACATCAACACTGCGGGCGGCGCCATTTTACCGGACGTGACGTAAACCATGCGTTTGGTTTCGAGGACACGTTGATGTTCATGTTATTTACTGTAGTTACTCTCTTCAAATATGCCTCATTGTATCGCGAAACATTGCCACAATTCTGATAGGAACAATCCACGGAATGCTCGGTTCCATCTGTTGCCAAAAGGTAAGCATAGGAAGTACGTTCGGAGGCAGTGGCTAGCGAAATGTGGCCGGCCCGAACCGAAAGATCCACAGGCGCATGTATGCAGCGAACATTTCAAGTTTCCGGACGACTACTCTGAGAGTATGATAAAACATAACATGGGATTTATTGAACAACCATTACTTAATGGAGATGCAGTACCATCGGTCTTTCTGGTGTCATCACCGACTAGGACACCAGTTCGGCCAGTTGAGAAATCGCCCTCTGCAAGTGTGAAGCGACGGAGGACCAGAAGTAGTGCTCGGAGTAAGAATAAGGTATGTTATAGCGCATTTCCATTGCAGCGGGTAGCCCCGTTTAAACGTCCTTTATCGTCCAGGCCAGGCCAGTTTTTGGTGGCCTTTCCATATAGCGTAGTACCGGCTAGTGGGTATTTCCCCCTAGTTTTTCCGGCCCCATAAAATCGTGGTTCTAGGGCCAGGGACAACGAGGCTGAGTATGCTAAACTAGAGAGGGAATCGCTAGCAAGGGTGGTACTACATGCATACATATCTAGTAATCAAAATCATTGTATCTACTAAGTAGTACTAAGTAGGCTCGAACCTGTATGGCTGAATTCCCCCATCCAATCTCTGCATATTGCTCAAAACTTCTTCCTCGGCTGACGAGTCCGAACTCAAATACTATGCCATGTTTTCGTGTGTTTACAAAGTGAACGCATGGATGACGTCACGACCATCACGTGACTACTGAAAATGGGCAAAATGGCAGCGGCCTGACGGAATATACAGGTTTTGATAAAAAAGAGCTATAAAATCATTATTTACCGGGGAATATCGCTGATTTCTTCAGGTTTAAACATAATGTTTCACTAAATACTGAAGTTTTGATTAATTATCTAATGAGTGGAGCATTCCTTTAATATAAAATGAAATACCCATAAAGTCAGAAAAGAAAAGAGACTCACTTAAGGAAAAAGGTTCTGAACCAGTGAGAGTTCTTCATCTGCACATAAACATGGTCAAATATTTAAAGTTATGACCAGATGGTGTCGCCCTAATCCGTGTATCTACGTCCATATATTTTTCTTTATTACACAAGTAAGCGGAAGAGCGTCTGAGAGGCCTTTTTGGTTTTGGTTTTGTTACCTTACTAAATGGTCTAATGGTCATTGGAGCAACCTGATCTCACCAGAATGCGTGACTCCACCACGACTCCTTAACACCGCATTGCGTGGTGGAGTCACGCATTCTGCTCCATTTACGTGTCGGCACCACGCAAAAAACCCTAATGTAAAGTGAATGAGGCTCTTTTGTCGTGGTGCACACACGCATTTCTACAACGTCCCGCAGTGAGCTTTTATTCTATAAAACATTTTTAAAATCTACTTTATAGCTTGTAGTAACTCACGGGAGGCTTCTTTTATTTTATATGTGTTCATAATAATTTTTATTTTTCGTCAGAATGTAAAAATTACATTAGTTACGAATTTTTGTTCTCAAAAAACAGTGCATTGTGTGTAATACAACTGTGATTTTTATTAAATTAGTTAGTTTTTAAGGAAGGCCAGAGCTTCAGCTGTGTCAAATAGATTGTTCCCTTTAGTTAACGTTATTTAAAAGATAATGATCATGTCCCCTTTATTGTATTACGAACGACGAGCGTCCATTCCCATTGGATAACGGAGAATTTTACACCCGGAAGTAAGTATTCTCCTTACTGTCGATTGATTTTACAGTGATATCTGAACTACTCATCAACTCAAAACACCAGATTATCCTTGTTAATTACACAACATTGATTGGTTTAAAATGTGTACAATGCTTTTGTATTTTTGCCCTTCGATTCGGAGAAACGAATATTTTTTCGGAGTTTTTGGATGGCAGAAGACACTACACTACCCAGAATCCTCAGCTATCGTTTGGGATTACACCATGTGCTTAGCTTGACAAACCCCGTGATCAGTCCTCAAGCTCTGTGATTGGTTGACCTCCAACTGCATTCCATATAAAAAAACACGTTTCGTAAAAGATAAAATCATACTTTATTCAGCAGTGCTTGCTTTACTCTTTGAAAGTCATCACATGAATGCATTGTAATAAATGGTTTGGCTGCATTAAATATTACACATCTATCGTAGTTCTTTATTTATCTACAGAGATCGGGCATCAGAATAGACCGGAAACTATTCTTTTACCGTTCTGTTTTGGCCCTTCCTACATCCAGGACATGGTTAAACCGTACACCCCAGCGCGTGCACTACGCTCTGCATCAGCCAAACGACTCGTTGCGCCCTCGCTGCGAGGGGGACCCAAGTTCCCATCGGCGAAAACACGTGGGTTTGCTATCCTGGCTCCAAGATGGTGGAATGAGCTCCCCATTGACATCAGGACGGCAGATAGCTTGCACATCTTCCGGCGCAAACTGAAAACTCATCTCTTTCGACTCCACTTCGAGCGTTAGAACGATTAACGAAGCACTTTTATACTAATAAAGGACTGGATTACCTAAAGCCAGTTGAGTAGCACTTGAAATGTTTGGCTCTATGAAACCTGATATACTTATATGATTCTGTTTTCTTCAAGGTTGTGTCTTCCTGGTCGAATGTACTTATTGTAAGTCGCTTTGGATAAAAGCGTCAGCTAAATGCAATGTAATGTAATGTAATGTAATGTTTTAATTTCACAATAAAGTTAGTAGTAATAATCTGTTTTGATATTATTGTTTTTTATTAACTACTAGACCGCTGGGTCATGTTAAGACCATATTTTCTGTGTTGCTGTGGGGTTTTTCCATCGCGTTTGTGTTACAAATATCAAAACAATAACAAAATATATCCGTCGTAAACTAAACCAGAAACAGCAGTAAATTTTATTTTGTTAACACTGTAAACTTGACAGCTTTTTAACCCGCACCTCCTACTGGTTAAAGCACGTTATTACACGTTTGGAGTAATTGCAATGCAGGTAGATTATGTTGCTTTTTAATGACTGTTTAAAATGTCTTTTTCTTAATGTCTTTCATTTTTGTAAAGCTCTTTTGAATGTGTTATATTTGATGAAAACATTTAAATATTAAGAGTACATACAAAATAGTGGGAAAGTAGAAGGTCAATGATATAAATATATAATAGAAAATATCAAGAAGATACTGTACTACAATAAAACAGTTTAGTGCCTGATAGGAGGATGTGCAAAACAGACAAACTATAAGGCTTTATTTAAAAATTAAAGAATACTTTAGGCTAAGGTCTTCTTTTAATAAGAAAAAAGCTTGGGGGTATCTATCTACAGATACATATTAAAGGGATAGTGGAAATCCGCGAATTTTGGGTTTAACTTATGTATTTGTATTAAAAATAAGCATAATAAACAATTTTTTTTAATTTCATGCGCCTAGTTTCATTTTATTTTCAATTTTACTGCGCCCTCTCAATGAAACGAAATACTTCGGGAATCGTCGGGAATCTTCGGATGATGACGAGAGCAGAGGAGACGGGCACAAAACAATGGCGGACATTCAATAAGCATTTGCATGTGAATAGCCGACCTTTATTATGGTGAATAGATGTGTTTTTGTATGGCTGTAGTGCGACAGCAAATGCAGAGAATGGCGTATCCGACTCATGCGTTTCCAAGAACCCAGCCATTCGTCGTCAGTGGGTGAAATTTGTTCAGAAATTTTCCCTATAGGTAATACTATAACGACTGTAAGACGGCAATACTTTATATCCGAGTATATTGCCGATAAATATGATGATTGATTATCAGTAAAAAAAATTCTACGTGACACAACGACATTGGATTAACCTTGAGATGCGGTTTTATTCCGTTGAACACAACTTTGATCACAAATCAAAAAAAGTAAGACGTAATTATTGTAATATTTTTGGAACCGGATGTTGTTTACTTTCTCTTTCCTGGCTGATAGCTCCAGGAATTCGAGGTCTTACAGTGATGATGACATTACATGTGTGGAGTCTCAGCTTTAAATCGTATATCTTGTTTGTGCAGTTAAGATAGTAATAAGGGCATTTCCACCGTGTGTTGTGTGTAAAAAAGCGTTAGCATTAGTTAGCATTGTTTCGCTCAATGCTAATTCAAAGGCTTGGTATTGTGTTTTTTCTAGCTAACAATTGTTCTTATTGTCAGTTAGCGGAGTTTCTGACCTTTTAAAAGGGTATGAAACATTAATAGTTTCATAAATGTTAAGAAGCCCTGAGACATGTGAGAGAAAAAAAACTGTGGGAGGGGTCCACTGGGGGGACCTTCGGCCTTAACTGGTTAACAATGATTAATATTTGTAAAGGCTACAGGTGATCTTAAGATGCGTGAGCTATGCTTAGGGACCTACCAGTCAAGATTATTTGTGCGTACGGGTGCATCATCTGGCTCCTGGTCATCCTCGCCATTGCCCATGCCGTGAACCATCACCTCGGGCTCGGGCTCGAACAAATAAGGACGTAATGGTCCATCGTCTGGCTCAATATTGTCACCATCGTCGCTTACTGAACCGGATTCAATTCAGTTCCTAAAACGACATTTTCGTAGGAAAGCCGAGAGGAGTTTCTGACTCGCTATCATCACTGGATACCTCGTACAATCCTTCTTCTTTGTCTGGTATATTTGCCCTTCCACGTTCATTCTGCATAGACGCCATGGTTTGTTATCGTATCGTCTTCCTAAGTTTTCGTCACTTCCGGTTTGGCTGAGTCGAACATTTCGTTTCTAAAAAACTTCGGGGAAGCTGCAATAAAGTGCTTCTAACATGCGTAAGGCAATTATTATATTTTTTAATCATGTGTGATTGTTTTGGTACGTAATTATGCTTGTATATAAGTTAAAACGAAACTATTTGAGGTTCCATTTCCACTATCCCTTTAAGTTATGGAACGCTGCGGGGGAAAGGAGTTACGCCTTCCTAACCAGCTCTCTCCTTCCGCTGTCATCGGACACAATGGGCTGATGTCTTTATACTTGAGGAATTTGTGCATACAAATATTGTGTTTCTAGGCTTTACATGTTATACAAAATAAACTTTTATACTTCTCTCATATATTTGTCCTTTTTTCAACAGTGCTCACTGCTCTTTGTACAGCCCAGGATGCTGATGAAAATCGTATGGTCTGATTCTATTACACCAGTGGTTCCCAACCTTTTTTGTCTTGTGTACCCCCTGAGCCTTTTGTCATACCATGAGTACCCCCTCACTCATACTGCTGATGATCCTTCACAAGTAGAACGTAACTGATTATTGAATGAAAATAACTTTATTTCATCTCCTTAATTTGAACATCTAATTCTCAGGCATTTTCTTAATTTTAACTTAAATCACTCAATAAAAATGAATATGTTGCCTTGAAAATAAATAATATAATCAAATAAATACATATGAAATCAAAAATAATCAACTTATCTTTGCTATATATATATATATATATATATCTTGTAACATTTAGGCTTAAACCATGGAGCCCCTTTGAATAAGTCCCCTTTAAACAGGCATTTAAACTTTAATTCAGGAACAAAACACTTAGCAAAATAATATCCAGAATCAGTATGGCCTTGCAGTTTATTTTCACCAGTCATTTACAACTTTGTTTTGGGGGGGGGGGGTTAAGCACAGTTAGTATATGTTTATAAAACGGACAAGTCAAATCAAGCAATCTGATGTTTCTTAGCCGTGATATAATGAGCGTAGGCCTATATCCAGGGAATAGTTGTTGTTACTTTTCACAAATCAGTATCCCTCCGCGTCTGAGAACCGTTATAAAATCCTAAACTAAACTTTATATAGTTAACTAACTAACTAACTAACTAAGCTTAAGATGGAAACATTTAAGGTTAACTTCGACCTCCGGGGTGGGCTTACTATGGAGGAGTGGATTGAGAAGTGCCTATCTCCAGAAAAAAAAGCACCTAATAAACGACGACATTCGCTATCTGTTCTTGTTGTTGCATAGCAACCACCTCGCACTATGTGCAGAAGGCAACGGAGGGACGATTTATTTTATTCCCGGGCTGATTTTTAGGCCCAGTCCGCCACTGAACGTAGCTATTATGTAAGGTAGTTGTAAATCAAACAAGTGCGGTACTATGTTATAAAGCCGTGGAGGGCGGGAGTTTATAAACCAAAGAGTAACCGCCCTTACGGGACGCTGTAATAAGTAAAGCGAACGCACCCGCAAGGACACATGGCTTCCTATTGGTTGAGGGATTTTGACAGGATTGTTGCACAAAAGTTTCGAGCGCGCATAGAAAAAATCTGAGAGCAGAAAAAATCTGTAAACAGCAATATATCTGAGTGCAAGCGTACAGTTTGAGCAGAAGCAGAGCAAATCTAAGTGCAAGCAGGCACTATTTGAGTGCGAGGACAGGGTTTGAGGGAAAGAAATACATAAAGTATGCTCTCAAATTTAAATACCATGCTCTTGAATAAAGATAGGGAATAACCTCCATAGTTTATGTCCGACGCATCTTTGTAACGCACGAAGGACAGGAGCTGCGCTTCTCCACTCACATCTGTCATTTCATCCAGCTGCAAAGCGAACTGACCGGCTAGTTTGATTTTGTTCACCACTTGTCCAATTATATTCACAGACATATCATTGATCCGACGGGATACGGTGTTATTCGACAGGGGAACTTTCTGGAGTGTTTCGGCTGCTTTCTTGTCTATCATCATTTCGGCCAACGCAGTCGCTGCAGGGAGAATGAGCTCCTCAACAATAGAGTGAGTTTTTTTTTATTTAGCCACAAGCAGGGACACGGCGTAAGATGCCTCGAGTGCTTTCATTGACACATTCGTGGCTTTCATCATTACTGTCTGGCTCGACTTAAATTCCGACAGCTTTCGTCTGTAAAATTATTCACTTTTATCGACACTTCCCGAGTGTTTGGTGCTCTGGTGTCTCTGTAAATGCGCTGGCTTCATCGCACTATTAGCCAGGACTTCACCGCAAAAGAAGCACTGAGGCTGCGGTGGGTCAGCAGAAGTAGAAATGAATCCAAATAATATATATGTTTCACTGTACTGCCTTGGTTTCAGTTTGGCCTCTTTCTTACGTTTCTCGGTGGGCTCCTCTGAACCCTGGCCTGAATCCAGAGCAAGCGGACGTTTCAGCCATTTATCCATAGCGCAGACCTACCAGTATTTTTCTGGCTGCAGATAAACAGCTGTTTTCATTGTGGGATTTTGGCGCGGTTGTGCGTGCCACAGACTATTGTCTCCCTAGGGAAACAAATCGCGCACTATCATTTTTGACGGGATTATTATTTGTTTTACTTGTCACCTTGGAATTCCACGTACCCCCTACAGTTCCCTCGCGTACCACTAGGGGTACGCGTACCCCCGGTTGGGAAACACTGTATTACACTGTTGAAAATTAAATAACCTTGTATTTTAATGTTTCGGATAGCAATGATTTTTAATAGCAATCATTGATGTAAGATTCAGAAAACTGTCTTGCCTGCCACATTTTGAAGGGACACATCATCCGCCTAGACAAGTACACAAAAACAGATACAGGTCAAGCTGTTCACTTAAACATTTGTACCGGGCAGATATGTAACTGTGCTAAAGGACAGACTATTACTACTTTAACACAGAATAACAGACAACAGGAGTCAAAGAATAGGCAAACATTTTTGCACTGTCATACACGGGAGCGTACCTACAGTCAGCCCTATGTTCCCTCAAAACTATCTTTACCCCTAGCCCCAAGCCTAACCCTAATTAACCCCATAATGGACACTGATCTGTGTCTCTTGTTTTAACACATTGGAGGCCTAAATGAGTGATTGTAATATGCGTATATGTGTTTTAGTCCTACACCATGGGTTCTGAAATCTTCCTTAAAACACTTCCTATTCAGAGCAAACTCTGGTCCTTCTGTATAACTGTATAGCCGATTCTAAAAACGCCTTCTAAATCCTACATAAGTTTTCAGAACAAGAGCATGGAGACACTTAAATCCTACTACTACTGAATCCCACATCAACTGCTTCATTTATGAGCATCAATGAGTTCCTATAACAATAATTATAGTGTTATAAGCTGATTATAATACATTATGAGTATGATGCATAGCCAGTATTACCGCTTCATTTATTATGCTCTAATTCTTCCTTTGAATAGGATGAAGGTTTAAGGGGAATTTGTGTTATGCAATTATCTTATGTGTGTTGTTGGAGTCTACCGGACCAGGTCCGTCCTCCGCGCAGATCGTTTGGATATGGCTAGAGCGGGGTCGCTGTCCGGATCTGCCGATGACCGTTCTTAGTTCTGAGGGAAAAGGAATTGTGTCCTAGACACTATTCTCTGTTAGCTGTACAAAACTAGACTTTGCACTCCAATGGATTGTTTCTTCAAATAAGCACTTTATTACACAGTTCAACAAAGATACATCAATCTGATACTATACCACAAAGCGCCTTGGACTCCTTCTTGAGTTCTCACCGTGACAAGCTCGTCAGTGTAAGATCCCAGTTGAAGAGAGCCTCGAGTACTGAATACATCCTGCTTATATACTGTTCCTAGCGGAGCCCCCACCTTCGCTGCTTTCTTGTGGTGTAATCTGCCGTTGCTACCCTAGCAACTCTTAGGTTAGCCTTCGGCGCGCTTTTGTTACTTCCTTATTTGCTTTCACTCACTTCCTTATCTGGTTTCACTCACAAGACTGCCCTTGTGAACTGTTGCGCCTGCTTGGTGGGTGATTTAGTGTGAGAATAATGAGTTCTGCAACCTTGTGGCTTATCAGTTTGGACATAACAGGATGCCTCTGTTCTTAATCTGGTTGACCCCGCGTTTTTGTTGCACACAGTATTCACATAGTATATTTCCACTGAGGCTTCTCAGCAGTTGGACTTTAACACAGTACTGTACTTTTCCACTCAGACAGCTCAATGTCTTAGCTTTTCCATGATAGGCCCACTATATTTTATATTCACTGCCACATTTGCCTTATCTTTATCCTTCAATCCCCCTTTTGCCCCATTCTAATGATTGGGGCAACAAAACAACGCTATTGTTTATGTACATTTATGTCAGCTGTTTTAGGCTTCTGTCTCTCTTTCCCACATTCTGCCATACGGTGGTACTGGTGGTGCTGTCGGGAAAGTGTCCATTGCTGCCGCTTCTTCTTCGCCTTCTTCAATGTCTGGGTTGTTTTCTAAGGATAGCAAGGCGAGTTGTTGGCCCAGGGGAGTAGAAGGTGCTATGGCAGTACTAATTATTTTGTCCACCATTGAGCGGATACATGGGATGCAGCAGCACCCGCACAAGGTCAAAATTGCTGCAAACACGGCCATTGATACCAATACTGAGGTGACCAGGGTTTTGTATTTACCGAACACTGACATCCATTCGTCCCATTTACCGTCGATACCAGATTGATCTTTCATGCGGGAGTTGAGGGTTTTCAGACCGTCCAGTGCTATTTGTAGAGTGCCATCTGCAGCGGTGTTGTTGGGAATGAAGGTGCAGGATTGCTCTCCGAACATTGCACATACTCCGCCTTTTTCTGCTAGGAGCATGTCTAGGGCCATTCTGTTTTGATAGGCCATGAGTGATGTGGCTTTCAATTGCTCACTAACTGCCTTGAGTCCGGCATGTGTGAGGTTTCCTAGGCGTTGGATATTATAATGAATGTAATTGATGCGGTCTGAGTTTTTATTGATGACACACCAGGGGCAGATGATGGATGTGAAGCCGTCCGCTACTTGATCGGCTATTTTGTAGTCACTTGGTACGCCCCGTGGTACCCCTATTGCGTCTATGTACGTTGGATCTGGGTCAATCATGGCTTCGCGTTTGACTCTGTTCGTAGTATGATAGGGGTATTGTTCTGCCAGGTTTGTTATGTCCCCTACTTTTAATTTGTAGGTTTTCACTGGTAGAAGCAAAGTGACCAGTGCACATAGACCACTGGCATTATATGGGACACGATCGTGGAGTTGGTTGCCACCGCAGTGGAACCATATGTCTGCTCGGATTACACCACGTCCAGGTGTAGTTGGTGTCACTATGTGGTCGCAGAGAGTTTTGTTGAACCCCCCGGTGTTTCTGATTGTGGTGTGGAAACAGGTGTAATTCAACCTCGGAACTTTTGCAGAGAATAAGGGCTTTTTTAATTCCGCGTTGGCTAAAGGGAAGTAAACGTCGTATTTAGAGCAATTGTGTTGAGGGTTGTCTGTCCCCATTATTTCAGTGGCACACCTTGGTTCTACCGGGGCAGGAATTATGTGGAGCAGGGGTCTGGCTCCCATACAAACGAGGCAGTCGTCGCCTGTGTCTAGCGCGGCTTGTTGTGCCATCAGTAACCAGTTGTTGCTGTTTGCTGAGTGTCCCGAGATTCCAGTTGCTGCTTGGAACTCTTGATCAGTTGTCCACTCCTTAGTGGAGTGGATCACCACCCCCTTTTGGACGGATACTATGTCAGATTGTGGTCTTTTAATGCGACTGGACATGCATACGTATATAGAGAATTGGGGGCTTGGCGATGTCTTGGGCCATAGATAAAAGGATGCGCAAGGGGGTTCATCTTTCTTGGGTTGGGGTACCCCCGTTAAGTCTAACTGTACTACAAGGCCAGATGAGGATTTTGCCAGGTGTACTCTTTGCCTTACTTTTTTCGCTGTTCCTGTTGACGATGAACTCCAATCCGCCCCTGTCTCTCCCACCAAGTCGGTCCACGCTCGACCATAGCTATATCTTTCATTGGGATCGCCTTTTCCGAACCAAAAGTCTAGCGTCATGTACCATTGGTATTTGTTTCCCCACGACCCTCCTTTTTGGTTGAGTTCGTTTGACAA